>NW_005841999.1:87689-119622 GCF_000455745.1 Alligator sinensis | reverse complement strand
GAATGCCACAGATTAGCCCTGCACCCTCCCTGAGTGCCACTCCAATCTCTTTTCTCCTGCCCAGTCTGCAGCTCTGCTCCCTGCCTGATCTGGTGCTCTGCTTTTTTGCTCCCTGCCTACCTATCCCCTCCCCAATCTGCTGCATGCCACAAGCATGTGGCACCTGAGCTGTAGGTTTGCCACCTCTTATTTAAGGTATACACACAAAATTCCTTCCTGTAATACGGAGCGTCTGATAGTAAAGTATGGCAACAAAGAAACTAAAGAACTTGAGAGTTTAGTGGTGAATCTTTAGTTTCACTGATTCATAGTAGAACTTGAATAGGAATTGAGTAAATATTTTCCTAAAACTCTCTTGCTTTATATTGAATCAGAGTTGGGAAGATGAACAATTAATTAAGTACTTGCTTTATGGCCCAGTCCAGTGACTCAGTTGGTCAACCCCTTTCACTTAAAACTGCCCACATGTTGCACTACAGACGAAGAAAGCTCAGGATCTGAGGGCTGGCAAACACGCTTCTCCTATAATTAGGGGCCTGCTTTAATTCAGTTTGCCAGATTTTGTGGAAACCAAGACATTGACAACAAAAAAAACCTTAATAAAAATAAATGCAAGTTCCCCAGTGGACAGCACAAAGGGCAGCAGACAAGATGGCATGTCCTTGTCCCTCCTGCCCCGCTCTGGGGCCTCTCCACCACTCAACACCAAGGGGCAGGGCTTGGCAAAGGGCAGCCAGCAGTCAAGATGGTGGCTGCCCCCTCATTCCCCACCCCCCGGCCATCAGCACTGAGGGGCGGGGCCTCTACACCAATCAGCATGAAGGGGTGGAGACACTGTGAAATGACTGCAGAATTAGAATTTTATGCCATAGTCAACCTGAGAAAATTAGTACATCCCCCTGCAATGTAGGTAGACCCCCTACCTATAAAACAGCAGGAGACCTGGTGGCCCAGGCCTGGCGTTGGAGTGACTGCATGGATTGGAGCTTAGGGGGGGGCAGTAAAGCTGAAGAAGATATTGCTCCCGGTGAAGGTCATCTTTAGAGAAGTAGGCCTATAAATTTCCTTCGGACGGGCTTAGGAGTCTCCTGCAGCACCAGACTTTAAGGGAGCTGTGTGGGGGAAAGGGAGTACAGGAGTGAGAGAATGCCTTCAAGAAGGCATCCTTAATGGACTAGCCGACGCCAACATCTTAAGGGATAGCCAGCACAGGTTTGTTGTGGGTAGGTCTTGCTTGACCAATCTCATTTCCTTCTACGACCAGGTGACCTATCACCTGGACAAGGGAGAAGAGATTGATGTCATATATCTTGACTTCAAAAAAGCCTTCAATCTGGTGTCCCATGATCGTCTCTTGGAGAAACTGGCCAGTTGTTGCCTTGGGTCCTCCACGATCCACTGGCTGGAAAATTGGCTCTGGGGTCGGACCCAGAGGGTAGTAATTGATGGAAGTCACTCATCGTGGTGTCCTGTGACCAGTGGGGTCCCCCAGGGCTCTGTCCTTGGACCCATACTGTTCAACATCTTCATTAATGATGTGGACACTGGAGTCAGAAGCGGACTGGCCAAGTTCGCAGATGACACCAAACTTTGGGGCAAAGCATCCACACCAGAAGACAGGCGGGTGATCCAGGCTGACCTGGACAGGCTCAGCAAGTGGGCGGACGAGAATCTGATGGTGTTCAACGCCGATAAATGCAAGGTTCTCCACCTTGGGAAAAAAAACCCGCAGCATCCTTATAAGCTCGGCAGTGCTACGTTGGCTAGCACTATGGAAGAAAGAGACTTGGGGGTCATCATTGACCACAAGATGAACATGAGCCTGCAATGCGATGCTGCGGCTAGTAAAGCGACCAAAACGCTGGCTTGCATCCATAGATGCTTTTCAAGCAAATCCCGGGACGTCATTCTCCCCCTGTACTCGGCCTTAGTGAGGCCGCAGCTGGAGTACTGCATCCAGTTTTGGGCTCCACAATTCAAAAAGGATGTGGAGAAGCTTGAGAGAGTCCAGAGAAGAGCCACGCGCATGATCAAAGGTCAGGGAAGCAGACCCTACGATGACAGGCTGAGAGCCCTGGGGCTCTTTAGCCTGGAAAAGCGCAGGCTCAGGGGTGATCTGATGGCCACCTACAAGTTTATCAGGGGTGACCACCAGCATCTGGGGGAACGTTTGTTCACCAGAGCGCCCCAAGGGATGACGAGGTCGAATGGTCACAAACTACGACAAGATCGTTTCAGGCTGGACATAAGGAAGAACTTCTTTACTGTCCGAGCCCCCAAGGTCTGGAACAGCCTGCCACCGGAGGTTGTTCAAGCGCCTTCATTGAACACCTTCAAGATGAAACTGGATGCTCATCTTGCTGGGATCCTATGACCCCAGCTGACTTCCTGCCCTTTGGGCAGGGGGCTGGACTCGATGATCTTCCGAGGTCCCTTCCAGCCCTAATGTCTATGAAATCTATGAAAGGTGTGGTATGAAGCATTAACAAGCAAAGGAAAACTAGTCTCAGCTGCTTCATACAGGGTCCCTGCCTGGTACTTAGAAGAATGTGTGGGCACTGCCCCAAGAAAAGAGGGGGCTGGGCTATGACCTCAGTGCCCAGTAAACCACCAGATGTGAAGCAGGAGTTGGTGGCCAGAAAGGGAAATTGGCTGGCTGACTAACGCTGCACATAATGAGAGGAGACAGAGATGAGCATTGACTCAAGGCCAATGCGATCCTAATAGTATCATCAGTATTATCCTGACGGTGTGCTCCAGCCCAAGTACAGGACTTGGCACTTGTCCAGATGCAGTGAGGATGAGTGCACTTGAGACAGAAATCACATTGCACAAACACTGGCTAGGAGACTGGACTAGATCACCTTCTGAGGTTCTGATGATGTGCTAGTTCATAGGGGTGTGCGAAGGGGGCCCTATTTGATTCGGATTCGGCCCGAATCAGGGACGGTGATTTGAATTGTTGATTCAGATCACTGTCCCTGATTCGATTTGGCTGAATCTGAAGGTTCAATGGTGATTCGAAGAATCAGCAATTCAGACATCGACACAGCTTTAAATATTTTTCTACGTACCTGGAGGTACCAGGTGTAGCTCGTGAATGCTGTGATGCTGGGGCAGACAGAGTGTCCCAGAGGAGTGGGGTAGAGGGGGCCCTCCACATGCTCAGCAGTGAACCTGGAAGTACTTCTGGTCCGCTTCCTGGTTTGCCAGAGAATGCGCTGGGCCCCCCTGCATCCTCTCAGCTCAGCAATCAGCTGTGGGGGAGACCCTGGGTGTCCTGTCCCCCCCCAGATCCAGGAGGCACCAGTCACCAAGCCAGGGAGGGTGTGGGGCGCTCCCTGGCAGACCCGGAATTGGACTGGAAGTGCTTCTAGTCCACTTCTGGGTCTGCTGTTGAGCACGCTGGGGAGCCCCTGCATTTCTGTGGGACAAGCCATGCACCCCAGCATCACAGCATTCACGAGCCACCTGATATCTAGAGGTATGTAGAAAAAACATTTAAAGCTGTGTCTGTTCGATTCGATTCGGAGGGTTCCGATTCAATTTGGAGAGATTAAAGGGTCCTCTGATTCTATTCAGATTTGGAGATTTGGCCACTGAATTGGGCCGAATCTCTGCCGAATCAAATCAGGGACCAAAACTTCGCACAGCCCTACTAGTTTGGTGTTTCAGACAAGGCATAACAACATCTGGAAAGCAGTTAATGTTAGCATCAGGCAGGTAATGTAGGAAGCAGTGTGTTTTGAATTGCATTTTGACTATTAGCTTTCAAAATACTGTCACGGAGCTGAGTAGTATGTGCTGCAAGGTAGTAGAAATTCAATGAGGATAACATTAATTTGAAGAATTAAATTATTACCTCCTCATACATTTTTCTTTAAAAAAGAATGATTAGGAATTTTATGTAGATTTATCATTCAGATTCTTTTAATTGTGTTTTTGTTGTCAGGAGCCGATTCTGGGCAGATTTCTGAGGAAACATGGAATTTTCTGCAGACAATCTATGGGGGAGGACCAGAGGTTATACTTCGACCACCTGTGGCACCAGTAGAACCTGACATTTTGCAAACAGAAGAGAAGATTGAATTAGAGACTCGTGGTCTGTAGCCTTCAGCATGAAGATGAATTTGTAAGGGATGCAGTATCCTTTCTGCTTGCCCAAAATACATTCCAGAACATTTTTGTGTTTTATGTTTTCTGTCTAGAAAAGGGGCAGCTCCATTGGGCATTATGTTATTTAGGGAAGAATGAGTTGAAATTTGTAATATAAATTGTTAAAAGAAATGTACTTTGAAACTGTTCAAACAGACTATTTCTCTAAAGTTTTGGAAGGCATATGGCATGTATATTTTGGAGTGTTTGGTCAATGGAAAATATGTTAATGCTCAACTTTTTGTTAAGTGTTATACTTACGACATTCTTCCGACTTGGAAAACTGAAATGAAGGATTTTTAAAAATGCTTTTAAATAACCCTATAATTCCTGATGAGAGATTTCTGATATTTACAAAATGCAGTGTGTTTTAGTTATATAGTTTTGACAAGACAAGTTTTAAAAAAAAAAAGGGGGAGGCATATTTTAAATGGATCACAAGTTAAAATGGAGAAAAAGGATACTAACTTCCTAAATACTCAGGAAAAAATAGGTGTCACTTTTTTTTGCACTGCAGGGTATAATATGAGTAGCATAAAACTTCCAAATGCTTTTCTTATCTGAATGTATCAAATATTAGCCTAGATGAAATTTGTTTTGGTTGATCAGCAAGTGTCATAATTTATTGCCTACTAAAATATAACTTATAATAAGGCTGCTGTACATGAGCCTGGCTAATATTTCCAGTAGTATCAGTGATGAAAAAAACTTAATCTTTACAATAACTCATTTGAGAGCATGAAGTGTGGAATGTAAATGATTGTAGAGATGAGACCAATGCACACTTGAGAAATTAAATTGTCTAGTCTTTTTTAATTAAATGCATAAACAGTTCCTTCTGAGGGATTTTGTTACATAGTTTCCAAACACTCGTTGGCATGACAACTTGTGATATCAGAAGATGGATAAAATATATTTCAAAACCTTGCTAGATGACTTAGCTTGATGCTGAATGGCACTCTATCCTTTTTATTTTTTTGGTCCTGCTTAGTATTGCTACCAGCTAAGCAACATAATTCAAAGCTGGTTCAATAAAAATGACCTTGAAAACTGAAAACTTTCTCTTGTGAGTTGAATTGATTTCTTAAGGGAAATGTGAACATTTGTCAAGTAATGCTGTAGTACAGATCTTGCATGTCTATCAAGTATTCTTTGAAGGTTCTCCATTTTAAGGAAATTTTGTTTCCAGGTCAGAAGATGCAGCCACCTCTCTCTCTGGCTCACTGCTGAGAAAATGCTGCTTTAAGGTGTTGGGAAGGCACTCTGTTTTTTACAGCTGTCCTGTCCATCTTACAGCTGTCCTGACTTTCACTGATGATTGAATTTGTGACAGGGGAATTAGAATGCTTCACTGTGGTGGCCTAAGTAAATTCTGCTTACCTACAATATTTCTATATTTAGATAATGTTTTTCTTTCTTCTGACCTGAAGTAAAGTTTAGTTTTGCTATATGTGCAGTTCAGTTGTGGTTCCATTTCAGTGCTGGCTAAAATAAACCCTATGAATCATGCAATTTTATTTTATATAGATAAAATGCCATATTCACTTGAATCCAAAACAAGGTTTTTTCCCATTCAGTATGGTGGGGTAGGGGTAGAAAGTGCCTGTGGCTGTGGTTCTGATTCTGACCCTGTGCTCTGTATCAGAGTTGGAGCCACAGCTGCTGCTCCCCCACCCCACTTCCCCCAGCCTCTGCTCCTCCCTCCCTCCTCTGCTCCCTTTCACCTCCTTCTCCCCCAACTCCCTCTACCCTACCACTGCTGCTTACCCTGCTACTTTTGTCATGCAATGGTGGTGGCAGCAGCAGCTTCATCTTTGACCTGGGGCTGGGGCACAGCTGCCACTGTCACAGCCACTGCTACCTGGCTGGGTGGGAACTGGAGTCGGTATGTACACTATGCCCTGGGCCAGAGTTAAAGCTGTGATGGGAGGGTAAGGGGTAGGGAGCAGGTGGTGTTGGAGGCAGCCAGCTGGGGTTGGGGAGGGAGGACAGGTGCCAGGGATGCAGACAGTATGGGGCATGGAGCAGGCACCAGGGAGTGCAGGCAGTGGAACAGGTGGGAGAGGGGAAAGTGGTTGATGGGGGTACAGAGTGGAACAGGTGGGAGAGGGGAATGTGGTTGATGGGGGTACATAGGCAGTGCAGGAGGGGAGGGGGAAGGGGCAGGTGGCAGGGACCAAGGAGCAAGAGGGCGCAGGAACCACAGGAGGAGCACACACAGGGTGTGCAGGCACCAAGGGGAACATGTGGCAAGGGCAGGAGTTAGGTCACTTTTGTCCTTGGCTGGAGTCATGGAGGAGGGGATTTAAGACAAACCTCCAAAATCAAATTATAAACCTGGAAAATTATAACATATTTATAATTTAAATATTTTCCATGTCTAGAACCTTATTATTGGGAGGTCATCTTAGATTTGAAATTATCTTGGATTCAGATAAATATGATGTATAGGAATTAATAAAGCATTTTAAAATTCTTTGGAATTAAACATGTAGAAAAGTAAAGTCCTGGTGATGTGCTTAAAAAAACCACTCCTAAAACGTGCAAAGTATTTGTTCATGTTGCTAAAACATGATTTAAAAGATTCAGCACCAGATTTTGAATTGCCATTGTAGCAATGCTAAGAGATCACTTTGCAGAACCCTCATTAACTCCCAGGCAGTTGTTAGAGATTTTTCTGGAATCAGAGTAGATTGTACTGCCTTGCAGCTTCAGTTTGATCGATAATTACATGCTTTGTTGGATTTCTGTTCTGCACCTGTCTCTCTCTTCTTGTCACTTCCTACAGAAAAAAAAAAACTTCTGAGAGAGTCAACTGGGGAGGTAGATTGAAGGAGTTCTGTTTTGAGTGTGTTCATTGTAGTTTTGGTGATGCCAAGTAGTTAAATGCCAGGTAGTTAAATGTAGTTAAACATTTTATGTCATTTTCACCCTCAAAATAAAGTTGTCTTACATTTCAGGCACAGTTGGACAGGTGATAGCTTGAGGATGGGAAACTCCTTTCTAACAGTTAATACAAGCTACAAAGAAGTCCTAGTTTTTTTTAATCCTCCTCAAAACTAAGGCATTCTGGCCAAGGAAGCAGGGTGTGGTTGCTCTTTATATGCATTTTACCTTTTTATTCTCTGAAATCTATTGCTTTATTTTGCTAATTATATTGAGGTTATTCAAATTTCTACACAGATTTTATAGCTTATTATTCCAACCAAATCCACATCCCTATGCTCCCATTACAGACAACCAAATTTCTATGATTTTTATTTAATAAATTAGCCTTAGAATACACCTTTGTCTGTTCTGCCCAATTTAAATCATTATTGTAGTGAATATGACTGTGACCTGCCATGATATAAGAGTTACCTGTCCTTCCTGGTCAGGTGTGCTTCAAGGGCAGTATGAGTTCAGGGAGAACACACTTAAGGGGAGACCTCAGCTTGGGCTGTCTGATGTACCCAGGAAAAGAGCGTAGGCAACCTAGGACAGAACAGCAGCAGCATCGCAGGGTTGTAGGGGTAAGACCCAAACACATAGGTCCCAATCAGAGTGAGGCAGTCATGTGATGTCTTGACTTCAGTAAGGCTCTTGATACTGTCCTGCATGACATTTTTATATGAATTAGGGAAATATGGTGTCAGGTCAGCAACCTACAGCTCTGAGCCATCTATGATTTGATCCAGCCCATGGGGCTGGGATGGAGTTTGGTAGCATTTTTGCAGTGAGGGACTTTGCCCATTTGGTGGCAGCACAGACAGGGCAAGCAAGGGTGGTGGCAGCAGCACAAGCTGGGTTAAAAGCAGCCCACCCTTGGAGTTAAACTCCATTAAAGCACTCCTGCCCCCATATCCTGGGGGGTACACAGCGCTTTACTAAGGAATATGTGCTTAAATATGAATAATGATTGACCAGTGACATTGCCACATGTTGACCTTGATATAAGGCCAAAAAAGTTTGAAAACCACTGCTCTAGATGGTAGCATGACTAGAGGTGGGCAATGGGGCACAAGCTCTGGGCACCGTTTTAGAGCTGGGGGGGCAAGTGGCAATAATGGCAGCTGCTGCCACTGCCACCGGTCCCGAGGGGGGGGGGAAAGGGGAAAAAATGGCGGCGGCTGCCACTGCCACAGTTCCTACGCAGGGAACAAAACTTCCTAGTTATACCTCTGGATGCACAGTTGGCTGTGGACAAGGTAGGGGGAGCACACTGAATACTTACCAGTATTTCATTGTCAAACTGGGATTATACTTCAAGGTGGGCCCCACAGGGATCTAGCTTGGCTTATTCAGTATTTTTGTTAATAACTTTGATGGTGGAAGAGAGAATATGCTTATAAAATTCATAGATTGCACTAGGCTGGGAAGGGCTGCAAGTACCCTACAAGACGGGATCAGAATTAAGAATGATTTTTTGTTGGATAGAGAATCTAAAACTCAAGACAAAATTCAATAAAATGAAAAGTGCTACACTTGAGAAATACATAGAAACAATAGGGGAAATAAGTGGCTGAGCAGCAGCATAGTAGAATAATAGGTCATAGATTGAATTTGAATCAATGCAATTCTGTTGTACAGAAAGCAAATCACCTCCTTTGGATGTATTAATAGAAGTGATGCATATAAGACACAGGAGGCAATTATTCTGCTCTACTTAACGCTGGTGAAGTATCAGATGCTGTGTTTTGGGCACAGCAGATCGAGAGAGGTAGACAAATTGAGGAGAGTCTAGGGAAGGGCAGCAAGAATGATAGGTTTACAAAGTGTGACCTTTGAGAAAAGTTAGGAAGCACTGGATTTGTTTAGTCTAGAAAAAGGGAAGACTGAAATGAGATGAAACTGTCTTCCAGTATGCAGAAGCTTGTATAGAGATGGTGATCAGTTTTGTTCTCCCTGTATGGAGAGACTGGCTTAATTTGTAGCAGATGGGATTTAGGCTGGATGTTCACTCATTTTAAGGGTAGCAAAACCCTGATAAGTAGATGTTGGAGATTTTTAAGAACAAGTTAAACAAGCAGCTGTTGCTGATTGACCAGATGTGCTTTAGTCTGCCTCAGTGCCAGGGGCTGGGCTTAGATTATTTTTTAAGGATCCTTTCAGTCCTACCTCATTTCTGGCAGGAGTCTGCCTGCACACACAGACATTATCAGGAGTGACTCTGGGAAATGGAAAATCAGAGCAATTGGGGAGCTTAAGTGTGAACAACCCATATTATAGGTAACAAGGCAAAAATGGAGGGAGGTCATCTCAGTACCGTCGCCTTGAGAAAACACCAAGGGAGGAGTTAAGGAACTGGGTTGGGAAGCCCAGGAAAGCAAGCAAAGGGGTTCTAGAAAAATCACTTGGATTCTGTTCCCCCTAATGGCCGGGGGAGGACTTCAATTTTTGCCCAGAGGTTTAAACACCCTCCTTACATACAAGTTCACAGAAGTCCATCAGAAAGGGAAATAGGAAATAAATTTGTTGTGATGCCAGATCAGGTAAGCTGCTGTTTCAAACTGGACCTGGGGTGAGTGAGATCCTGAACTACTAGGATTAGGCCCTAGAAAATAAGTAGTTCTCGCTGAAGGAAAATGCAGTGGAAAAATAAGAGGGGAGGAGGGAAGGTTTTTAATCCCCTAAAGTTTAAACATTGATCCAAATTCAGATCTTTGTAGGGAATGTGGTTAACTGGGGAGTGACCTTTGGGCAGTAGGGGTGGTAGGAAGGAGTGGTTATGAAAATTGGATTCATAATACAAAAGTCACTTGGCTGTGCTGGGCGGGGAGGTATCAGGATTCAAATTATGCAAACGCGCGCACACACACACACTCTCTCTCTCTCTCTCTCTCTCTCTGGGATGAAGGATCCATATCTATAATTTTCTTTAAAAAAAACAATGGGCTTGAAGAAGCTTCAGGAGATTGAAATTAAACGAACTGCTATCAAAATAAGACATTTTCGGAAAAATAAGACATTTCAGAGAGAAGACCTAATTAGTCCTTGGTTTAACAAAGCGAGTCAACAAAGCTCCTATTGACCTCGGTGTAAGCAAAAATCATAGTTAATTTAGTAGGGATCTTTTTTCTGTCCCCCCAAAACTGAATGTGCAATGAAACAAATCACTGGGACAGTTATATTTGCTAGTAGCTCCTTGTTCTACAGGAGTAGTTCAGAAGGCTGTCTATCCAAATACTGTCCAAACTAGCCTCCAAAAGGCAAAAGGGGTGTTTGATAAATGTTGCATCTAGAACAGACTTTTTAAAATTGTTAGTAGCATTCATAAAATTCTCTGTACCAGTACCATGCCTCTTGTTCAGCTGAATATTATTGTCTTCTCTTAATTGCCTTAACCTTCTTAATGACAAGTTTTTAATTTTGTGCTGGAAATGTTTGTTGTTGTGGAGGAAAATTTGTAATAAAAGCAATCATCCACTGAAAGGTTGCACCCTCAGCTTCTAGACAGTAAACCTTAAAAGCATTCAGTCATTGCAACATGCTAGTTAAAAAACACAAAAACTCCACAGCATAGCTACAGCTTCCAGTTGATGAGAACTAGTCACGCACAATGTAAATAAAGTGATCAGGAAATGCCAAGATGGGTCACTATGAAAGAAATGGATGAATATTTATACTTCTTGCATTCAAATGTAAAAAAGTGTTGCAGATCAGGACTCTGGGCTTTGACTTAGTTGTTTCCAAAATGTAAATTTTTTGGTATACAACTTTGTGTTTAGAACTAGAAATCAGATGGATTGGTAAGAACAGTCTGAATAGGAATGTTTTTACAGAGCTATTATTTTAGTGATGGATGTATAGAATGCATATACTAATAAAAAGTGAGACCTTGAGAAAATAATTTTTTCTACAGCATCCAGTTGGTGTGTGGGGTACTCCTTGCTGCCCTTCAGAATAAATTACAGTCCCTTTCATGGCTTGCATTAAGCCACATACAAACTTTCTTAATTGAAATGTGCCCCCCAATGTTAGCTGTGACACTTGTTTGGGCTGTTCCACTCAGTCCTATCACTGGGAAGCAGTTTGGTAGACATTCCCTTCCCCTGTAGCCTCAGGAGCAGATTAATAAGAGCCCTGAACAGCTAGTGCAGCTGCTCACTTGCTCTCCTCTGTCTGCTGGCTGCACTGCACAGGAAGAGGGAAAGTTGTTAGGCTTGCTTCTTTGTCTGGGTCCCTGTCAGGGGTAAGAGCTGGACTGCAGCTTGATTGGCTCTGCTGCCTGAAAGCAGGAGGTACCAGCCCTACATCTTCTGGGTGGTGACCTGTGAGACCCCTTTGTACCACCTCATTCACAGAGAAAGCCCCAAGGCGCTAATTGTGCCCCCCACGATATTCTAAAAGTGTATCTAGGCTTCTGACAAAGCCAGTATATTGTAATGTATACCAAAACAAGAATCATGCACTAAAAATGTAACCCAGATGAACCCCTCTTTTAAATGTTCAGAGGCTAGCTCCTGTTATGTGTATATTTATGAATTTTATTTATTTAAAAATTCCATCATCAAATGACCACTTAAGTTACAAAGATTCCTGTGAGAGCATCAGCTTCTTGATACAGAAGCAACTATGGATCCGTCTTTCTGATAAACCTCAAACCTTCCACCAAAGACTTACAGCACAAAGAAGTACATACAACTCATTGCACTCTGTCCAGAAAGGCTCAACTGGGAGAAAAGCCAAGTGACATTTGGTAATGCTGCAGTTTGTTGAATACATTTATTTTGGGAAATTGAGATGAAATACCCTAGAAATATGATCTTGAATACTAAAGCTGAATAACCCCTCTGCTACCAGACAAGCTGCAGCATCATAAGTATTGTACCTAAGATAAAACATGACGCTCTAGGAGTTTTAAGGGGGTTTTGGGCCATTCCAAAAAAGAAAAGCAGCTGTGTGTGTGCAAATATTATCAATTGGTACCTGTATCTGAGTGAGTGAACAGATTTAGAGAGCTCATCCGGAAGAATACACTTGGAAATGTAATCACTTTGGAAATCTTGGAAATGTATTAACTATTTTAATTTGCATGTATTTAGTGTCTATGTGAAAGGAATATTATGTCTTAGAAAAATAAATCCAAAGGACAGATAGTAATGCTGATCTCTTGATTTCATTAGCAAAGGTACATTTTTAAGAGTTAATCTGGACTCTTAGGCTAACAGTGTTTGCTAATACAGGAGGGTCTTTAGGTATAGAATTATTTTTTTCATATGTGATATATCTATGATGGTAAAAAGCCATAGAATAGAGAGAGTTCTACCAGTTTTTAAGTACTTTTACCAATAAAACATAATTCACTCAAATGAGTGATATAAACTACAAGCAAAAACACTGTTGCTGGGTTAAGCTGTGTCTATATTACCTATACCAGGGGTTTTCAACTTTTTTTTGGTCAGGGTATCCCCAGCAGCCAGTTGAGACGCGGGGAGTCCCCCAGCAGCCAGTAGTCCCTCTAAGGTGTAGCAATCTGTGAGCACACCGCTTCAGTCCATTCCCAAATTGTTCCAGCCTCCTCCTTTCAGCATGCGCCACTTCGGTCTGCCCCACAGTTGGTTACCTCCTGCGCTGCGGCCGGCAGGTAGGTGCATGCAGGTCCCCGTTGCAATTTTTTTTATTGTGCGTGGCTGCGCAGGCGCACAGCTTAGTGGGAACACTGTGCCAGCAGCCAGTTGATGGGGGGAAGGGGAAGTGCTACCGGCTTCTCCGCATACCCCGGTTAAAAACCCCTGAGCTATACTGACAAATATTTGAATGTGGACTAGACTTTAATCTCTGAGGCATCATACTTTTATGAAGCTATGAGCTACTAGGAGATATCAGGAAGAGAACAGTCAGCAGAAGCAGATGGATATGTAAGGAACCAATGCTGTTTTCATTAAAATATCTTTCATAAGAGCGAGTGCATTAAGAGAAATCCAGAAAACATGAGACAGATTTGTTCTAAACATGTTCTGCAAAATGTCAGCAGGACTTTAAGCCAAGCTGTTGAGAAACTGCATCTTTAGTGGGCTATTTAAGTTATTAAAATAGAAAAAGGCTCAATTTGTCAACCCCATGAACCCGTGTGTCCAACAGAGCCAACTGATTATCAGACCAGTTCCAATAGGAATTATTTGTTTTTATTTGTGATCACTAAAGAGTATGTTGTTTACCTATGTTTTCTTCTAATTTATCATTTTCACTGTGGTTTGATTGCTATTTAAATTTAACACAAAAGTTTGTATCAAGTTAGCTTCTGAACAGGAAATATTTTTACTAACCATAAAAAAAAAATGTTTACCTCTTTTGCTCCTGAACCGAGATTTTTCTGGCATTAGATTGTTGTTCTTCAGAATGATCAGCTGATGCTAGTTTAGGCCCAGCTCACTAAGACACTTGTGATTGGTACTCACTGCAAAACCTCATGGTGGCTTGCATTTGATACATACCCTGTTCTAAGAGGTAATTCTTTCTTGCAAGATGTTATGGTAAGCACATAAAGTTGTACTGTAAATTTTCTCTAATGTTTTTCATCAGTAAATTCAACTATAGGAATATTTGGATCACCTATAGGATGCACTTTAAGTATGTAGGATCAACTATAGTAATATTTGGATTGCTATAGGATCACCTACCTAATCTGTTCCACCTCCATTTGGAAGAGATTATGATGCAAAGCAGAGGTTTCAAATGTATGATCTGCAAACTGGGGCAGGGCCCACCACCAAAATCTGGGGCATCGAGTCCTGTTGGGGACATTACATAGGTGACTGGTAGGGGGTGCACGTGCCCCCCCGACAGTTGACACTGATGCTGTCCGTAGGGCTGGTACCCCCCGCAACAGCTGCCGCCCCCGCCATGGCCATTGCTGTCAGCAGCTTCTGCAGGTGCCATCCCAGATTCAGGAGGCACCAGTCACTCATGGGACATTATATCCACAGCAGTGTGGATGAGTGACAGCTGTGTTAACCCTTGTATTGCTACTGCTTGCCCCACCTCTGGGTTTGGATCCAGACCACAAGGAACCCTGTGGTCCACATCCAGCCTCTGAGGAAGGGCAAATTTTTGACCCCTTGATTTAAAGCATTATAAACAGAGATTCCAACAATACCTCTTTCAGCTTCTACTAAGGAATAAAGAGTTTATGTATTAGATTTTGGTGGGCAAGAGACCCCACCCCCACATAGCCCGTTAGATTTGTGGGTCTAATAGCTGTACAACTTGCTTTCCATTAATGTCCTAGACCCTAGCTGATAATCAGTGTCAAGAGGTTTCCTGGATTGGTTGTGAAATAAACACACAAAAAAGACATAATTTGGGTAAGAAAGGAGTGTATAAGTTCAGGGGTGCTCAACCCCTAGCCCAGGGGCCAGATCCAGCCTGTGTGGAGCCCTGTCATCCAACTCCAGGCTCCCCACCGCTTCAGAAATTTGGTGGTGTCAGATCAGTGGCAGCATTAATTGCTGCTCCCCTGCTGTCAAATTTCCGGACCTGTGGGGAGTCTAGCAAGTCAGATAGCATGGCCCTCTGGGCTAGATTGGGCCGTGGAGCTGGGATAGTTTGTGGGTGATTTCTTGTTCTGCAGTTTCCCATTTGAGTTTTTACAGTTTTGTTGTATAACAACAGCTAGTCTGAGGTCAGTGATGGGAGGTAAAAGTGTTCTGATACAGGCTTGTCTTTCTAAAATTGATGTCAGGCCTCAAAAAGATCTGCCAAACCACTCCTAATTTTGTCTGACAGGGACAGGAAACAGGGAGTCACATCCTTATTGCATATCACTAACACTAGGAAGGACATCTTTTTATTTGAATTCTAGTGCCCCACCTAAAATTAATCCTATAGCTTGTAGGCTAACACTGGGCAAATGACCATGTCTAGGGCTCTCTATGTTAAAACTTAGCCCCTGTTTCTCTCCCTAACGGCATGCTACATCGAATTTTGGAAGCTCTAACATTGTGTACCTTTACCACATGGAAGGTTTGCCCCCTGTCATCCCGGATGGAGTTTGAGCACTATGACAGTGGCATGCCTTTATTTAAAAAAATACAGAAAAAGAGCACAGTGGACGGTGAAGTACAGTCCTACCTGTGGTCTGTCTGACCTGGAAGAGTTCCAGTTCAGAACCTCGACGAGGCTGTAAAGGGGTTAGGAAATGTGGCCTATTGAAGCAGGATGGTGCCAAATAATGAACTTGTGACTGCTGAGCCTGGTGGCATGCCTCATTTCCAACAGGATATCTACATAAGACAGGGGTCAGGTTAGATTTGTACCTTATGGACTAACTAAATCAGAGATGCCTAAGCTTTTGTAAGCAATGGCTTTACTTCATCAGATGCAATGGAGGGACTTCAGGAAACCAAGTGTAGGGAAGAGAGAGGAAAAAGAAGAGGGTACTGCTGAAAGAGGCAAGGTGTGTACGACAGAAAAACCAAGCTGTTAACCTATTGAGGGCCATTGGGGCTATAAAAGCTAATTCAGGCAATGGGATAAGAATCTGTAGTTTTGGTTTAGACTATAGACCACAATCAACTTTGTGGCTGATTGCTCGTTCTGCAATTTCCGAAGTTTGTTTTTTTAAGTGTTATGTCTAAGAGGTCAGCATTGTAATATCCAGGGAGGTTAAAGGGTTCTGACACACGCTTGTGTCCTTCTGGAATTGATGTCAGATTGGTGTTCATTTGTTCCTACAAGTAGGGATCACCCCATCTGTCCAATGTAAATGACAGAGGGGGACTGTAAGCAGATGATGTGAACTTTGTATGTTATAATCCACATCATTTGATCCAGTGATAATGATGTCTGTGTTGATGAGTAGGCACAGCTGGCATCTGGGTCCAGAGCAAAGTCTAGTGCCTTGGTGAGAACAGGAGTTAGATACTCTGTTGCTGGAGAGACCGTGTCTGAGCTTGGGGCATCATCTCTAAGCCAGGACAGGTTTGTCCCCAGTGGCTACCTTGAAATGTAGGGGTTGGAGGTCATTAATGATGTTTCTAAGGTGTTCAAACTGGGGGCTGTGGGTGACAACTGATGGGGTTTTTTTGTCCTCATCTTAGGGTTGATATTGTAGCGGGTCAGAGTGGACCCTGAGTCTGGCTCTGTTAATTTAAATAGCTATGTTTTTAGGATTGTATTGTTAGTGTAGGAGTCCCTGCTCCAGAGCCTTGAAGTGTGTATCCCAGTCAATGGGATCAGAGCAGATACGACTGTAAGGTAGAGTTTGTCTGTAGAGATGGATCTAGTGGTGTGCTTAGGATGACAGCTGCTAGTGTGGAGGTTGTGGTAGCAGCCACTTGGTTTCTGATACAGCATGGTGGTGATATGGCCATTGCAAACTTTCACAGTGATGTTCAAGAAATGAATTTGCTAGGTGGAGTATTCCAGTCAGTTTGCTGGATGGGAGGAAGTTATTGAAGTCCTTGTGGAATTTCTCTAGAGAGTCCTTCTCATGCATTCAGATGATGAAGATTTCATCAACGCACTTTAGGTGTACCGAGGGAATGAGAGGTCAGCTGCAGACAAAGGCTCCAAGGTCTGTCATAAATATTTGGCATGTTGGGGGTCATAAGTGTGCCCCTGGTAGTGCCATTTATTTGTGGGCACGATGAGTCCCCAAATCTGAAATAGTTGTTTGTGAAGCCAAAGCAGGAGAGTGAAACAGAAGCGGTGTCATCTTCAGGGTTAATGTTCTCTATGGCTTGGAATCTGTCCTTGCGGGGGATGTTGGTGTACAGAGATGTGACATTAGTGGGAGCTGGAAGCTTGTCAAAGAAAACTAGTTCATTTAGGAAATCTGTGATATCTTTTAAATAACTGGCAGCTCCTGTGGCATATAGGGATAGGATAATAAAATCATAGAATCATGGAAAATGAGGTTTGGAAGGGACCTCAGGAGGTCATTTAGTCCAACCCCCTGCTCAAAGCAGGATCTTTCCTAACTGGTTCATCCCAGACAAAGCTTTGTCTAGCTGGGTTTTGAAAACCTCCAAGGATGGAGCTTCCACCACCTCTCTGGGTAAACGGTTCCAGTGTTTTTCTACCCTACTAGTGAGAAAATTCTTCCAATATCTACCTTAAACCTCCTTTAGGAGACTGTTTCTCCTTGTTCTGTCATCAGCTGCCACCGAGAACAGTCTAGCTCCATCCACTTTGAACCCCCCTTCAGGTAGTTGAAGGCTGTTATTAAGTCCCCTTTCAGTCTCCTCTTCTCTAGACTAAATAAGCCCAGTTCCCTCAGTCTTTCCTCATAAGTCGTGTACCCCAGCCCCCTCACCATTTTTGTTGCCCATTGAGTCAATGTAACTAGAAACTCTCTCTGATGGTGCCACATCAGAAACAATGGGATGTGCCAGGTTTGTGGATCTCGGGTAATAAGTAAAAGCTGTAGGTTCTGGACTCCTGAGAGGTGGAATAATTAATGCTCTCCTTTGTTTCCAGAAGTAGCTTTTTTGAAAGTTCATTTAATTGCTTCTGGTATTGTGCCACAGGGTCCTTGGGCAGAGCTGTTGGAAAGTTGTGTTTCAGCTTCCTGTATGTATGCCGTTTGTCCATGACAGCAGTGACACATCCCTTATCAGCCTGTTATATGATGATACCAGTGTTGCTTTTAATGCTGAGTATAGCTCTCCATTCTGCAGCACTGAGGTTGTCCCGTGTGTTGTTATTTTTTGGCAGTCTCGCAATAGGCTTGGAGGCAGAAACAGTTTATCTACAATTCCAAGTGAGGCTGTGGTCCTCAGGTAGACTCCAGGAACTTGGGTCAGGTCTGTGGTAAGTAGATCATTGTCTGGCTCAGTGTCATGGAAATATGTCCTTAGACTTAGACAGTAGAGAAAAGGTCTCCATACAGCTACACCTTATTGAGTTGTGTTGTGGGGCAGGAACAATGTCTATACATGTGCTCCGTAGGGAGGGAGGTGCTTTAATTAAAGTGCCTACAGCGTCACATGTATTCAGTGTCCTGCACTTTGAAATGGCAGCGGGGGTGCTTTAACTAAAGCTCATTCAATTTTGAAAAAGGGGGACACTGAATACATGTGATATGGAGGCTGCTACTGCACTAATTAGCATGCTCCAGCAGGCTTGCAGCAGGCTTGATTAATCGAGTCTGTTCTGATGCTTACTAATTAGCACACTTCGGAGCAGAGGTCTCTCACATGTATAGGGGCCCAAAGACTGGAATAGTGTGGACACCACAGCCAGGCTGAGGTTGTGGTTGGATAGGCTGATAATACTACTGCGGTTTGTAGGGTTGTTGCTGGAGCATGCAAGTTTAGAGAGTTTTGCTTTCTTCATCTTCTTTAAGGAGCAAAGGTGTTTGTGATTAGGCTTCATGGCTGGATGCAGAGATCTCCTCTTGGTAAATGCCTGTTATATCTGGTGTCGCCGCCGAGAGCCGCAGCGCGGGGTTCGGGGCCTTAGGAGCCCTAGTCGGCGGGCAGGTACTTGTGACGCTTGGAGTGGAATCAGGTACTCAAGCGTTTTGATTGAACAAAAAAGGTTGTTTACTTACACTGCTCGTAGAGTGCAGGCCAGAAGCTTGCTTCGATTACAGTTGTAAAACTTGGGTCGGGCAGAAATTACAAAGTTGGTTTGGTCGGTCTGCAAATGTGTTCGGGGTGTTCGGGCCGGCAGTCGTCTTACGTCTCGGGTGGGGGTGTGCTAAGCCCCTTTTTTCGGTGACGGGGAGTCCTTAGTGGTTGATCAGGCCGCTAAGTTCGCTCTGAAACACGCGTGGAGTTTGCTAGGCTCCACAGTGTACTCAGAGTTCTCCGCGAGGTGTGTGTGGAGCTCTCCAACTTGGGCGGAAACTGCTTCAACCTCTTACACGGCTAGCAAGCCAATCGCTAGCCGCCACGTGTGCATAATTTCATGCAAGCCAATAATGGGGCTCAAATTAGAATACAAATGGCGGGAACTCTTTGCACCGAGCATTTCTTAGATGCAAAAGAAATGCACCATGCAAAGAAGCTGCAAATTGGCGGGAACTTTTTCTAGGTCATTAATATATAGTCACTGGGCTCTGGAGTTTTCCCCTCGTGACCTATTTACATGACCTACTTACAGAATGATTGACAGACTGCCTTCTGTATCAAACTATGGAATCCTCCACTGTACTATAGGCATATGAACAATGGGTTCTGACATCTGGATGGCTCTGTGTGCTGTTTGTTAGTTCTGCAAATCTGGTGTTGATCTGTTCTTGTTTGCCATATAGAACACCAGTGAGGTAGTTCCTCAGTCTCTTGGAGAGAGCAAGCCCTGGCTCCACCTGCCCCACAGTATGCAGCCCGGCAGTGGGGGCTTGCTGCCGGGAGCACAGCCCTATCTCCACCCACCCTGTGGAGTGCAGCCCGGCAGCGGGCAGCTGGGGCCCAGCCCAACTCAGCCCGCCCCACGCAGATCCGGGGGCACATGCTCACTCCCATGCCCTCCCGGACCAGAAGCAAGAGCCGCCGAAGAAGCCACAGAAAGAGCAGCTCCTGGAGTGGTGGTGCATGGCAGCATGCAGTAGCAGGAGCCCCCCTCCCCAAGTCCTGTGCCCCACCACCCCAGCTGGGCAGCTTGTCCCAGCCCCAATTCCTTCCTTTCTGTGGGGACATTGATCTGCATCCCTCCATGCCCCTTCCCTCCCCCCTCCACCCTCCACAACAGACTTACCAGCTGGACGCAGCTGTGTCCAGCGTCATCGAGGACTGCTGCCTGTATAGTCTATGGCTGAATCTCCGAATCGGCACCAAATCTCTCTGAATTGATTTGGAGGCTTCCAATTCGATTTCCATGTTTTAATGAGTCTCCCGATTCAATTTGGATTCTGAGATTTGGCTGCTGAATTGGGCCAAATCTCCGAATCGAATCGGCTACCAAAGTTTCTCACAGCCCTACGTGGCATCTGTGTTCCCAATTGCAAATGCTGAAGCTACTGGAAGTTGCTGCTTCTGCTTTGCCCTGGGTGCATCCCTACACTTCTGCCTGGGAGAAAAAGTTAAGTTTGCCCCGTGTAAATGGAGTAGGAGCTTCCTTGTGAACACATTCATACACTACTAACACTGTACACTCTACACTTTTATACTCTGCACTGTGCCTTGGGCAAGCATCCTGAGCCCCACATTCAAACTAAATGAACCTTGCCATGGGGCTTTTCTGTAGCACAAGATAATCTAGGCATTGATAAAAGGAGTAAGGCTAAAAAAGGTTTGGCATTTCAAGTCAGAGTTTTCAGCCTAATTTGACCTTTTCAATTGCTAGACTGGATTTTACTTCAGCTGATTGTATACATTCATTTGGGAAAGCAAGTCAAAATTTTTTTAAATGAACAAAATATCTTCTGTCAAAAGAAATAGAAAGATGCCCCATATTAGCTGTATTTATGTTGAATTAAGAACATTCTTTTCCAGTTACCCGTCATCTATCATGTTTCTGGAATTACCTTTAAATCTGGCTTAAGCCAGTCTAAGCATTTTTCTTACTTGAAAACCTTATTTCAGTTTCAGCTCTTCGTTTTGGCCAGGAAATGAGTAAAACAAGTAGGCTTTTTTATTCTTCCAGACAGATGGCCTTTCTGGCTTTCCCTAAGCCTTAGCTATCCAGAGATGACAATCAGCAGCAAGAAGCAAAAGAAGAATTCAAATTATTTTTCAACAACACTCTGAAAGATAAACCATTTTCAACACTGTTCCACAAAAAAACATTGAGTTGGAGGTTAGTATGAATGGGATATTGTTTCTGCAGATATAGAAAGGAAAATGTCATCTTGTTATAAAACATCTAAAGCCTTGTTCAGCAGCAAGCCTGAACAAAGGCTCGCACACTAAAAGGAAAGAGCATAACTCACTTAATAGAGCATACTTCATAGAAAAATATATTTCTGTTTAAAGCATCTGGATTGAGTCCTAAACTAAAAAATGGCTTACAGCTAGATTCCAGAGGTCTCAGGGAAAAAAAACGAGTCTTTTATGTCTCTAAAAAGCAGTATGTGTACCTAAAGTGCCATGACCAAATAACAAAATGAATGTGTAGTTATATACATGTGTCATTTGTTCATCACAGACCTTTCTCTTTTTTCTTAAATCAGTCTAAGTGCATAAGATCCTACTGCAAATAATAAATATGGGCCTGTTCCCACCCAACCTGTTAACCAGCTGAAGACAGTCACAGTCTTACAGATTTTTACTTGGAGCAATTCACATCTTACTTCAAACAAGTCACCTGAGCCCAAGTTTCCTTATGAGTTGCAGGTGTGGATGTGAATGGATTTTTATAAAGTTAAGTTTTCTGTGGATTCAGTCAATTCATCTCCTCCAGTTTGCTGGAAATTACTCCTATTGCATTTTCTGACTATTATTTAGAGACAATCAGCTTTAAAACTTTTAATTTTGTAGATAGATAAATATACTATTTCAGTCTGGCCTATGAAATGTATACGTTAGCAGACATGAAAAAAGCATAGCTGACATATCACTTACTGATTACACTTAGTCATAAGATGAGCTTTTAGTGGAACATAAAGTTGGAGACATAAGGCTGTGTGGTTGAATTGTTTTGATATACCGGAAGATGCAGATTGTGAGCCTGAGTCATCAATTATTTTATTATTTTGTTAAGCACCAATTAATTCAGTACCATCATGCAAAATACAAAATTGAGGCTCCACCTGCTTCAAATAAATCCTGCTATACTGGAAATGAAGAACACCTTGGAGAAGATCATCAGCTGGTTCAGAGCTCTACTAACTCAATTAGAGTATGAGAATTTACATCAGGTGTTGATCTGCTCCCTCCCTGGGTTTGGTGGAAAGACTGGTGGATCTGAGGGTTTTCTGATTGTTTCTAATACTTGGTTTCACTCACCTCTGATGAGCTTAATCCCTTAACACAGTGAGTTTTAGGAAGGTATTGAAATAGGAGAAGAGGTGGTGCCTTCTCTCCAAGGAAAAAGGTAGTCTGAGGAAATACATTTGAGCTTACTAAGTAAGGAACATTTTACTAGAAAATAGACAGTCATTGTAAAAAAAGATAAATAGCAATTTCCATGTCATTGTCTTCAAAAGAAAATTGCAAGCCCTTCGTATGGTAATTTGGTTTGTGTTCTGTTTGTTTTCCTCAGAAATCAATATTTTTCTGTGTGACTAATTTTATTCTATCTACTCTATGTACCTTTTTGTAATGTATATTCTAAAACAAGATGTCCTAGTTGCCATGGTGACACATTGCCTTTTTTCCAGTGCTGCAGTTAAAATGCTAAACCCAAAACAGGAGAGATGCAGCATTGATGCACAATGTGTGCGCTTCTTTCTGCCTAGGCAAACACCTTCTCTGTAAGACTAACAGTAAGACTTTTATTAATGAGATTTTCAGCTTCAGCAAAGCAAGCAAGTTTTTTTCTAAAATACTAATCAGTTGGTGGCTATTAATTCAGCAACTTAATTAACCATTAAAAGTTTAACAACATTTCTAATTACATTTCTGGTCTAATGCTAAGTGTGTATAATTAGACGGATTCCAGAATCTAAATACACAAGCAATAAATAAGACATTATTCAGCTTTGAACTCCTCTGGTTCCAACCTCACCCTTTTCACATTTTTAGGAGAGAAAAAACATTGTCTTTTACTTACTTTCTTGTAGTAGTAGTATGATTAATTCCCTATGCTACCCAAAACTAAGCAGTATTTATAATTAAGCACAATAATATTTAGAAGTGAATAGCATGCATATTATTTCCAAGTCATATACTTCAAAGCAAAGACAAGACTCTGAGTGAATGAAAATGAAGTCCATTATTAGTATAATATTTTACTGTTAATATTAATACTTGTCATGGGCCTTTTTCTGGAAATTATTTTATCCCCTAACCCTGCAAACACTAAAAACATCCTGCAAATACGGAATAGTCCACGTATGAGTGTTTGTAGGATTAGAGTTAATTAGTAATTAGCACTAATGAACTGTCCATTCCAATATATACTGTCTTGGTAGCAGATGAAAATGCTGTGATGCCACAGTTACAGTTTTTCTGAAACTTCTTGATAAAACTTCAAGAATTAGCTGCTAAAGTGACTGATGGATAGAATTCTTGTGGGTGATATATTTTATTGGACCACCTGCATGCTTGGGATATACAGAGGCAAGCTTTCGGGTGTTACAGTAGTAGCTTTTCAAAATGAATAATTGGTAATAGGTGAAGCTTGTGTTTGAAAACAGTCTCCGCCTTTCGTTTTTTCTAGTTTGTGCTGGTTGACTATTTTTCCCGTATAAAATTATATGGCCCTTTATTTCAGATTGTATCAGACATACCAGTTAATTAAACACTGGATGCCAACTCTTCCATTGTCAGTAATCCAAATCCTAGAGATTTCATCACCGATCCTATCTCTGCTTCAAACAAAGTGATACTTGTTCCCAGCAAATGTTCCCTATCACAATATTGTCATTTCTGTGTCAGAATAAAAGTGTAGGAAATGATGGAACAAAATACTTTAAACAAATTATGGGAACAGATAAAAACTATCACAAATGCAACTGTATAAATAACAAGTAACGCAGCGTATAATGCATTTTGACTGAGTAACTTTATTTTCAGAACGGCAAAGTATACTGTGGGTCAAACAGAACCTAGGGCTCAATTCACAGAGGGACATTGCAATGCTGAGTACTGCACTGCCAAACATGTAGATACCTGGTCGAAACAGCAGAATCCCTACCCTTTAGCTAGGCACCTTGGCTCTGTATACTTCACCTAGGGAGGGTTAGGCACCTGCAAACATGACATCCAACGTGCTCAGCAGGGAGCTGCCAGCACAGGTCACCGAAAGGAGAAGTATGCCTTTAGCCCTACCCCTCTCAGAGCTTAGGCACTTAATTGTCCACCAGAGTGCACCGTCTCCTAGAACAGTAATTCTCAACTGTTTTAGATTCAAAGCACACTTCAGAAAATGCCAGCCTTTAGCTTTCATTCATTTTCCACTATGGAAAAATAATAGAGCAGCTCTTTGGAGCAAAGAACTCAGAAAGACTACAAAAGGTGCCAGAATGTTTTGGACACTATGGATTCCAATTTGAAATTTCTGGGTTTATCTTGAGAATCATGGATAGGTGTTTAAAAGGATCTCATAGCACCCTGGACACCTAAATCATTTATTTAAAAAATGGAGCAGAGGAGGGAATTAAACCTGGGTCTCCCACATCCTAGCATTTGATACATTACTAGGTATACAGCTTCTGCCGTGGTTTTGAATGAAAGTGGTATGTGCTGCTTTATTCTGTGCAGGATCTGATCCAGTAGATGTGGGAGGCCTGGCAGATTGGACACAGGCAAGGGAATGGAACCCAGTGGGACTTAGGCAAGTGATAGTCTTGTCAGTGTTAAGCAGTTCAGTGTCTAAGATGTTTCTTAGCATGTACAGGAGCAGAACCTTAAGCACTAAGGGAACTTTACTGGAGCAAACATGTATCTAAGGACTTGAGTTATCTACAGGGTTAGGTGTGGATTTCGAGAGTTGCATGTTGTAGGCTGTGCCCTATTCCAGAAGGCAAAGTAGCAGGGATAAAAAGAAAGGTAGACAAGGGACAGTGTCTTCTTAATCACACTTCTTTTAGAAATATTTTTATTTAATATTGTCATGAACAACACCTCATAGAGAGAATATTTCCCCAAATGTCTACTTTGTGCATATAGTCATACTTTGGGTATCATTTTTTATTATTACCAATGTTTTATTAGTTATGTTGCAGTGACTCTTGTAATTAATTGTTCCTGGAAGTCCCACTATACTGAGCACTGTACAAACAAAGGGAAGAATGAGTCCTGCCCTGGAGAATTTACAGTCTAATTGGACAAGGTTAAAGAAAGACAAGGTGGGAAAACGGAAGCATGACAAGGTGACCCAAGGTTGCACAGCAAGTGGCTTGACTTGTGATTTCCAATCCAGTACCCTATCCACTGGGTCATATGATGCAATGTGCTCTTCATATATAGAGTAGACAGCCCTTGCCCTAAAAGGTTAGTAATCTGGATTAATGTAAAGATATCCAAGGTGAACGAAAAGAACAAACAGGGAGAGGGAGGCAAAAATAACACAAGCAAGTTTTCATGAAGATTAGCTGTGCCCACAATGTAATTTATAATCAGATGAACCATTGTTACCTCTGGACACGGGTTTGATATGTATGAATCATAACTAATGGAAGCATCTAAGGGACAGTTTTGAAGGAGAAGGTGGATCTCTAAATTTTTGGTAGGAGTTTATATCATACAAAAGAGACAGAACAGGAAGAGCTCCAGAAATGAACTGACTGGCCTTGAAGGTAAAAAGTGTAGGGGAGTAAAAGTGATTGTCAGCAATACAACAGGATAGTTAGTGACTAGGCTTCAACCTCCCAGTAGCCCTGAGCCCACGCACAGTTCATCACGTGTAGGGTGTTGTTCAGTTCCCCTGTTCCTCTGGGTCTTTCACCCAGCAACAGGAAGAAGAAACCATTTTTTTTTTAAACAGGAAGCAGTGGCTGCAAATCACAAAAATTGTGAGGTTGATGGGGGCAGGAGGAGCCTGAAGTTACTTTTAACTACTTTGCTTTTTAAATTACTACATTTTAAATTGAAAGGGTCTTTCTATGTAGACACTAGCTTTAATTTAACAAATGAGGGCTTTTTTTTCCTTACTGTCAACAGCTAAAAGTAATGATAATGGCTGTTCACAGTTGCGTACAGCTAAAGTTATACAAAGATTTAAATTCAAATCCTATGCATTCAGAACTCTTCCCCAAATGCCACCCATAACCTGAAATGTTCTAGGTGTTAAAGAATTTGCAAGTTTGAGGCAAAGTACAAGAACAATGCAGGTGACACGAATAACTGTGATCTTACCATACTGTGGTTTCAAATATTTTATACAATTATTACACTGATCAATATGTTATGTTTTAATATCCAATCGAAATCCCAAATATTTAAAGAAAATAAGAAAGCTTCAGTGTGCTAAACAGGTTATCTTCCTTGCTCTTCATCTCTGATCTGGTGATCTGCACAACCAGCATTAAGGTGTTGTTTATTTTTGTGTGTTGAGTAGGGATCTACCCTATTCTCGATTTTGTGTTTTTTGCAGACACCGCAAAAAAGTTTCCGTGAATCCGCAAAAATGGCAATCCCTGTGATTTTGAGGGGGGAAATAATACTAAAAATAAAATTGGCTTCCCAGTGGAAACTCAGGGCCACTGCGGCCCAGCATCACAGCCAGCTGGTCCAGGGTTGGGGGAAGGGGGACAGAAGCTGTTAGCATGAAGGGGAGCAGCAAAGATGGCGTCCCCTCCACCCCTCTCTGCTGATTGGCCAAGAGTGCCGCCCATCATGCATCCCTTCCCCTTTCCACCAATCAGCAATGAGGGGTGGGGCCTCACAATGGGCAGCCCTCTTGGTCAATGAGTGGTGTGGGGAGGGGCCACTGGGGCTCCTTGGCCAATCAACAGCTGGGGGGCTGCTGTGATAAGACCACAAAAATGGTGCTGGTGCACTGCAAGCTGCCTGCAATTTTTCCCTCATCTTAGCAGGAATTAAGTAGATTCCTAGTTACAAGCCACCAAAATATCTGGTTTAAATAGTTTTCTTGTAATTCACTCCATTCCAGACATTATTCATTATGGACCCATTTCAGAAACCATTAATCCCAAAATTTGTGCAATTGACTTAAATGTGAATACTCTCAAGAGGAAAGAGTTTAAGCTGGCATTTGTGATGGCGTATGTTATATTGTGTTCATTCTGTGTTATTGTCAAAAATATATCATTTCAATCTTTTCTCTGTAGCAACACTTTGCATTTCTGTGACTATCTTAATCAGATTCTAACTGTGCAGAAAATATATAGGAGTAAAATGGAATTAAAGTAATAAATACATATTTTTAGAATTCTTGTAAAAGGCAATTTGCTTTTTCTTAAAGCAGTGGTGTATTCACCACTACATGCAACAGTAAAAGTCAGAACTTCAAGAGATGGTATAGATTTTAAAGATTATCTCCTACTGAGTCTCTTGTTTAATTCCTCTTTAAATGTTAAACATTAAAGATTTATGTTAATCAGATTTGCAATCAAAGA
Source organism: Alligator sinensis (assembly GCF_000455745.1). Taxonomy (NCBI): domain Eukaryota; kingdom Metazoa; phylum Chordata; order Crocodylia; family Alligatoridae; genus Alligator; species Alligator sinensis. The sequence goes on along the minus strand of NW_005841999.1, from coordinate 92,417 downwards.
GACAGTGTCTGCACTTATACATTATTTTAAAAAGTAAAATATTACTCCTGTGAAACAAAATGTCACAAAACCAAGCATCGTTTGTTAATCTCTGAATTCATTTGTAGATCCTAAATCAAGCAATATTCAACAAAATAATTTTTTTAATGCATATTTTTAGTGTTTATTCTGTTTTTTCCTTCATCTTTTGATTTGGTGCTCTGCACAATCAGAGTTAAAAGGTGTTGTTATTTATTTGACTTATATGCTGCCCTCTCCAGAATATGGTGAGCATAGTAGTGTTGCTGTTTCGTTGAATTTACAAAGTTGTTCTTGAAACGTTCTATTAAAAAGGAGTTAAACGTTTTAGCTAAAAGACTGCACAGTAGTGGACAAGATCTATTGAGATCCCTGCGAACCCTAGCATCTATGAATCGAAGAATAGCTAGTGCAGCCGCACCCAACAGAATCAGGAGGCCATAAGCAAATTTTGTCTGGAGAGAAAAGTTAAGAGAGGACACTTGACTTTATCAGCCTCACTTCTTCCAATCGTGATCCCTTCCAGCTTTAACTTTAAACAGGCTTTCCAGTATGACAATCCATGAGAAGCTGGTGTCACTAATAAGAAGGAAATATAGCTCCTTGGAATCTTTTTCTTCTGTTTGTGCATCTTCCAAAACTTCAGCTTTTCTGAAGTACAGTTTTGTTACTTGTTTCAATCTAAAAGTGTTTACAAAATCTTCATAAGTCTTCGCACACTTGTATAGATCATAAAGTTTACCCCCCACTAAGTCTGTTGTCTAATCTCTCTTTCAACATTACTTTTTGTCATGCCTCAGAGATCTTGCATGCTAGGCTGTTCTATTACTGTTACAATTAAGAAATATTTCCATTTTATCTCAACTAAACTTTTTCTTTGTCATTTGAAGCAATTATTTTCTGCAAACCGTCTTCATTGAACACTTTGCTCTCCTGTTAATTTCAATACGTTGCATACTTTTTCCAGCTTTCTGCACATACAGAACCAATCTGCTTCAGGCCTTCCTCAGCAACAAAAACTGGATACCTAGCACCCATGGATCAAAGGCACCTTTCCAAAACAGTCAACAGAAAACGTTCCAGAACTCTTAACACATCTATACTTCTTCATTACTAATCCAAACATAATTTATCTTGGACTGGCTGCTCATCCTGGGGAAAAAAAACAGTTCTTTCTTATGGACTGTAATCTTGAGTTTACAAGTAATCTTGAATGCCATGAATCTGACTCAATCTTAATGCCAATTTCTGATACTTTCTATGATGATGGCATCAGAGGCATTCCATCACTAGCAGCCTTCCTGATGCTGTAAAAACAGTCAATGGCAGCAAAGGACACACACAAGAGTGTATATTTTAACAGCCAGTTTGGGATATCTCCCACATATAAGTTCATGTCCTGAAATTAGTGGCAGAGATTTAATAGTGAGTGGAACCAAATTAAAGAACCTACTTCAAAAGTGACTCTCTCTCACATGAAAGAAATAATGTTTATGTAAAACTGAGCATAAACAGTATACAAATAATGTTGTTTGTAGATAGGGTGACAGGTTGCTATAGATCTTCCCGTCTTTAGTCACCTCCACACCATTTGGGTCTGTAGCAGTCAAGACTTCAACCCCCTTGACATGTCTCCATGAAAGGGATCCTGGACTTCACTAAGGAAGAAATATTTATGATCCAAGTCTTCACTGTTCAATTCAATGGATGTTTTTCCATGAGAACTACAGTGGTTCAACAATCATCTGTGGTCAATCATTATGCACACACTTCAGCTTAAATACTGGGGAAGGATATGCATTCACCAGTGTATAATAGATACTTATTCATCACAGAGAAACTTGGCTTACTTGAAAATGTCTGGTTTGACAATCAGTTACTGTAAAATTTTAAGAAAGTGTCTGACATATAACTGATTCCTTTCTAGAACTGTGCAACTGCAAATTAAGAAAGAAACTATTAAATATTCTAAGTTTGTCTCATTCTTCTAGTTTGGCCTCTCCTACTGATTTGGGGAGGCATAATTAGCTTACATAAGCAACAATAAGGTACCAGAAATGTATTTTAGAAATGTTTTGGTTTCTTCATGCTGTTTTGCACTTTGTTTAATATCTAAGGGTATTTTTACACGTTGCCTGGCACTGCAACGCTTACAGTTGTATAAGTGGCAAAATGCACATCAGCGCTGAGAAAATGGCAGTGACATGCTTTTGAATTAAAACACATGGAGATGCTTCCGTTCAAAAGCACGTTGCCACCGTTTTCTGTGCACTGACGCGCATTTTGCCACTTACACAACTGCACGCAGCACAGCACAGTGCGTGTCAGCTTGCGTGCAGAGCAGACTTGATTAATCGGCGGATCCCTAGCATGTCATGGGATGAAAAAGTATGCGTATAAATAAACCTCAATTGATTGCTGTGGAAATGGATGGAAATGGACAAGGTGCTAGAAATATTTTATGGGCAACAATCCTATACTGACAGAAAGGAAAGTCTAGATCAGGGGTGCTCAACCTGTGGCCCATGGGCCAAATCCGACCCACAGTGCCTTGGAATCCAGCCCCAGGGCTCCCTATGGGTCAGGAAATTTGGCAGTGGAGGAGCAGTGGCAGTTAATACTGCCACCCATCCCCACTGTCAAAATCCCAAGCCCTGCACTGTGGGTCAGAGCCAGGCCACAACTCTGCTTCTGCCCCCGCAGCATAGCCATAATGGGACCAGGTCATACCCCCTTCTATCTGTGCTGCTGGGTTGGGGCTGGCCATGCCTCCTCACCCTGCACAGCTAGTTCAGGGCTGGTCCATGCCCCCTTCTCCCCCTTCTGTGGATCCAGGCCACTCCCCTTCCTCCCATGGGGTGGGGCCGTGTTCCCTTCCCTCTTAGGGATGGATTGGGGCTGGATCATGGCCGACTTTGCACCTGTGGGGCCAGGTTGGTGCCAAGTCAAGCCCCCTTCCTCAGCACACGTGGTTTGGGACTGGGCTGCTCCCTGCCCCCTCCATGCAGCAGGGTGGGGCCTTCAGCACCTGCTCCACTTGTCAGATTGGGTCCACCGGCTGGATCTGGCCTGCAGAGTGATCAGGCGCTGCCCATCTGGCCTCCTGGACAAAAGGTTGAGTACTACTGCCCTACTTATGCTTTTCCCTGTAGCCCCCATTTAAGCACGGGTTCCCATGAACACATAATAAAAGGTTTTGTGTACCCGATAGTAGCATACTGTGGGCAAAAATATGATCAGAAACATCACTGCAGACTTGCAATTTAGATGTATTCTGAAGTGTGAGGGATTTCAAATCTTATGCTTTTAACAATGCTTTCTCTTCAGGCTGGATTCGTCTTGATGCTCCTTTTCCCCTTCTAGTATCTGGAGGCATTCACATGTCACATCAGTTAACATTCTGTACTCCTGGGGTTGGTTTTATGAAGTAGAAGAAAAAACTCATAAAGAGTCACTTATCGTACTCAAAGATCAGTTAGACCCTTCCCTAGAACTTCAAGAAGTGTCCATCTGCCTTTCCCAGGTTCACACAGTCCTTCCAGAACTTCCTGCAGGGCCTCCTCGGGCTGAAATAGTCCAACAGCCCAACAAGTTTACCTACATGTTCAGCCCATAGGTCTTTAATCTTCAGAAAAATGCAAACATTTTCTTACTACACATAAGTAACCTCTTCTGCTGACTTCCCATTGTCCCTGCCTCTTCCTGAATGTTTTTTTTAATTCATGAAAACAATAGTGACCTTTCATAGGGCAAGAAGCTTACTTCATTCTTGTTGGTCCAGGAGCAGGGCCTCTACATCCTGTTCTAGACACAAGTCCCTTCCCTCCAGGACCACCTCAATCCATTCTGACTGAAGTAAAGGGCTCTGTTCACAGCAGTTGTACACTGATTATTTGTGCTATAGCTGCTGGGTTGTTTTTTTTTTTTATAAGATATTGCCTTTCTCTCTAGACTGACCTTTTCCATCTTTTAATTGTCCCTCCCTCCTCATTTGTTCTAATTCAGGTGATTAGTAAGTGATAAAAAATAACCACAACCCTAAAGTTAATCTGGGTATTGACTAGCAGCCTATAAAGAATGCAAAAAATAAATGAAGTACATTCTCACTAGTCTACCTGTCTCTGAAAGCTTTTATCTGTACTGCAAGGAGTTCCTGGTTAGCCTTCCTGCTTCATCTGAAGTCAAACCTATTGTAGAAATCCAGCTAGAAAGTTAACAAAAGTAGGAGGGGTTTAGGTTGTAGCCATGTTGGTCTAAGGACATAGGCAGACAAGGTTCTTTGGGTGAATTTGATATCTTTTATTAGACCAACCCAAATGGTTGAGGAATAGTTATTAAGCAAGCTTTCGGGTTCAAAAACCCTTCGTCAGGCTAAGGAAGCTGCAGCAGTTGGTGTGTGCTCTTCCTGGATGGAATGAAAAGTAAAGAAGCCAGGGGCTGGGCTGGGGAGCCAGTTGCCAGGCAGATTGTAATGTATCAAAAATCCAATGTCTATGTTTAGTCCATGATCTCTGGTATCTGTCGGAGATCAGAGCAGTGCTGGCAGCTGCTTTCTGACCCCCCACACCGGAACAGTAAAACTTTCACCTGACAGGTGGGTAGTGATGGATGGGGTGAAATTAACCAGGCACAGACGCGTGTTGGTTACAGGAGATTGTTTACTTACGTCGCCCGGATAGTGACGTGCGACGCAGGCTGAGCCTTTGTTTC
>NW_005841999.1:83931-87428 GCF_000455745.1 Alligator sinensis | reverse complement strand
TGATGAACCGTTATGTGGAATCTTTAATTTTCTGGCAAGCAGCAGTTCTTTGTGCTCTCAGGTTGCTATCAGGTTACAAGGTAGTGGGTTAGGTTTTCTGCCTGTTACGTATGAGGTTATGATGAGGGGCTTACGCTTGTTTCTTGATCAATTGCAGGGATTTATGGCAGGGCTATCCCCTTTCACCCTGACCAGTCTTAAGTTTCGTTTCTTGTTTGTGACATGGATATAAATTTAAGTCTCGGGCAAGGATTTCTTTTTAACCCTTAGTTGATCAGATGATGGTCTGAATGGTATCTCTTACAAGTGACGTGGGCACTGATTAATTGGGTTGTGACAGTATCCAGCAGGTTGATTAAATGGAGCTCATAGGCTCGTCTCTGGGAAGTGTTGTGTAAGTTTCCCTTGAGGATCAGGACTGAGAGACTGGAGAGAGAGTGGCCCTCCTGTGAGAAATGTGCCCCCACCGGTAATTGGGTGTTTCTGTCTTTGATGGATTTCCGGTGTGCATTCATTCTGGTGCGCAGTTGTTGTCTGGTCTCTCCTACATATCTTTCATCAGGGCATTTGGTGCATTGGATGAGGTATATCACATTTCTGGAGGTGCAGCTGTAAGATCCTGGGATGCTGATGGCTCTGTTGTGGGGTGTAGTAATAGTGGGGGTGGTGGAGATGTGTCGGCAGGTTTTGCATTTCTTGTCATGGCACGGTCTGGATCCTTTTGGTGTGTTCTGGGGTTGAGGAAGTTTGCTTCTGGTGATGAGGTTGGCGAGGTTCGGTGCTTGTCTGAAGGCTAGGATGGGTGGCTCTGGGAAGATCTTTTTAAGAATAGGGTCTCTTTCTAATATAGGTTGCAATTTTTTGAGGATTTTCCGTACAGGTTCAAGGGATGGGTGATACGTCATAATCAGTGGTGTGCGATTTGTGTGTTTTTCTTCTGTACTGCAGCAGTTCTTCACGTGGTATCCAGGTGGCCCTTTCAAATGTGCGATCTACCTCTCTGGAGGAGTGTCCTTGCTGGGTGAAAGCCTTTTTAAGATTGGTGAGGTGGCAATCCCAGGTATTCTCTTCAGTACAAATGTAGGATAATTACAAAAGTAGGATAATTATCAGAGGCGTAACAGGGCAGCTCTGGTACATAGGGTAACGCTGCCTGCTGTGCTGCCAGTGGGGCTGGTACTGGGGCAGCTACCAGCCCCAGTCTTGCCGTGCAGAGGGAAAGGGGCAGGGCCCAACTATGTTCTGGCTGTGCAGTGGGAGGGTTGTGGCCTGGCTCGACCCACCACATGGGGCTTGGGATTTTGGCAGTGGGATGGCAGTATTTACTCCCACTGCTCCCCCCACCTCCAAATTTCCCAACCTGCAGGGGATCCCTAGGGACTCGATTCCAAGGCAGTGCTGACTGCATTTGGCCTGTGGGCTGGAGGTTGAACACCCCTGGTCTAGGGTCTTAGCTGCAGCTTGGAGACTAATAAAGTGTGCATACCTGAGATCGTATTTAGATGATCTATTACTTGCTCTTTCTATAGTGGAAGATACTTGATAATTTAAGTATAGTTGCATGCTATTTAACTCTTTATTTTTCACATAGGCTGCTCCATTTTCTAAACGGCTCAAATCCAAATATTGTGCTATCCACATAGATGACTACTACCTAGCTGTGATGCTAGCTAGTTAGAGGAGTATTCCAGGCCTTAGTTAATGTGTGACGCAAGTACTGAAATTGTGAGATAGGTACTAATAAAAATCATCTTGAAAAAAATGGTAACTGAGAATCTGTCATGCTGGTATGTATTACATGGACAGCATAAAAATATTAAGACCTTGTAAAATAAAGCTAAGGATTTTAACAGTTAGTGACTTGCCAGACCTGCTACCTGTTGTTATTATGAATTCAAACAGATCTTTGCTTAAACCTCATGACCCTGAATGACTTGGTCCTGAGTGTGACTGGTCTAATGTTTAGACTCGAAAAAGAGTAGTTAATGACAGTACTAGTGGACCATGAGAATAGGGCAATGTCCTAGGAAAAGACCATGACACTGAAAGCTCAGGATTAGGCCATGCAGATGCGTAGACATATGCCTTTTTTAGAGGACCTTTTTGAAGCTGGGCCTAGAAAAATATTTTGGGAAGCAGCAGAGGAGTTGTATCCTCAGCTTGGTAGGTACTGATTGCCTGGTTTGTTATTTTTATAGGGGGAATTGTATCATAAATAATAAGCTGGGAAGTTACAACAAACACAATTATTTTTATGGAGGGTAAGCAGGCAATAGAAATTTGTCCTTTTGCAGTTCCCTCATGTTGATAGAATGGTACCATTTCTAACATTAGAGTATTTTCTCAGCTCTGTGAAATGGAAAATAAAATAGAGAAGTCCCATATGGACCTCTGTTCCTGAACTCCTGGTACTGTCTATCTACAGAACAGTTCCAGAGAAGTGAGGGGGGGTTATCGGTTTTGGAGCCACTAATCCTATTCAACAGCCCATTAAAGTTCACCCAAATTTTCCCTAACTCTGGCAGGGATACTTGAGGATTTTTCATGGGATAGAACTAGCTTCACTAAATTCAGGTTAGTGATAGTTTCTGGCAGGGCAAACTTCCAACGGCAGCCGTGGTAGGTTACCATGTGCAGTCCTCAATATGCTATCCTGTCAACAAAGGATTCCTTTTTTTGGTTGGGATTCTACCTGAAATGGGTGGGATTCTACTTGTAGCTTGGAAAATTTAGTTGGTCTTTTGATCTGGGACATATAGAAGGGTTATCTCCTCCAAGGTTTCTTCAATCAGCTCTCAACCAAAAAAAATTTAATTAAAACAACATATTATTGAATTGTTAAAGATTTGTTGATAAAAGGAGGTAGTTTCTGAATAGGTCAGTGATGACCAGGGATCCGGGTTTTCCATTTCCCATGGAAAAATGGAGAAAACCATGGATTCCCCCCTTTTGCAAAGAGCTCTTGCAGTCCGGCACAGCTCCAGCCTGCAAGAGCAGATTGCAGAAAGGGCGGGAAACCCCCAGCTCTGCCCGGAGGGAGAGGGAGAGGGGGGAGAGCAGGGCCTGAGCCTCTGAAGCAGCCAAGGCCAGGCTTGGGCTCAGGCTCACCCTTCGTCCCCTGGACCCTACAGGTAAGTGGGGCTGTGGGGCAGGGCTGGGGAAGATGGTTGGGGGCTGAGGGAGCAGGACATGCTGCTGGCCCCAGGCGGCACACCATAGCTGGGAGCAAGGCCAGGGGGTGAGGGCAGGAGTGCCCCTCTGCAGGGGGACTTTGCGGGCAAGTGATGCAGGGCGCAGTGTGGTGGTGCCCGTCACGTGCGGGCCACACACATGCCACCCACCTGCCTGCCTAGCTCTGTGGCCGACTCTGCAGCTGCGGCAAGGAATGGGGGTGAGGGGGCTCACACGTGGCTGCTGCTGCTGCTTACCTGAAGGGCCATGCCAGGGGCGATGGCCACTGGCTTCAAAACCTCCCACTGCAGCCACGCAGCCCTGGC
>NW_005841999.1:79221-83742 GCF_000455745.1 Alligator sinensis | reverse complement strand
GATGGCTGCGTGCCACCTGGCCACCACCACACTGCTGCTGCTGCTGCCTGGCGGCCTGCGGCACAGCTCCAGGGATGGCTCCGTGGGGGCAGCAGGAGGTTTTGTAGGCAGTAGCTGTCGCCGCTGGCAAGGGCCTCCAGGTAAGTGGCAGAGGCCGCCATGTGTAAGTCCTCCCACCCTACTTCATCCCTCGCTGTGGCTGCAGAGCCGTGCCACCTGGCCACCACCACACTGCTGCTGCTGCTGCCTGGCGGCCTGCGGCACAGCTCCAGGGATGGCTCCGTGGGGGCAGCAGGAGGTTTTGTAGGCAGTAGCTGTCGCCGCTGGCAAGGGCCTCCAGGTAAGTGGCAGAGGCCGCCATGTGTAAGTCCTCCCACCCTACTTCATCCCTCGCTGTGGCTGCAGAGCTGGCCATGGCCCTGCCCTCACCCCCTGGCCCTGCTCCCATCCATGATGTGCCACCTGGGGCTGGCAGCACGCCCTGCTCCCTCAGCCCCCAACCATCTTCCCCAACCCTGCCCCACAGCCCCCAAACCCCACTTACCTCTAGGATCTAGGGGCCAAGGGCATGGCTCTGCGGTGGCAGCGCTTGCCTGCAAACCCCCCCCAGCCTGCATGCAGTCGCCCCCACCCCGCACCACTGCAGAGCCGTGCAGCTGGTTGCAGGGCATGCCACTGCATGCAAGTCCCCTGTTCCACTCCCGAGCCAGGTGGCACATATGTGGCCCGCACACAGTGGTTGCCACTGCACTGCCACATCCTGTGCCACTTGCCCACAAAGCCGTGCAGGTGGCCATGGGATGGTAGTGCAGGGTGCAGTGGCAGAATTGCGATGGCAGCCTCTGTGTGCGAACTCCCTGTCAGGCTAGCCGGCATGTGTGTGGCCCACAGAGTGGCACCCCTGTCCTCACCCCCTGGCCCTGCTCCTGGGAGTGGGCACAGGGGCACACTCCCCCTCTTTTTGATCTAACCCCCCCAGCACCTTCCCTTTCCCCTGCCCCCACCCACTTACTTGCTGCGGTGGGTGTCAGTGTCTGCATGTCTGTGTCTGCATGTCTGGGGGGCTGTTGCAAGGTGCATCAAGAGGGCTGTTGAGACTGTGGTGGGGGGAGTGCAGGGCACCAGCAGCGCTGGGGGAGGGCTGTGGGGGGCCTTTAATTTTTATCACGGATTTTGGGTTTTTAATCAGAGAATTTGCAATTTTTAATCAGAGGAAACCAGGATCCCTGGCGATGACAAAGCAAACTAGGCAAATATAATGTGGTAATGTAGCAACATAATGTTAATTGGGGGTTTTGATCCCTCCCCCCAGCCCCCCAGGGAAAAATTCTTACATTTTCTTGGTAGGTCCCTCCACCTCAGCTTCCCGCAGGCAAGAAGAAAGTATTTTTGCATAAAAGTCCATCAAACAGCATAGCAAAAAGAAGAGGACTAGAGATGTTCTCTGACATGTCACACAAGGCACTAAACAGCTGGAGTAGCACAATCAAAGAAGGCCAAAGACAGTAACATATTTCCCTTTCCTCAGGCATGATTAGAGGAATAAGATTCAAAACTAGTCTTGAGTGGATGCCCTTCATGATGATCACAAGGCAGCAAACCCCAGAAACGGTGGCAGCATAGGAGGAACCTTAAAATATTCCCCACCTGCAAATCATCTGCTTGGTTGAAACGGATACCATCAGGAACAGCTCATCTATGACGGTAATAGGAATGGACAGAAAAAAGAAGTCTGCAGAGCCAGAAACAACAAAACGGTTTTGGAAACCTCAAAACCATTTTGCACAAACCAAAGCCACTCTCTAATGTATTGCGAATGAATGAAATGTGTGACTCTACAGTGTGGAGACTGACAGGTGCACTTGTGTACTTGTCAGATGCTTATACATGGAGAGGGCATTTGAGTTCCAGGCCCTGTTCAACAGTCACAGATCTGGTTAAAGCAAATGGTCCTAAGCACCTCAGGCTAAAAGGAGGAATTAAGCCACTTTATCTGTTGAGATACCTGGAAAGAATAGGTACTACCTCAGGCAGAGATCAACAACATTTTCCAGCAGTGGGCTGGAATGACCCAGTTTGGGTCTGAGGTAGGCTGGCGCTAGGGCCTGGTTTCTGCTGCTGCTTCTTCCTGCTTGCACTTCTCCATGTGGCCAGACTGCAGCACAGCACAAATGAAGCCCTCCCCACCCCAAACATTTTCAAGCCACAAGTAAGAACAACTGGCTCTAGTCCATCCAGTGTGGGCCTGGTGGCTTTGGCAGCATGACAGCAGCTGGAAGCTTTGCTGGTGCCACTTTTCCTAGCCTCCCACTGGAAGTGAGTGCAGCTTCCAGCCAGAGGGGAGCAGTGCTGGGAGGGGGTCAGGCAGTTGGGAACTGCACCCACACAGCTGCTGCCACTTCTCCCTGGCTGCACTGTGGGTGCAGCTTCCACCTGGTGGGGAGCTCCTTGCTTCCCAGCTCCAGCAGGGGATCAAGCAGAGGAAAAGCCTTTTGGCTCTGTGAGCTAGATCCAGTGGCTCCATGGGCTAGATCCAGCCCACAGGCCATATTTTGCAGACCCTGCCCTAGGTCTTATGGAAAGGCCTGATCATAAACTAAACTCAGATCCTGCCGTCTGCGAGATTTCCCTTCTTTGACTGTAGACACGAGCTATTGGACTACTGGTGTCTGTCAGGCTGAATATATATGGGTAATAGTGTTGTTAACTTGCAATTTATTACAGCTCTAGTACTTTTAGGGTGATTTTTTACCTGTCTCATGGTAACATGATAACTGGCCACTGAGTCAATTTACTATTAGGAAAAATTGATGCCATAGCACGTTATTCCCAGAACTGAAGCTAGGAAGGTGGGCACCACTTCCCCATAAACTATTGGGATATGGGGAGGAGGCTGCCTTTAATAAAGGTGGCTGCTCCCTCCCAGTATTTTCAGTTACACTGAAGAAGTGTCCATAGATAAAATTGCTGCTACTCTATGGCTCAAGGATCTAGACAGCATACTATTAGGATGTGAACTATGAGGAGCTGCGGAGACACATTGAGACAGAAATGTAGAGAACATGGTTCTTAGATGCAGGAGGTGGATAGAGGTGGTATGTGGGGTAGACAGCAAGGTCCTCACCATGGGGGTACAAAGAGTAATGATGGGAGGCCATGGAAGGAACTGTGCTCCACACTGTCCTGAGGCTTCTCTGCTTGGGATTTGGCATTTGATCTTGTGGTATACAGGTGCAATTATCCCTTGCATATTATTTTTCACTTTTATCACCTTTCACTCTCTTGTCACCTGGAATTTATTTTCTAACAGAGAGAAAAGACCCCAAAGCAGCAGGAGGAGAATTGAGAAAGCACTTCTGCGGCGGAGGCTGGGGGTGGTGTCAGACAAAAGATAGCTCCTACGGTAACAGCAGGGAAGGATAAAAAGTTTTAGTTATTTGAACAATTAATTATAACAATTTTTTCCAAAAAGCTCCACTTATTGAAATGAGTGGAGAACTGATACATTTGACGTAACTGGTGAAAATCATACAAAGAAATAAGAATGATTTTAGTTCATTTTCAAATATTTGCAATACAATTTGTTTCTAAATATAATTTTATAATTATCATAGCGTTGAAGAGGTGTTGGTTGCTGCCTGATGCTCCAGGCAAGGCGTCTCGCATCTTTTATCGGACTACCCGTCACCTTGACCTGTCCCAACCCTGCAGTTAGCCCAAGAAGAGCTGCCACCACCCCCAAGCACTCCTGCCTCCGGTGGGATTTTAAGGACAAGTCGTTCCACCAAGCAGCAGTGAGCTGTGTCTTACATGGCGGTGGTGCTGGGGCAGGGTTAGGCAAAACACGGCCTGTTGGCTGGATGCGGCCTGCCAGGCCAATCTATCCAGCCCGCAGGGCCCCTAACAAATTTAGAAAATGAGTATTTATCTGCCCCCCACTGCCCGTCCTGCAGCCCTCCATGGCTTGCCAAAACTCAGCAAGCGTCCCTCCGCCCCAAATGATTGCCTGTGCCTGCGTTGGGGTCAGGAAAAAATCCAAGGAGCAAGGACTTGGGGGTGGGCTGTTTATCTTCCTCTGGAGCAGCCCCGTGCCGGGAGGCAGACGCACGAGCTTTGAGGCAGGAGGGCTCCAGGGTCGCGCTGGCTCATGTAAGGACTGCCGCAGCTCTGCTCAGCGTCTTCTTGGGGAAGGCGGAGGCTGAAACCAGAGCACGCTTTACTGGAGCTTCATTCTCGCCTTTGCTAGCCCCGGCCCAGAGAGACGGGGGCCGGGGGGGAGCAGAGCCCCGTGCCGGGAGGCAGACGCACGAGCTTTGAGGCAGGAGGGCTCCAGGGTCGCGCTGGCTCATGTAAGGACTGCCGCAGCTCTGCTCAGCGTCTTCTTGGGGAAGGCGGAGGCTGAAACCAGAGCACGCTTTACTGGAGCTTCATTCTCGCCTTTGCTAGCCCCGGCCCAGAGAGACGGGGGCCGGGGGGGAGCAGGTGGGCTTAGTGCTCCGCCGCGCCGGGCGCGGGCACAGG
>NW_005841999.1:69734-78512 GCF_000455745.1 Alligator sinensis | reverse complement strand
GGCTTCAGCCCCCTCTGGGCTCAGGCGGCCAGGGGTGAAAGGAGGGCACCGTTTGGGCCCCACTTTATTATTATTATTTTCTTTGCTATAACATTTGATTTTAACCGCATCATGTGTGGGTCCCTGGTGATGCTTCCTTCTGCACAGCCCCAAGTGAGTTTGTAGCTCAGGAGATCACTGGTCACAATCTCTTCCTGTTGGCACTTATTTTTTTCCTAGAAGATAAGTGTCATAGGGTAAGATGGGTATCAGTCTCAGCTGCAGAAAAAAGTATGAGCCTTTTCAAAGGATTTTGTTTAAAGTTAATAAAAATAGTGGCCTTTATTTAAAAAAAAAAAAAGTTATTTGTTTTGTGATGGAGGCACAGGCTTGAGGCCACAGATCAGGGTTTCTTGGATTTAAGTGGGATTGAGGTTTTTACCTTGTATGTGGGATTTGGCTAAATCATGTATGACCTTAACTAACTGTAGTTGAAGGCTTCTCATTAAGTTTGGTGCCCTGAAGACTATATAAAATTGGTTTCCATAAAAAAAAAGGTATGGGGCCTGGTATTACAAGCTCATGTAGCAATTTAAGCTTTTTTTCTTAATGGTATGCCCACTTGTGTGGGCAGGAGGTGGCTGTTTAGACCTTAAATAAGAATATCTTTGATCTTTTTTTATGTGTGTTGCTATTTTAAATAGCTTAGAAATTCCTCAGTACGTTACATGAAGTCTTTATTTCCAGTGCTTAAGAGTTACTGAAGTGATTCTTCCTTTTCAGCACAAATTAAAAAAGAAAAGATGTATTTAAAGTGTCACAGAACATGGAGATGCCTTGTGGGATTAGGCCCTGTGTCCGTAGTCCAGTATTTTATGTTTTAAGCATGGTGGATGGTAAGGGGGAGAATATTTATGCAGGGTCTATACAGACTGGTATGTCCCCTGCCTCTCTTCCCGGAGAGCAGCGGTTCTCATTCTTTTTAGATTTGAGGCACCTATGGATAGACTTGAGAGATCCTTTAGTAGGTTAAGGCACCCCTTAGAAAATGCCAGCTCTTAGTTTTCACTTTTTTTGCCTGCAGAAAAAGACTAGAATGAGGGGTGGGGGGGTTGTTTTTGTTGCAAAGAAAGAAATCCATACTGTAGTATTTTTATTTCAAATCTCTTGGTTTGTCTTTTGAATTGTGTTTGTAAACCTAACAGTGCAAACATCATGTGACACCTCATCGCACTCTAGAAAGGTTCTTAAGGCATCCCATGGCACCCTGGCTGAGAATCACTGCCCGGATCTTGCAGCATCTAGAAACCTAGGAAGTAAGCTATGTCAAATAGCTTATTAAAGCAAAGCTGTGTTCAAATACACATTTTTCTCTAATATTTAAGAGCTTTGGGAATTGAAATATTTACCTTGCTTTTACCTGGAGGCCAAAATCCCCTACCAAGCTAATGTGAAAGGAAAGCTGGAGTCCTAGCAAGGTACAAGGATAAAGCTCCAGAAAGGAGTCCATTCAGTGATACCTCTGCTACCTCCTTAGCTGTGTGAGAGTGTTCCGATGTTTTATTTCTGCCATACGTTCCATTTTTTATGAGCCCCAAGCTAATATATAATTAATTTTTCTGGAACATTGCAGGGGTTTTCTGTTTTTTGTTTCTCTTCCAGGACCTTTTGACTTTTGTGAATGCCTGGTCCTTCACTCTTCTACACAGTCCATAGAGAGTTCTGGCTGCTGCACGGGAGGAGAGTCTTGGCTAGTTCTGTCGTTTTCTCCTTTGATGCAGATAGCCTCTCTACCTGGCCTCCTCAGAGTAGTCAGGAGGCTGGATACAGTTCCCTAATATTTGACTTCTCCTCAACATTTCTAACAACATTTGCTTTGTTTGTATTTTGTTCAAATTTGTAAGCTCATCTTTCCAACCATAAGGGATAGAATTTTTAAGAGATTTACATTCTTCAGAAAATACTGGTATAGGTCCTCTTATTTGCTGAAGAAAGCTTATTGCTCATTGATAAAGTGCAATTTTTTTCTAGTTTTCAGCCAATATATTATACTTATATAAACCATAGAAGTGGGGAGCTGGAAGTTCTGAAAGCTGCTTTTTGCAAGAAAACTGATATGTTTTATTTGCATGAAAACATTTTTGGTTCTGTTTTTAAAAAAAATTAAAATTTCAAAATATCGTTAAGATTAAACTTGATGTTTCATTTAATTTTTACTGTACAATGTACTTAGAGGACCAAAAGGATGACTTATAAAAATATTTTGCTTATTTGCAATACCTGCAATAAAAAAATGAAACTTTAATTTTTTTGGGGGTGGGGGTGGATTACAGTGTTGATGTTTTGTATAATATCTTTTCTCATCTTTTTTTTACCAAACAGATATATTATTAAAAATTAGTATTTGACAAACCAATGTTCATCACTTGGGTGGCTAATTTCATTTTGTTAGGGGATGATAATTTTGATATCCTTATAGGTAATACAATAAGAAAGTCAAGAGATGCAGATAAGTGTAGGGTTCATGGGGACCTCAGAGGATCTTGAACAGGTTAAAGAGTATTTCATGTCTTTTTTTATGTAGCTTGTTTCATTTCACACAGTTATAGACCTTTTTCCTAATATGCCACCTAAATCTTCTTTGCTTCGGATTAATCTGATTTCTTCTCATCCTTCTTCCCATGGACGTAGAAAGCAATTGATCATTAGCCTTAATATAACTACCTTTTATGTATTGGAAAACTATTGCCAGGTTTGCCCTCAGTAGTCTTTCAACACCCCACTACCATTGCAATATTTTTAATATTGAATGTTAACAACAAGACTAACGTTTTAGAGGTTTAAAAAGTTTTAAAGATGGCAGCATTAACTCAAATGCAACATGTAGATATAGACATTTAGGCTTACTTACCAGCACTTTTGTGGCATATAATCCCTCAGTAAGGAGCAGATTTTAGGATTGCTTTCAGTAGAATACCCATCAATATAGGGAGTAGGATTTTATTAGTCCCTTATAACCCTGCCATAACACAATACAAATTGTGTATCTAAAACATTTTTAAAGTTGTATTGCAATTTGAAATGTTTATAACAAACCAGTATTATTAAAAATATGACATTTGAAATGAGAGCTGGGTGTTTTATCTTGGTATCCAGATGTTAACAATCTGTTGTTGTAGTTTGCTCATCTTGTGTATTGCTACCACATATGAATTAATTTAATGTTTTCAGAATTAATGTAGGATTTTTTGGGGATCTGGATAGCTTAGTAATATTTCTGGTTTGGACACTGTATAGTAATTTTTGAATAAAGGTACTGCTTTCACAATTGGAAAACATAATTACCAAAATTCCAAATTATCATAATTGCTAAAAAATAAAAAAAAACACTAAAAATAGACTTTCTAAATGCTAGTTGATTGTTCACACATTAAAATATTTATGAGTCTACACGTGAAGGCATTTTAGAAATGTTGTCTTCCACTAAGATATATCACAGTTAGGAAAATATACACCTCTTTAGTGTACATGCTAAGTAGATATTTATTAAGTAAACTGCCTGATGTTGAATGAAGAGAAGCATTGCAATAATTTTAATTGTTCATCTTTATAGAGTTTGTAGACAACTTTTTTGTGTTGTGTTCTTTTTTTTCTCTTTTCCAGTTTAGGAATATAAACTGAACTTGAGCCCAGTGACTTGCAGAACATTGTTTTGAGAGGAAGCAAAGTTCAAAGCATTTAAGTGCAGAGTGTCAGGAGATTGAGGTTCTGGTTCAGGCTCTGATATGAATTGTGAATCTATTGTCAAGTCATGTAATTTTTCTACCTTTTTCTTAAATCTGTAAAATAGGGATGATAATGTCTATTGTAAGAATATCATGAGCATTAATTAAAATGGGTAAAGTGTCCTGAGGCTGTTATGGATTTCTGTTATTTACCTTATAAATAGATCTTAGTTTTTCTTTTTGTCCACGTTCTGCTCTACTGTGTGGAGAGTAGGTTGCATTTGGGATTGCTGAGATGTAAAATTGTGCTTTCTGCTAGATATACTGCTTTTAAACAAAGTAGAGTAAATTAAAGACCTATTCTGACTTGCTTTTAAGATCTTAAGATAAATTGAAAATGGATTAGATAGAAGTAGGAAGAAATAAACATGTCATTAAGACATCAAGTATTGGCCAGGTTGATAGCAGTGATATTTTTTGGTTAACCTATTTTCCAGTTAAGACCCCATTCTTGTTTTTACACTTTCTCTTCAGAATCACTCTTGTGCAACCCTTATTCAAGCTTCTCTGATGCTAATTTTAAAAGGTCTCCCCCAAGATTTTATTAGAGTCAAAGACTACCTATCATGCTGGTTGGGTAATAGAAAATAATTTAAATGGGCTATTTTGACATCTGTGATCAAGGTACGAAGTGAGGGAAATGCATAGAACTTAGACAAAACTGCACACTCAGTCTATTGCCGTTTAATCATAATTACACTTCTACAGTAGTTTTCATTGGAACAATTACATTAATTACTCATTTTGTATATACTTACTGGCTTTGGTTCAACCTTGTATTATCATTTTGTTTGCTATAATTAGTGGAAAATTAGTCACTAGCCTCTAAGAGATTAAGTAAAGGAAAATGACTTGATTTTTATATTGATTCAGATGCTAAGTACATTCTGTAATGCATTTGTATTTATTTCCTTTTCTTGATACGAAAATTTTAATACGGGTAAACCTATGCTGTGGGTTTCCCTGAATATAAGTTTTAGTATTAAAGCTTTATTTACACATAATTTTAAAATCTAGTATTAGATTCCATTCTAAAAATAAATGAAGGAAGCCCTTTTTCTTATATTGGAGCACAGAAGAGTTTGCTACCCAGCCAACCATCTTTCTTTCTCTTTTCAATCATATAGTATCCATGTGTCATCTCCTAGTGATTACTTATTGGAAAATGTTAACTAAGTGTTGTTATTTACTTTAGCTGTCTTTATTCAGGTACAGCTGCAGAAAATGAGTATCAGCCTATACTGTGTGACCAGTAGCACCTGTTTTGTGGACCACCCATGGTCCAGAGGGAACTCTGTTAGAACAACATAATGTTAAATTTAAACTGAAAGGGGATACCATATTTACTTGCCTATTTCATGCAGCTTGTTTTTGAAAGGCAGAATGAAGAAAAACAGAACTTTCCTTGTAGTAAGTAACTGAGCAGAAGCAGCTAGGGAGCAGAGGCTACTGCTTATTGTTCTATTCCCTCTGGCAAAGGATGGACAGTGCAAAAGCCTGAGGCTGAATTAATTCAATTTTTGGAAATTAGTCTAAACTGCGTAGATTGAACCAATAAGCAAGTGAACAGACATTCACTTTTGTTTCTGGAAATGCAGCCACATGCCTGTGGTGGCCCAGGCTAGAAGCTGGGGGGTGCTAGAGCACATCTCCTTGTTTAGTTGGGGCAGATAGCTTGTGCCAAGGCTAGCCCACATACACTGTGGGGGAGGGGGGTTGTGGGGTAGGTGCAAAGCATCTTGGGGTGCTGGGGGACTGAGAGTTAACTTGGATCTGGGACAGAAGTTCAATGAACTAATTTAACCTAAATCAGTTAAGTCTGATACTACATCCATCCAGGTTTATCTTAAATCGGTTTTGGCCATTTTGAAAGTGGTTTATGTGCATTGAACTTCTGTTGTGTTACAGATTTGAATTGGTTTTCGATCACTTATACCGTTTTATGTGTAATTTCTGTCCATACCCTTTGAGTCTGGTGCAGTTTTTACTTTCACTTTTGCCCTTAACCATGAGAAACTTCTTACTACACTTCTTGCTTATAATGTGAACTTTACTTTCCAGCCCCCATTTTTTGGAGGGGGAAAAAGTGTACATTTATATGCAAGAAAATACGAGTTTGCTTTTCTGACTCAAGTCATGAAATAGACAGTAAGACATTTACAATAACAGTATACAGTCTTACCAGTCCTCTGAGACGGTTTCTGATATTTATGAATATAAAAGGAAAAGTCAAATTTAAGGAAGCAGCTTGTGGAGAAAATTACTTTTTCAGAAGGTTGCATGCCATACATTTTTCAGTATGAATATGTGTTTATTTGTATTGGTTATATGTAACGGTGTACAGAATGTCATTTGAACCATCATTGAGAATCAGTTGAACACACGTTTATCTGGCTTTGACTAGTTACGCTGGGGGGGTTGGTTCTTTACAGTTTTTTTGTTGTACGTGTCTGAACATGGGAGTTGACATGGCAGTCTGTTTAACTGTTAGAATTTTGGGATATGACTATATGGCTTTTTTTCTTAGCTTTGTTTTATCAACTGTGCAGGTCTGTGAGTAGCTCCTCCCCAAGTAAATAAAAGTAGGAAGAAATAAACATGTCATTGAGGCATCGAGTATTGCCCAATTTGATAGCAGTGATATTTTTGGGTTAAGTCCAGCTAAGACCCTATTCTTATTTTTTCTTTTCAGACATGAAGAAAACCAATCAGAAGTTCTTTATTTTTCATTCTTTCTTTAGTCTTTTTTTTTGCGTTGCAAGAGGAGGAGTAGAGAAGGCTGTTTGCCATTTGGCAGTTGAGGAGGGAAAGAAATATAGGCTTTAGGTTCATTGTTTGCCGTGGCACTGTTCATATTGTAGTAATATGTGCGAGTACAGTTTGAGTCTTTCTCTTAAGTCATTTTCTTTCCTTTTTTACTGAGATCAGCTGCTGATATCCATAGCTCCTGTTGCTGCAAATCCCCTGACTCTTTATTAATAGGATTTCCAAGATGGAGAAGATAGTCTATATTGCTTCCCATTGTCCAGTAGTTAGTGCCAAAGAAAAGATATGCTGAAGTCTTCACGCCTGGTCTGATGTCCTGGCTCAAATAAAGTTTTTCCAAAGCCAAGTTTGATTCTAAGTATACTCCCTCAGAAATGTTCTTTTTGGATATTTTCAGGTCTTAATCATTACTAATGCACAGGGAGCCCAGATTTGTTATCGCAAATAAATAAATTTATGGCAAAATTTTGGGTTTTTGGGGGTTTTTTTGTTTTTTGTCCGGAAGCTCAAAACTGTTAGTCATCTAGGTGTCTAGTCCCACAGAAAGGGAAGAATTAAACATACTACTGGGCATTTAAGGTCTGGTCGGTTATTAGAACGGGAGAAAGAAACTTTCTTTGCTTTCACCCCTGTATTACTTTATGCAACTTCAGAGTAGAAAATTATATAGTTAATATTTGTAAATTTATATTGCGAGACTTCCAGGATAAAAATGTCCAGGGCTAAATTTATGCACAAATACTGCAGGCTACTTGGAGAAATCCTAGAAGTCTGTGCCATATATTTCAACTGCTAGTGTGGTAAATGTGACATGTCTTTCACTGTCTTATAGAACAGGTTAGTCCTGGGGTAGGTAAAATACTACCTGTGGGCTGGATACGGCTTGTTAATTGATTTTTTTTTTTTTTTTTATCTAGCCTGCAGGCAGACAGGGTGGGTGGTGGCATGATGTGGCAGGCCCCAGGTGAGCTGCGCTTGGACCACCACTTGCTGGCAGACAATGCAGTGGCTCTGTCCTTTGGTGCTGTGGGGCATGCTGGACAAAGCAGCCCTGCCTGCTCAGCAGCATGTGGCACTTGCAGAACCCAGAGCCACCGTGCTGCCTGCCAGGAAAGGAAGTGTGCGTGTGTGGCCCTCAGCAACTCACTAAAACCCATTAACTGGCCCTCCAGCCCAACTAATTGCCCACCTCTGAGTTAGTCTGAAATCAGACAGAAGGCAAGGCAGAGTGGTATTTTAGAGATGAACTTGTTCAGAGGGGTATTTGGGGCAGGTGGCTGTGGGGAAGCTTTGCTTGTACAGTGCTGTGGCCATACAGCTAGGAGAAGTGGTGGTAAAAGCTGTTGTCTGGCACTAGAGCAGTGGTTCTCAACCTGTTAAGACTTGAGGGCACCCTTCGGAAAATGTCAGCTCTTAGTTTTCATTCATTGTTTACCTAAAGCAGGGGTTTTCAAGTGGGGATAAGTGTACCCCTGGGGGTACTTAGGAAGGCACTGGGGGGTACATGGGCGGGCAGGGACGGAGCGCCACCACCCTGCGCCGCCACTTCCCAGGAGCAGGGCTGGGGGAGGGTGGGTGAGGGCAGCAGTGCCCCTCTGCAGGCCTCGCAGGCACTGAACGTGGTGCCTGTGGTGGTGGTTGTGGTGGTGGGGGGGGAAGCAACTCCCGTGTGGCGGCCACCACTGCCACCCACTGCTGCTGGTCCACATCCAGCCACATGCAACCCCCCACACCCCAGTTTGTGTCTGGCTGCCGGGGTACACTTATTAAAAAAGGTTGAAATCCCCTAGCCTAAAGAAAAATAATAGAGCATTTTTCTATTGCAAAGAACTCAGAAGGACCACAACTGTGAATTTCTATTTTAAATATTTGGGTTTATCTTGTGCATCATGTGTGTAAACCTAACTGTGTGGCACCCTTGAAAGGATCTCAAGGGACCCTAGTTGAGAATTACAGTAAAAGGTTGATAACAAGCGGTAAGCGGATCTAGACAGGTTACAGGGGTGGGCCGAAGAGAACAGGATGGGGTTCAGCACTGACAAGCGCAGGGTAATGCACCTGGGGAGGAAGAACCAGCGGCACACCTACAGGCTGGGGAACTCCCTTCTCACCAGTGTTGAGACAGAAAAGGATCTTGGAGTCATCATTGATGCCACAATGAACTTGGGCCAACAGTGTGGGGACGCGGTCAGGAAGGCCAACCATACCTTGTCGTGCATCCACAGATGCATCTCAAGCAGGTCCGAGG
>NW_005841999.1:67677-69641 GCF_000455745.1 Alligator sinensis | reverse complement strand
GGTCCCCCGGACCACAAAAAGAAACACCGGCCACAAGCTAGTGGAGGGTAGATTCAAGCTAGACATTAGGAGACGCTATTTCACTGTCAGGGTGGCTAGGACCTGGAACCAACTTCCAAAAGAAGTGGTCCTGGCTCCTACCCTGGGGGTCTTTAAAAGGAGGCTGGAGGAACATCTGGCCGGGGTCATTTGACCCCAGTACTCTTTCCTGCCGCAGCAGGGGGTTGGACTAGATGATCTCAGGTCCCTTCCGACCCTACCTACTATGAAACAAAATATGTCGGTTAATTGAGCAGCCCCAGCTGCTGCGTCTGGGGCATCCTGCCCCTCCCGCGGCATTGCTGCCGCTGTAGCGGGCCCTGCGGGACAGGGAGGCACGTCCTGCACAGCTTGTTATGCCCCTGGGCAATGGGGACTTGGCAGCACAGGCTGCTTTGCCTTGAGCCATGGGGGCTCGGAGAAACCTGAAGTGCCACAGTGGGCACTTCCCGTTTCACTTTATCTTACAAGGCAGCATGCCAGTTAGTGGAGCATGCCAGCTTGTAAGACGCCAGATAACAGAACTTTTACTGTGCTGATTTAGTGTGTTCTGTGTTGTATCCTGGAAGGATGACAGTGTAACCCACAGAGAGTGGAAAAACAAGGTAGAAGAGAAAGGGCTTGGGTGATCAAGAGCTCTTTCATAGCCATGTCATACTTCTACTGTTGAAGTTTTAGTAGTTCTGGAACTCTTTACTTCAAATTCACAGAGGATATGGTGAAATCTGTTATGTGGCATGTGAGGACTTGCCTGTCAAGATTTGGAGGCTCATTTTAACTTTGCATTGGTCCTCAACTCAATGCAGTTTTAATTTGCATCAAAGGAGCAGCACAAATATAAACATGCAGTCACACACAGGTTATGTTAACTTCTGTATTAAAAATAATAGTTTAAATTACTAATTTTAATTACTAAAGTACTTACTAAAAGTGATAGTTTAATAATTTCCATCTTCGTTGGTTTGAAAATAAAAATATTTTGGTAGCAAGTAAGAGATGCTTCATATCTATATTTTAAATGTTAGGTAGAGTTTGCAGTTTAATCAGGCTTCATTATGTGTCAAATATATTAATGCTAGACCAAATCCAGTAATTAAATCAAGATAATATCTCATCTTGTAGACCTCTAGAGGTATAATGCATTTTAATCCAAAGATTTAAGGCTTTCTTTTGTCCTTACCAGAATTTATTGGGCAGTGTTCACTATTATTCTGGTGCGGCCTTTGAGTTGGTTTGATGCAAAGCTCTATTGCTGGGTGCAAACAGCCTACTCAGGATTGTACAAAATATAAAACAAGGTTCTTGCTCCAAGGAAATCAGTCTCCAGAATAGATTTAGCTGTTTTATCTGTGTTTTGTACCTGCTATAAGCATGGAATGTAGTACTATGCAATGGAAGAATGTGTTGGGAGCTCAATGGGGTAGTGCTAACTTTTGTTTTAAAATAGAATTTTCTAATATTTGTGGATTTCTTAAACATGTTGGATGCGTTAAAGGTTGGCATTCATAGATAACAGTTTACTAGTACTCTGAGGTGTGTGTTTTATACATAGAAAAAATGAAGGAAAAAAACAGTAAAAAGAACAGTAAAAGCCTAATTGGTCATGTGAAAGGAATGAGGAAGATGGGAAAAGAAACAAGAAAATGATGTAGGTAGGAGCAGAGCTGTGCAGCACACGTTTGGAATATGTGTAGATTCATCTGCTCTGAAGCTGAATATTCTTACACTGTAATCCGCTTGGTGTGTTGAAAAGGGTGTAGAGCCCAGCTACTCTTTGAAACGGTGTTGTTAATTAGGTCAGTATAATGCTGTCTAAGGAACTAATTTCTGCTGACCCTGACATTTGTGATAATATTGGAGGCGTTTTCGGCAGTGATTGAAAATATCCTTCTAGTCTTTCTTTTTAAGAAAAAGCCACCGAGCTA
>NW_005841999.1:57653-67667 GCF_000455745.1 Alligator sinensis | reverse complement strand
ATATAAGGAATGGCATAAGTCATTGCTCTCCTTGAATCTACGTTTTAGATGCATAAAATTCAAGCATTTATTCTTTAGTTTTATTTCTTTAGTAAAGCTCAAAAAGGTCAAAGATACCCCCTGAATCTTGATTGCCCATCAGGCTGCTGGAATTAAGGGAGATGAGTTTCTGTAGCCAGCAGCGTCATGTCTGGTAGCACTTGACCCTCCAGCATAAATGATCAGGTACCGTTTTGCAAGTGGTATTTGTTACATATCTAGAGTGACATTTGAACTCATGCCTCTGAAACTATAGCAAGTGTTCTCAGTTGCTCTGCCATTGTGCGCCATATTTTCAGTGGCTATGTAAATACTGTAAACAAAACAATTTTTAAATTAATGGTGCAGTAAGATCATTGCAGGATGCCTCTTGTTCATCTCTCAATGTTCATTTTCAGAGAGATACTTTATTCAAGTCTGTTTGCTTTAATAAAGGAATCAAAAGTTGTTTTATCCATAAGGGAACACACAGAAATTGGCTGCTGTGTGTTACAGGAGGGAAGTTGGAAGTGTAATAGTTTAAAGGGCTTTAAATGGGATTGCACTATGGATGGTGTTAATTTAAAAATGAAATTGAAGGGAAAGGCTTGTTCTGAGCCTTGGAAAGCTGGTTTACAGTTGTTTGGTTGCTTAGAGGTAAGATGTTTAAACGTTGCTAGACATTTTCGTTGTGTTTTCTCGATCTGTTTTTGTGTCGTGCCAGATTAAATTGACACTTATTCACCTTTGGAAGGACTGCAGGGGTATTAAAGTTTATTAAAAATAGGGATGTAAATAACAATTAAAAAATATCAGTTTAACTTGGTGTATTTACAATGGTTAAACAATCAGTATGGCAACCCCTGGCCTGGCCCACGTGGGGCTGCTCTGGTGGGGTGCTTCCAGGCTCCAAGGTGCAGCAGAGATTCAGCGGCGCCCTGGGGCCCTGGCTCCCCAGGGTTGCGCCTCACAACAAGTCAGGTGGGTCCTCTCCCAGCCCAGGTATGGTGGGGCTAAGCTACAGGTGTGGGGCAACCACCCTGCATCCCCTTACCTCCACCTTGCCCCTGCCAGGCCCTGCAATCACCATGGGTCTGGCCAGGGTGCATGCGCAGGTGTCATCAGCTGCAGCAACAGAAGGTGGCACATCCAGCGAGGCATGGGGACAAGGATGGGTACCATAGTGTTGTGCTCCAACCCACAGCTCTGTAAAGTCAAACTGGGGAGGGGGTGGTCCTCCTTGGCCAATGCCAGTACCTGTCCTGCCCCACCCTGCCATGGAGGAGAGGCTGTAACCTGGAATATTCTCTCTCCCATCTCCCTCTTATTTTTAAACGTCTTTTTTATTTTTATTTTCAGGATTAGGCCCCTCACGGCAGGTGGCCTCTTGACTTTCATTCACCCCAGAGAGGGAGCTGAGCTGCTTTCCCTGTGGACAGCAGAGCATGGGTCAGGGAAAGTAAGGGACTAATAACTAGGGTCTGCGGACCCTGGTGCAGCTGCTTGTAGCCTTCCCACTGCCTGCCTGGAGCCCGGGCTGCTTGTGGTAAGCAGTGGGGAGACTGCAAGCAGCTGCACTGGGGTCAGTGGAGCCTAACTATAGGTACTGGTCCCCAATCCCCTCCTCATTCCTTTCTCCTGGGGCACTGTGCGGCTTCCCTTCCCTTGCAGACTGTGCCCCACTCAGTGTTAAGCAATAACCGGTAAAATATAACTGGTTATTAACTGTTTAACCAGTCACATCCTTAATTAAAAACATAGCTTTTGTGTGTGTTGGGATATTGATTTTGAATATTATGTTGCTAAAACATACAAGGATGTGGAAGCTATAATATTCTTGTGGCTTAATCTTACTTTAGTAGGTGAGGAAGGTTGGGTACTTTCATTGCTCTTTTTTCAAATAAATTTCATGTGTAGATTTAAATACTGAGAGATTCTGTGAGATCTTTCCAGTGATTTGGTTTTTTTGTTTGTTTTTTTTTAAGTTCTGGCTTCATTTGGGTAAGAATGTGGTCTAGTCTGGAAGACCCATGAAAAGAAAGCGCATGTTTCCTGTTACTTCTGTTTTTGTTTTTATTCTGTGGTGTTGCTCTGGAATTCCCTTAAGTTTAATTTTTATAGCATCTGGAAAATAATCACTGTATTTTCCGTATTAAGTTTAAAAAATGAATCAAAACTTTTATCAGTGTAAAGAAAAAAGTACAGTAAAATAATTTATCAGTATTCTATATAAAATCCACCGGAAAACATGAGATGCATGCATAATGCCAGAGGATTTCACAGTGAATGCACAAATAATTTTATATGTCAGCTTGTATCCAAGAACACTTAAGCATTGTGAATAGTAATGAACTAATGAAGCGCACGCTTTCAGACTGGTTTCTCCATGACTTTGGGTGCGTATCACTATAGCATTTGTGTCCACTGGAAAGAAAATAAAATACAATGTGATGTATATTCATGGTTTTTACAAATGGTCTTTTCTGACCTTTTTAATGTTGGAGGATATTTTAAGGCTGTAATTGCAAAATATGCTTTGTGATGATTTTGCAGTAAACACTAAAACAGAAGAGAAGAAACTTTCAGTAAATGCTTGGTGGCTTGGATTCTTTGGTGAAAGAAGGCTTACCCTGAACGGCAGTAAGGCTAGATGTATACAGTTGCAAACTACATATTTAGATTTGAGGAAAATGTGGACATTTTGATGTTGCTTGATCGTAAGTACTTTCTCAGTACCTAGGATTGTTTGTCACCACACTGTAAATTCAAAATTCAAATTTGGCTTTTAGTTGTGTCCTTTTGAAATTTGTGCCTATTGTGAGTGCCATTATGCTGAACTTCTTCAGTTCCATAATTTTTTTCTGTATACTTCCAAATACTTCTTTTCATGCAGTGAGTAGCATCAGAATAGTTTCATATAATATTTCATATTTCATAATCTTTTTTCCCTCCAGATCCGTATGTGCAGATGTGGGAATGGGGGAGAAGAGAGGAGGGAAGGGAGGCAGGATGTTCTAACTACCCCAGGAACCAGCATTATACATAAAAGAAGTTCAGTGTTACGGCCAATTTTGAGAGGCAAAAAAATTAGGTATGAAAGGAAGAATAGTTCCGTGATGAGCATACTCATTTGGGTCATGTGCCACTGGTTTAATTACATTAATTGCCACAGACCTCTTTTTGAGAGCTAGGTGAATTCCTAATCCTGTAGAGTCGGTTCCCCATCTGTAAAATGGGAATAATAGGACAGATACAGGAGTGTTGTGAGGGGAGAAAAATGCATTAGATTTTCTTAGGAATTGATGTAATACTTAGACTAGGTATATAAAAATTACCTAGACGAGTGAAGATACGCAATCAAGACATATCCGTAACTCTGTAATTTAGTGTTTATGTTCCCAAATGGAGACAGAGTAACTTCTTTTTTCAATTGTTTTGGTTATGGTGTTACTATAGGGTGTAGTTAAGATTTTATTTGATGTAGTTTCATATTTGAATTGTTCGGATTTAAGTGTCATGGCTGCAGCAACATGCTCCTGTGATCCAGCAACCCCTAACAAAGCAAGCTTATATTGTGGAGCAAGTAGATTTTTTTCCCTTCAGAAGGATTCTAATAGTATAAAAGCATCTATCCATCCTTATTCGCAGCCAGTCAGTCTTGGCAGCCAATCGCAGTGCTGTCCTTCCATCTTTATTCACAGCAAAATCAGTCTCGGCAGCCAATCAGTGCTCCTCAGAGGCACACGGCAGAGTGCTGCCATGAAAGTGGGCAAGACTCAGCGGGACAAGGCCAGTGCTGCTAGCCTCGGCCCCCAGACCTGCTCCTTGAGAGGCGGAGGGGGACGGTGGGAACCAGAGCACCACCATGACTGAGGCGATGGATCAGTGTCGTTGTCATCGTCCGTCCATCCTCCCGCCCGCTCTGCTCCTTGGAGCCAGGGACCAAAGCGGGCACCCCTCTCCCCCAACAACAGCCAGCAGAGAGGGTGAGGCGGCAGGGAGAAGGGATGGAGGGGGGGAAGGGAGTGAGAAGAAGGGGAGTTACCAGTGGCAGCGCATGGCTGCTGCAAGCTCCATCCCCCACGGTCCTGGGTGTGGGCCATAATTCAAGGATGGTGTTTGGAAAATGGCCTCAGTTGCGTGTTGAGTGGGGCACTGAGTAGTGACCCCAACCCAGACACGCTCGGGGATGCCAAGTGTGAGAGAGGAAAAAAGCGCGACAAGTAGTAGGTGAAGAAAATTCATAAATTTACTTACAAACCAACAAGATGATTAACGAGTTGAATACTATTTACAGTGGCAGGTAGACACAGACGATGTGGTACAGGTAGAAAAACAAACAACTGATGGGTAGCGGCGAGTAACAAGCAAGGTGTAATCGTGAAGGTCGACTGCAGCCGAAAATACTATCAGTACAAGTATGATGCCTAGTTGGGCAACACACAGGGCGTTCCGGATAGCGCGTGGTCTAGCTATAAGCTGTGGTCCTAGCCAATCAGGGTCCCCCCTTGATGGAACATTCTGGAGGCCTCAGCATGCTGGTCCGGCCAGTCACGCTCTAGGGGCAACTTCTGATTGGTTAGGTTACTAGCGATCACACACTGTCTGCATGATAGTGCAGGTTAAGGTCTCATTCCTCCGCCACTGCATCACCGAATACCAGTCACGGGTAGCCATGTCACTTAATGTCTTAACCAACAATCTGGTGGAGTCACATCACCTCCTGACACTGGGAGGTGGGGTGGGGCGGGGGGGCACATGGGCCTGCACCTGAAACAGTAGCGGGGAACTGGACCCGAGATGACGGGGGCGGAATGAGCCCAGGCCCAAAGCAGCGGGTGGGGAAGGGAGGGAGCAGATGTGGACCCAAGTGGGGGAAGCCAGCCCCCAACCCGAGGGGGTGGGGGGAGTGATGCAGGCCTCTGTCCCTGCTCTCCCCCCCCCTCTTCTCCCCCCCCCCCCCCCACCCCCATTGTGCTCGATGGGCAATTTGCTAGTCATGGATATTTTTTTCCAAGCCTCATAACTCTGTTCCAGCTTTTGTATTGTACATTTTTTAAGGGATAAATACTTCAAAAGGATAGCTTCCAGCTGAATTGGTCCACAACTTTAATTTTGGGGGATGTTTGAGTTTAATAATATGATTTAAAATGATAAATAAAGTGTTCTGCATAATAAGGAAACTATATAAAATACTGTGCTCTGGTAGATCTGGAGTCATGACATGCTATATCAAAACAATGTTTAGCATAATGCTGTGTTATCAATTGCATGTAAATTAAATCTGTGAGGTTTTAATGTCTGATGACAAGTCTTGAGAACTACGAAAGAGAACCTTTAGTTTGATGCAGATCCTAAACCCTTTCATGTGTACATGGAGAACACTAGAAAAGAAGCTATGCTTTGCATTTTTTTCTTGATGGCCTTGTTTTTTAAATATTTGATTTTATAGTTTTAGATATTCATCCATAAAAATATCTTGCTTTTTCTCAATGGCAGACTTTACGTTAGCCATTGATTAATAAAAGCAGATTAATCTCAGTGATGTTTCAATGACCTAATTTCTTTAAATTATACATTTGGGGATACATTCTTAAATGTTTTCAAGGATACTTACTTTACCAAGCAGTTGCTGTCTTAACTTCTGAAATCATTTGGAATGCTGAAGACACAGGGAAGTATTTCTCTATTGAAAACATCAGGATCAATTTTAGGAACAAAACTAATGTTGTATGACTTAAAATCTCTAAACAGACTGACCGGTAAAACTGTGCTACTGTTTCATTGTTTGGTTGTGCAGTGTTAAACAGTGAAATGAGGCTGGTGCCAACCTCCGCAGTTTTACCTTCTGATTTTCAAGATCTAGCAATATTGTACTACTATATACTCAAGAGAATGTTGAAATAAATATTCCAATACTTTTAATTTGGAAAACATGAATATATTTTTATAAAACTTTTTTTAAGCAAAACCAGTGTTTTGGTCCTACATTTCCTGGTTAAAAGGTTGTTAGTCTTAAGGTATGGCTCTCTTCTTCTTGCCTGTGATGCATTAGGTTGAGGTGGGCAACCATAGAGTGTGGTAGGTGGGGCAGTTTACAACCTAACTACTGCCTCAGGCTGCCAGTCCCCTCCTGCTCTTCCCTTTTTCCTCTCAGTGCCTCTCTCTGTTTCCATGAATGCTCCTGAAAGCCATGGTAAACACTTCAGTAGTGAGAGCATAAAGAGGAAAGCTTTAAGGTACTGCTTACAGGGCCATACATATCTCATCTCTGCAAGTAATTAAGTGTACTGACTATGTGACACTGCTGCCTGCCAGTATTCTTTATAAAAACAAATATTTTCAAAGTATCATTGTTTCTTCCACTTGTAATTTTGAACATCCTCAGAATAGGTAACCTGGGAACAAACAGTAAGTCTTGATAAATGGACAAAGCCTCTTCTTGACTTAAGAAAATAAGTGCTGCATGCATATTTCCTTAACTTGTGATTTATTCAGGTATCTATGTGAGTTTTATGTTGACCTTTCGTAAGTAAAAATGATGGTACTGAATGTTAGATTCTTGTCTTCTGTGCTTGTGAATTTGTTTGCAGTTTTCACGTTAAATAATGTTGTATGTAACATTTATCTGAAAAGGGGAAATTGGCCTGTAATCACTGATTTATTAAAACTTGACCATTGTTGGCATCTGTTTACTTACCAATGCCCCTGTAATATGAGAGAGAGTTGTAAAATCTTTGATGATTAAACTGGAAAAAAGTATAGTTACTCTTCAGAAAGTAGGACCGTAGGTGATCTGTCATTTAACTCATGGTCTGTTGTGTTCTACCAATTTTTGTTAGAAGTGATTGTGCAGGCCAGGCTCATGGCAACTAGTGGTATTTTGATGGCCGTTTAAACCTGTTTATGACATGTAGTTAAAACACTGGTATCAGTGTTACGGTATTACTTTCCACCATTACTGGGATTGTAGATTTTTTTAAAAGAAAAACAACTAAAATAGGCAACACCATAGAAAATAATTCAGGAGATAGAAATATGAAATAGAAGATGAAGTACCCAAACATAAATATTCCACAATGCAAGTTAAGTGTTATGAGTAAGAGGAGGAAAACTGCATGGTACTTTGAAACTACACTATAGATAGTCTGACCTTACCATTGTCAGACTATCTAGCACACTTTAAGCCAGGGTGGTGTTTATATCACTTATTTGAGAAAGTGAATAGATGTATCACAGAACAATGAAATGCCAGAGACAAATTATTAGACCACCAGTGAGTGAGAAGGTGTAAAATTAGTAACTCAAGAATGGCTAAAATAACTTTAAAATAATCTTTTTGACACCCCCTCCACCTGCAAAAAAAAAAAAAAAAAAAAAAAATCTGGGCAATGTGGAAGAGTTTACCACCCCCTCCACCTGCAAAAAAAAAAAAAAAAAAAAAAAATCTGGGCAATGGGGAAGAGTGAACAAAAACAGCTGAAAAAGAAGGGAATACTTGGCAGATCTGAGCATGTATACAACTCAGCAGTTACAGAGTATATTTACGTTATTGTGTCAGGTGGCCAGAAGTTTGGTGGGCAGTATTATTGTAGATACCTTTCCAATGAGGGGCTTCATAGTATATTTATGGTTAAGAGAGTGTGTAGGAATTTAGAGGTCTTAAATTCAGTGTGTGCTTGATGAGGTGTTAAATATAGAAGGGCTACTAAGTACAGAAGAACGAATAAAGACTGAATATTTGCACTTTCTAGGGTTGCTGTCACATTACACTTGCACAGTGAACTTGGTCTCAGAGGCATGTGAAATCAGAAATTAACAATAATGGAAAACCAAAACTTAGAACTGGTGATTGTAACTGCTGACTTAATGACAGCCCCTAAACAAATAGAAATGAAGAACCTTGTATTTAGTTATTTGCCAAGGATTTTTTTAACTCAGGAGTGGGGAAACTGAATTTGCAGTAAGGTTGGATAAAGAAGATGAAAGAAGAGCAGCTATGCTATTAGCTATAATGGTTAAAGATGTC
Organism: Alligator sinensis; assembly: GCF_000455745.1. Lineage (NCBI taxonomy): Eukaryota > Metazoa > Chordata > Crocodylia > Alligatoridae > Alligator > Alligator sinensis. The sequence continues at coordinate 59,620 of NW_005841999.1, read as the reverse complement.
ACGTTCCAACAGTATGTGTCTGTCTTTAGCAGACTAGGAGGAGCCATGTGAAATCCTAGAAGGGCTCTAAAAGCATTTTCAACCTCTAGTAATGTCTTATACCAAAGGTATCTTTTAAACAAGTGTAATCAAGTATTTGAAGAAAAAGTTGTATCAAACTGTTGTGAAATGATTGACTCATGATTATTAAGTCTTAAAACAAATTTACGAGGGATGAAAGTTGCAAGTGCTTGAAAGAGAATATTTAGAGAGCCTGTGTTATACCAAGATCTGTAGATGTGTGTAAAGCTAATGAACAATGTTGCATCCAAATGCAGAGGGTATCAAATATAGAGATAATTCACTAAGTGCCATTAGGAAAGTTGTGCTTACTGTGGAAGGGGAAAACATAATAGAAATATATTGCATTTGGTGTGACAGATAATTGTGGTGAGAGAGAGAAGTGTGCCAAAGTCTGCAGGCAAGAAAAACAGAAAACGTCCCCATATAGATTAAGCAAATAGTGATTTGGAAAAAGTTTTACTTAAAGATGTTTTTGAAACTCCATCTACCACCAAGTACAAAGTCAAGGCAGCAGCACTGCAGGAAACGGGAAATTTAATTGCCTAATAGACGGTGGGGCATCAGAGAATGTGCTGGGCTCCAAAGACTTCCTTACTGTTGAGCAAAAGAAGAAAGCAAAGTGGCAGCAATTAAGTAAAGCCAAAATAAAATTATACAATTTTCCAGTGGGATTATGCTCATGATCATGCCAGTGTAAATGACAAGTAGAAGATGAAGGAAAAGTATATGGGCAACTAAGACTATTTTAAAGGACTGGGATGTCTTCCAGGCATATGCCTGGAAACAGATTAATAACGGGAAATAATAATGTAATGCCCCCCAGACTGTCTATTGCTTTGAATTCTTCCATTATTTTTTCAGTCATTATTTGCTGCAGTCACAAAACCTGAAGGTCGGGTAAGCAGCACAGTAGACTCTGAGAAGCCAGGCGAGTTAGACTTTGCAGAGACCTATGCAACTTAATGCATTGAAACGAATGCTACCAGTTCTTTATACTGAAGAAATATTGCTTGAACATTCTTAGTACTTGTGGTTTCAAAAGGAAAATTAAATAAGAGCAGGCGCACTCTGGATGTTGTTTACTGGATTTGGGGAAGAAAAGCTGCTTCCCTACCATCTGTTGAATGCCAAAAGTCAAATACAGATGTTTGAGAATATTTGGCATTAGGCCTACAGCAGAGGAATGTTGGTGCCATCTGTAAAACATGCTACTGGGGTAAGCATTATATCTGATGACATCCTGTTGTATGAACATGAAGATGGCATGGTGAAGTTTTGGCAGATCTTGAACACTACTCTGTCCATTTACCAGAAAGTACCAGGTTACCTACTGACTGAAACAAGAGGAAGTTGTGGTTAATAGCTGTAGGTAGTACCAAATACTGATGCCCCTAAATAAGACGCACCTTGTTTTTGGAAAGCAGAGTGTAGAGATTTTTACAGAGTTATGGCCAAATGTGTGACATAAAGTCCTCCTGGGAACACAGTGTGGCATCCCACGGATGGGGCCACAGGAACTACCTGGTGTGGTAGGACAGCAACAAGGCTAGGCCCTAGGATCTTGCAAAGATAGTAGCAAGGCTAACTTCTTCTTTGTAAGTAGTTCTTTATATGAGTTCTTATATAACATAGTGTTGTTTCCACACTGCAAGTGTCATCAAGATAATACAGACTGTATGCAGCAGTCTTACTGGCTGCGAGCCAGCTCAAAGTTCTCAGGGTATGAGAGGGTTAATACCAGAGTCTGCCTCTGTTCTTTGCAGCCAAAGGGAGAAGCAGCAGCCACCTTGGTGAGTCACAGTATCTACTTGCTTCTATGCTCTGCCTACACTAGTATTTCAGCAAAAGAAAATCAGCTTCCTAGCTTAAGATGCATACCCCAATTTTGGAGGGATGAATCGGGG
>NW_005841999.1:35935-57622 GCF_000455745.1 Alligator sinensis | reverse complement strand
AAAGAGTGCATGGGGTATGTGAGTAAATATGGTATGTGATAGTGACTGACCTCTCAAGGGCTCCAGTGTCACCCTGGAAAGGTAAAAGCCTAAGGATATTAAATATATTCAGAAAATTGTGATATTTTAATAAAATGTACTTACAGGTCTTTAATACATGTAAACTTGTGAGTGCTGGACAGAGGTGCAATATGTACCTAGCAAGAATCACACATATCAAAGAACTGATAATAAAGCGTCCCATCTTGACACAGATGGGTGGCAAATTGGCTAGATGGTTGCACCCAGGGAGTGGTGGTGGACGGGTTGTTTTCAACCTGGAGGGATGTGGGCAGTGGAGTCCCCCAGGGCTCGGTCCTGGGGCCTGTACTGTTCAACACCTTTATGAGTGATCTGGATGTGGGGGTGGAAAGCACGCTGTCCAGATTCGCTGACGACACCAAGATGTGGGGTGAGGTGGGCACGTTGGAGTGGGGGGACAGAATCCAGCTAGATGTAGACAAATTACAGAGATGGGCGGATGAGAATAGGATGGAATTCAATGCAGACAAGTGCAGGGTACTGCATCTAGGGAGAAGGAGCCATAAACGCGCCTATAGGCTGGGGAACACCCTTCTTGTCAACACAGTGGGAGAAAGGGATCTTGGAGTCATTGACTCCAGGATGAACATGATCCATCAATGTGAGGAAGCAGTCAGTAAGGCTAACCACACCTTGTTGTGCATCCTCAGATGCATCACGAGCAGGTCCAGGGAGGTGATCCTTTCCCTCTATGCGGCACTGGTCAGGCCTCATGAAATGCTGCGCCTATGTCCAGTTGTGGACACCGCACTTCAAGAGGGATGTAGGTAACCCTGAGAGGATCCAGAGTAGGGCCACTCGCATGGTCAAGGGGCAGGCCTTATGAAGAAAATCTAAAGGGCCTAAACCTATTCAGCCTCCACATGAGAAGTCTGAGAGGGGATCTGGTGGCAATTTATGAATTCACCAGGGGGGGAATTGGAGGAGGCTCTGTTCCCCCGGGCACCACCCGGGGTTACTAGGAATAATGGCTACAAATTGTTAGAGAGAAGGTTCAGACTGGATATCAGGAGACATTACTTTACAGTTAGGGCTGCCAGGCTCAGGAATGGGTTCCCAAGTGAGGTGGTGCTCTCTCCTACCTTGGGGGTCTTCAAGAGGAGGCTGGAAAGATATTTGGCCTGGGTGATACGACACCGGCACCCATTCCTGCCAGGGGCAGGGGGTCGGACCTGATGATCTGTTTAGGTCTCTCCTAACCCTAAGCACTATGATACTATGAGTATAGTGCAAACAATGTGATGCCAATGAGACAAGACATAACTCCTGCAGCAAGATCAGCTACTACCTTTTCCAGCAAGGTTGCTATTGACAGTAGTGTAAAGATGCACCCAAACTGAGATGTCTTCAATAAAGTTAACATGCAAAAAAATTTGACCAGTATATTCAGATAGGAAACCATTCAAATAGGAAATAACCCTGAACTACTTAAAAAGCTTTGTTTATTTTTTTTGCTGCTACTGACCCCAAAACATCTTCGGCCCTTGTTAATGAAACTGAAGTGCTATAAGAAGTGGACCAAGGTGCACGCACGTACCTGACTTATTCAGGGCAACCCTGCATCATCCAAATATATCAGCTGTGAATAAGAATGGAGTCCTCAGCCTGATAGAAAGCATCAGCCAAACTGTTTTTTGCCAATTTCAAGGCAGAAGCTGGAAAGAATCCAAGCAGACCTGCTAAGTTTCTAAGTTTTATGAGTGCTCATGTCCACCTTTTTCTCAGGATTGCCAAGCAGCATAGAACGGGTTGGCAACATTTTAGAGCAGTGGGGTGGGTGCTTGACTTGACTGGTGCAGCAAGCCATTGCTTCCCTCTGGTAGGGGAGGGAGAAGGAGGTGGCAACCAGTGTCAGAGAGAGATGGGAGAACATATCTGTGGTAAGCAGTGCTTACTTGGTGTGAGGAGGGAAAAAGGGTAGGGCAGAGTAATGGCTGCCACCTGCTGTAGTGGGGGGAGATGGAAGAGAGCAAGCAGGGCATCTTGAGCTGTATTTTCCAACATGCTGCTCACAAGCTCCTGGATATCCTTAATCATGTCTGATCAACATACAACCACTCTGTATTGTAGAAGGGCTCCAATGTGGTTTTGAGATTTTTCTCTTTGCAGTGAGGTCTATATATTTGTCCACCCATAAATATAGATCAGTAGGAAGATGTAGCCTGTTTTACCACAAATGGCACTTTCTTGTTATTATAGACTGCTATTTGGAAAACAAGAAGAAAGGTCAGATGCTACCAAGATGACCATAGACAAAGCAAAGAAACAGTTTGGCAGTTATAGTATCCAAGACTGTAGTTTCAAACGCTAAACCCTGATTTGCTTGCAGTGAGTTAAGTTTATGCATTTTGCCTGAGAATAGGACTTCAGTTGCATACTGTAAGACAACCAGTTAAATACCAGAGCATACTCGGCAATTAATTTTTTAACATAAGACTATTAAAGTTTTAAATATGATAAGCAAAGAAAAATAAGGCATTCCATTCTTGGAAAGTAGAACTATTCCTAGCCTGGTACAATGTTTGAAGTCAAACTTAGTATGTACTTTGGTTCCTGTATCTTAGCATTACAGCACCTGGTAGTGTTAGAAAATGTAACATAAAAAAGCAAGAGAGATGCAAAGATCAAAGACTGCCTATGACAGATAAGCCAAAGACCTCCCAGAACTTCAGCTGGGAGAACCTGTCAGGATCAAATTAATACCTCGGGACAAATTATATATTTAGAAGCAAACTAACATGTTGGGCAAAGAAATCCTCATTCATTCAGCCAGTTGCAATGTAAATCACAAATATGGGTGTTGGGACATCATCAGTAGGACTTGGAAGGCACCCAGAACAATAAGTGTCCTATAGGTACCTGAATGGACTTCCCTCCCAAAAAATCACACCACTGGAAGAACTGAGTACAGTATCCTGTCATCACAGAAAAGACTTGCATATGCTTCAGCATAAGTAACCTGCAGGGTTACTTGACTTCACAGCATGCTAAGTTATAAAAACAGCCCTACTGAACTTAGAGGAAAATACCCACGCAAGTTGAGAGAGAGAGACTTTTCAACTTCTTAAAATCTTTATTATATAAATCTTAGAAACAAATGGTGAAAGTGCAACGATACATACTATAGCCCTCCTGGGGCAGAGCATGAAATGCTTGTCAGCAGCAAAAATCACCATGTTACCACAGATTGAAATGCTCTGTCCCAAGCCTCTTATGGAGTTAGGACCCGCTGTACACCTTCTACCTTACAGAGCTCCCCCTTCAGTGGCTCAGCGTGATGCAGTCTGGTCCAGTGTCCAAATTTCAACTCTGATGCACACTTGGAGCAGGAAGCAGAAGAGTTGGAAGTTGTCATTGGAGCCAGCCTTTGCAAGCTGGTTTCTGCAGCTTTTCAGTCACCATCTTGGCCGTACTCGGCAAGAAATTGGCCAGGCAGATGTCACTCCCTTTGGCCGATTGGAATGGGATAGAGGTGTACGCAGTCTCGGAGAAGTCCAAGTTTAGTATGCCATTTGAGGGCAGCAAAGAAAGGCTGCAGCAGGGACAGTCCAGAAAGAGGTGGAAGTCTCCTCTACTTTCTCTTCACAGGATTGGGAGGCAGCCAATGCCAGGTCTAAGTGGCAGACAGAAGTGCTTGTAGCCAGAATCCCATGCAGTAGCTGTAGTTACCAGGAAGTTACCAGTTCTCTTGGTGATGGGTAGCTTGCAAAGAGTGCACCAGACCAGGCAGGCTTGCTCTGGTGTTAGTATCACAAGGTGCCAGCTCCAAGTCATGTCAGGGCAAGCAGCAAGGACATGGGCATGATGTACTTGACTGTCCATATGTATAGTGTCTTCCCAGGCAGGATTTAAAGGCAGATCCCACCGCTGTTCTCACTGTGAGAAGAGAAAAAGAAGATTTTAAGGGAGTGTAATGGTATATTAAATATATAAGCAGGTTGTAGTATTTGTGTTGAACTTATCATGTCACATTGGAGGGTAAATGTTCTCTCAAAACAGGAGGCATTATAGTATTTTTAGGCATAGGGCAGTACCTAGACCAGTGGTTCTCAGCCTTTTTAGACTCAAGGCAGCCCTTGGAAAATGCTTGCTTCTAGTTTTCACTGCTGGGTGGTTTGTTTTTTAAACTTTTTTTGACTACAGAAAAATAATAGAACAGTTTTTAATGTTACAAAGAACTTGGAAAGACCACAAGGTCAGATTTGTTTTTGACACTATGGATTCCTATTTTAAATATCTAGCTTTATCTTGTAAAAGGACAATAAACACAAGTGAGAGAATAAAACCTGAATGTTGAATACTTTTGGCGTACACTGTTTTTATGCTTGAACACTAAATAGAACAAATGGAGGGCAAGTATTTGGGCTGGAGAGCCACTTAAAGATGTTTGCTGAGTTATTGATGGCCCCAGGGAGGGGGTTGGAGGTGGGGGAGAGATGCCAATTGATCCTATCCAGCTGCTGCTGGGAGTGGTGCATTGTTCTTCTGCAGCTGGAGTTGGGCCGGGCCATGCAGTATGCAGACTCCTTTGTCTCCCTGCATCCATCTCACCCGGCTTCCTGTTGGTGCTGCACAGTCCTGGCCCCACAGCTATTGGCAGCCAGGCATGTCTGGGACAGGGCACGATGTAGCATACCAAGTAACCATCTGCCTGCTTGCCACAATGACACGCTGCTGCTGCGCCACACTGGGGAAGTCAGGGGCAGCTGCCTTGGGCTAAGCCCCCCTGTGGCTGGCATGGACTCACCTTCTAGAGATGCTGTGGCAGCAGCGACTCATCTTGGTGGGCAGGCAGGCAGACGAGATAACTACTCAGCATGCTGCATTGTGCCCTGGTGTGTGTGGGCCTATCCCTAGCTGCCAGCAGCCGTGGTGGCAGGACTGTACAGCCACAGTGCCCACAGGACTCCGGACGAGGTGGTGGGGATGGATGCTGGGGAGGGGGGGGCAGTGGAGTCTGGGCTGTCTGGCCCAGTCCTGGCTGCAGCAGAGTGAAGCGGTGCAAGATGCAGCCCTCCCTCCTCAGGCTCCCAGCAGCAGCTGATGAGCTGGATAGAATCAGTGGGCTGGCTGTGGCCTGCAGGCCATGTTTTGCCCACCCCTGGAATAGAAAGTGTTGAAGTACAAGAGGAGGTTAGGGTTTGAGAAGATCTCTCTGTGGGATGGAGTGCTGCCACCTAACGCCCCATGCTGCTGCTGTTCTGCCTCTTACAGGGAGCGGGGTGGCCTCGGCTCCCCCACCCTGTCTGGTCCTTGGTGCTATTTGCAGGGAGCGGGGTGGGGGAGCTGAGCCAGCAATGCTGGCCTTGGCTCCCCCATCCTCTCTCGGGTCCTCGGTACAGCTTTGGAATCATGGCAGCGCTCCCCCATGCTTGGAGCTCTCTGATTGGCTGTTTCCATCAGGCAATCAGAATGTAAATAAAGCATCACGGACAGACAGACAGACATAGGCTTTTCTAATATTAGAATTAGGTCAGTGTAGAAGTTGATGCTACTGGGATGCTACTAGATAACAAGTATATAGAGGGGTATGAGAGAATATGGTTTGGAAGTGTAGTTTGAAGGAGTGATAAAGATGAATTAATTTTGGAAATCTCAGGCACTGGATTAGTTCCTTCTGGATATAATCAGGGCAGGTAAGGGGTAAATAAGGTCTAGAGTAATTTAATGAATTTTCAAGACATGCACTCCTGAAAAGTGAATTATAATAAACATGCTAATTAGTGAGTAGCTTAATAAGTCTACTATGATGGATATTATCATTTCTGTCCAGTACATGGTTGCAATTATATATTATTGACCCGAGGGGAAAATTAAACATGACCACTCCTTTATGGAATCAGTTCTGGCATGGACAAAGAATTCTAAAAACTTGACTTTGTAGTCCTGATCATTGGTCTTTTATTTTAAGTCTCAGGAGTATAAAAGTAATAACGTATCCATTTCAGTTGCATACTGAATGCTTCTGTTACAATTTAAAGTTCATACTTGACATTATTTATAGTACAAGTATACTGATACATCTGTCCATATCGTATTAGCACTGATAAAAAGAAAATCGACATGTTTGGAAACTGGGTTTTTTTTGCTGATGTGGCTGATAATGTCATCGATAAATGCAGGGACACAATTGCAGCATGTACTTAGCCAGGAGTGCAGCCTGGCAGCTTGGAGAGCAGCATCTGGTCAGTAAGTCTGTGGAGGGGGGGAAGGGGTATGGAGGAAGGAAGTGGTATGGCGGGGTGGAGGATCTAGGCCCCTGTGGTGAGGGAGGGAGTGGGGCAGGGGCAGGCACTGTTCAGCCGGGGCAGGGTGCGGCACAGAGCCACGGCTCATCTGGGGGACGCGGGGATGGTGGGGAGCAGCTCCCATCACTGCGTGCACCCCTGGGGGAGGCATGGGGGGCTTGTGCCCCCCAGATTTGTGTGTGGGGTGAGGATATGCTGCCTGCTGCACACTCAGGGTTGGAGGGTGTGCTAGGCTCTTCCTGTGAGGGGGGCTGGGCCCGTGCTGCGCTCAAGGCAGGTGGGGGTGGGGTAGGCAGCAGTGGCCCTGGAAGGGGGGCTATGGTGAATTATGGGGTGGCTGTATGCCCCCTCCCAGCACTGCTGCCACCTGCCCACCCTGAGGGTAACTCGGGCCCAGCTCCGCGCCCCCCCCGGAAGAGCCTGGCGTAGTCTCCGGCTCTGCGTGTGCAGTGGGCAGCCTGCCCTTGCCCCCTGGATGCGCACGCAGGGCACTTGCTCCCCATGCCTCTCCTGGGGGTGCGCACAGCTGTGGGAGCTGCCCTCTCCACAGCCCCCAGTCAAGTCACAGCTCCATTCTGCACCCCAGCTCTGCAGTGCCTATCTCAGCCCCACTCCCTCCCTCCTTCACCACAGGGGCCTTGGTCTGCCTTCCCCATGCCCCTTTCCCTCCACAGACTTACCAGCTGAATGCCGTTCTCCAAGCTGCCAGACTGCGTATCGGCAGTTGGATCAGTATTGGCTGATATGGCTGGTTAATAATTGGCCTTCGGTATCAACCCAAAAAATCTTTATCAGTTCTTCCCTAATTTATAGTGATTTTCTGTATATAATATAACCTTCTTTCTCCAAAGTCACTATATTTTACCTACTAGGAAAAAAACAAATAGAAAATCCATTTACGTGTAGCCTGTATAAAAGTATCCATGGAACTTGGGTAAACAAATCCTGTCACTCCTAGTCTGATGATTACTTATGGTTCCTTTGAGTACTGAAGTGACGGACTTAAGATTGGCAGAGGGCCAACAACACAGGTGTCCTCTTTTTAAACAAAATATGGTAACCCTACAGGGAAGCAGCCCAGCAGCATGTAGAGCAGTGCCCAACAAGTAAGTCTGTGGAGAGGAAGGGGTAGGGGGAGAGGGAAGGGGTAGGGGGGCAGATCCAGGCCCCCACAGTGAAGGAGGGAGTGAGGCAGGGGCAGGGATGAATGGGGCCCCAGAGCCAGGGTGGGTCATGGGACAGAGCTGTGGGTGGCTCATCCAGGGGGCATGGCTCCTCACTGCTGCACGCACCCCCGGGGGAGGCATGGGGGGCTTGTGCCCCCCAGATTTGTGTGTGGGGTGAGGATATGCTGCCTGCTGCACACTCAGGGTTGGAGGGTGTGCTAGGCTCTTCCTGTGAGGGGGGCTGGGCCCGTGCTGCGCTCAAGGCAGGTGGGGGTGGGGTAGGCAGCAGTGGCCCTGGAAGGGGGGCTATGGTGAATTATGGGGTGGCTGTATGCCCCCTCCCAGCACTGCTGCCACCTGCCCACCCTGAGGGTAACTCGGGCCCAGCTCCGCGCCCCCCCCGGAAGAGCCTGGCGTAGTCTCCGGCTCTGCGTGTGCAGTGGGCAGCCTGCCCTTGCCCCCTGGATGCGCACGCAGGGCACTTGCTCCCCATGCCTCTCCTGGGGGTGCGCACAGCTGTGGGAGCTGCCCTCTCCACAGCCCCCAGTCAAGTCACAGCTCCATTCTGCACCCCAGCTCTGCAGTGCCTATCTCAGCCCCACTCCCTCCCTCCTTCACCACAGGGGCCTTGGTCTGCCTTCCCCATGCCCCTTTCCCTCCACAGACTTACCAGCTGAATGCCGTTCTCCAAGCTGCCAGACTGCGTATCGGCAGTTGGATCAGTATTGGCTGATATGGCTGGTTAATAATTGGCCTTCGGTATCAACCCAAAAAATCTTTATCAGTTCTTCCCTAATTTATAGTGATTTTCTGTATATAATATAACCTTCTTTCTCCAAAGTCACTATATTTTACCTACTAGGAAAAAAACAAATAGAAAATCCATTTACGTGTAGCCTGTATAAAAGTATCCATGGAACTTGGGTAAACAAATCCTGTCACTCCTAGTCTGATGATTACTTATGGTTCCTTTGAGTACTGAAGTGATGGACTTAAGATTGGCAGAGGGTTTTTTTTTACCATTATTTGTTAATTCTGTATTATGCAGTGTTAGCATACTGTCATAGTGTTCTGTTGAGAGAATGTGCATTTTAGTTTCCATTATCCCACAATTTATGATTGGAAATGTAAATTTGAATAGTGCTGTTTGGAAGTATCTTATTTTATCTTTTCCCCCAAAATCAGCTGGGGGAAATTACATGCAAAAAAAAAAGGGGATCTTCAATCCGGAAATTTGGCAGCGGTATAAGTGTAATTCTAGCAGCATTAATTGCTGCATTTCTGGAAGCCATAGCAATTAATTCTGCCACCACTTCCCTCTCTCCCCCCTCCCACCCCCGTGCCAAATTTTTGCACCCATAGGGAGTTTCCTTCCAGTGTGCCAAATTAACCCAGCATACAATCTAGAGCTGCATGTTGGGTTGGAGCTGACGTGTGGTCTCAGACTGGTATTGCAGTACAGCTGTGCTGGTAGATATTCCTGGGTAGACCAACTCTAATAATGAGCTATGTCAGGAAACATTAGTAATAAGTGGCAGAATCAACTCTGCTAATGATCTATTACTGACTTCAGAAACACCAGGAAACAAGCATTACATTTAAGTAGCCTAAAAAGGAGAAACAGTCTTTAGGATTGTGGAATGATTGTCAGGGACCCACGTAGTGAGCAGGGAAGGGAATGTGAATACACAGTCATTTATGTAAGTTAAATAGAAATGATTAAATTTTTAATGCAACTTTTAAAGTCTGAAGCAGGAAAATCCAATGCTGATATTCCCCATAACGCCTGGCAAAGAACTGTAAATGTAGATTGCTAGTGAAATGCCAGCTTAAGAGCTGTATTGATAAATTTAATGGAAAAGTTTTGGGACGCCCGGCAGATAAAGACAAAATCATATTTTTTTTTTTTTTTTTTTTAAGAAAATAAATGTTATGATAATAGGCTAGTAGACCTTATTTCAGTACAGAAAACCAGATGTAAAAATGTTTTTAAAATGTTTAGTCGGAAGCCTGTTTTTTAGATGGGGCAATATTAGGCTGTGGAACCACCTTTATACCAACATTTATTGAGGAAAGAGTTTGGAAGATAAAAGATATTAGGTACTTGTATGAAGAATAATCGCATATATACAGATAACACTTTTCTTTTAAAGCGAATGGTATGAGTCACTTTTGGAGACAGGATTTTGGAAATGTTGAAGCATTCATCTTGCCTGGTTTGATAATTCCTGCATCAGCAGTTTGCAGTTCTAAATTGAGTGTTGTGGGTAATAAGAAAAGTGTCGTAATAAATACAGTTTTGCATAAAGACCTACATCTAGCTTCCATATTTTTGCCTTCGCGTTTTTACTTAGAAGTACCCTTCTGATGTTTAGCAAAATTGAAATGTAGATTTGAAATAAGAAAAGCTAGCATATTAATTTTGTTTGGGGCACCTCACATGCATAGTTTTGTGTATGAAAAGAATTGGGTATAAAAAGATTTGCAGTAAAGTATACGATAAGCTGGAATGCCTGAAGCAACTATTTTGAAGATAAATCAGTACTGTCAGCCTCGTCGCTGAGTGAGATGCAGCTAGCCACAATCTTGCATTCTACAAATATAAATAGAACTGGTTTATTTCAGTGCGTTTAGGAATGGAAAATAGCACTATCTTTCTTTATCATCTTTCTTTTCAGCCATTAACTACTGTAATGGTTATTAAGTACTCGTTCCTAACCATGCTGGCCCATGCCAAGTAAACGAAGTATAAAATCGATACATTTATTAAATATTGATAGCTTTCTTGTACTATAATGCTAAAATTATTAGCATTATAATATATGAAATACTTTATTTTCTAAACTTTCATTGGTTTAACTAGGGGGGTTGGGTCAGATCCAGCCTGGGGCATGAAGGCTGTCTCAGTGGCCACTATGGAGGTGGCAAGACAGTGAGTATGGCAGGCTGAATCCAGGGGCAGTTACTGCAGGTGACCATGTCCAGCAGGGCCATAGGGCACCAGGTTCTGTGGCAGGCCATGACCACTCCCCCCCCCGCCGCAAACTTTTGGTGGCCTGCTAGTAGTTCTGTGGGCTGGATAGAGAGGTCCTGCAGGCTGACCTAGCCTACACATTGTGTGTTTGACCCTTGCTATAAATCAATGCCCTGGTTTAAGACAGCAGTTAATTTGTATCTTCTATTATGTTGAATAACATTCTGATGGATGAGTTGCTGTAATTTTTGTAAACAATATTAAAATAAGCTTTTCAAAACCATTGCATTTTTAAATTACTCTATTTGAAATATACTAATGATCTCTTTCTGCAGTCCTTTTCAAAGAGGTTCTTTGGATACCAACAAAGCTATTTAACAGATGGATTATGTTTTATTTACTTTGACATTACAGGCAGTCCTCGGACTTACAACACAATTGGCTCCTGAAAACCGCATCTGAAGTTGAAACTTTGTAACTCGGAACCAATTTTCTCATAAGAAACAGTGTGCTAGGCTGGTGGTTGATAGGGTATCGGGCCTTGGTTCAGGAACCAATTTTCACAAAAAATACCCCAGAATTTTGTACTCTATCAATTATAGATGAGTAATATAGTTACATTAATGTATTTATATTGTAAATAGCAATCATATTGATTTGGAAGGACTTCTTTGAGGTGACGTTGCTGGACTTTTTGAAGGGTTCTTGGCTGAAGTCTTCTCAGGAGTCTTGGCTGCAGGTTTTTCTAGAGTCTTGTCTGCTTTCTTAAAGAAAGTGTCCAAGGAAGTTTAGACAGATGTTCTCCGGGGAGATGAGTGACTCCGCGAACTTGTTCACTGGCGTAGCGTCACATTGGATCAAGCATTGTAAAGTTGAAACGGTGTCAATTTATAAACGTTGTAAGTGCAAAATATTGTAACTCGAAACATTGTAAGTCGAGGATTGCCTGTATATAGTTTACATGGCAAGGCATAGAATGGGTATAATGGAGGAGGAGGATGTAGTATGATGATGACAGGGAAGATTTGATTTTTGAGGTGGGATATGGAAGTCATTTGTGTAATCTACTTTTGGTATTCTTGACAGGTCACTGTATATTAAAACAATATTACTGTTATTTCTTATATGCCTGAACTATTGGTTTTAGTTAAATAGTTATTTAGTTAATAAATGGTTTTGGTTAAAATGGCTCTTATTTTCTTGCTAAATGCACTGTATTGGGAATCTCTCTTAGTGGACACTGGATCTGGTACTGTGAACCTTGTCTTGAGTTAGTTACACTAGTGACTATAAATAGACAATATTGAGCTCTCTATTCAAAAGTGTTCTAGTTGTGCCATTATTATGGTTAAAATGATTAAATCTGTGAGCAAGTCTTCTGAATTTCTTCCGTTGCTTCAGGTAAGCATATTGTTAACTATATTTAAAGTTGTCATAATGTTGGAAGATGAATGCATGTCATTCTGGGTACGAGGAGCCATAACTGCAAAAAACAGGTCCCTTTGTCCTGTGTTGATACAAGATTTAGATTAGTATTTGGACTCTACATAAAATTATGAGCCATATCAATATTGATCTGTAGCAAGGCTAATAAGATAACAAAGATTGGTTAGTAAATATAGGTTAGGATAGATTTCCGATCTTTAGTCTTCTGAGCAGATATATAGAACCTTTTAGAAGTTAAAAATGCCTGAGAGTGGGAGACGGGCAGAATTGGACAGACTTAACATTAGTATTATAGGCATTATATTTTTTTATCTTTTACTGGTTTATTGCTATTGTTCAAAACTCCAGTGTGGTAAGATTTTGACTTGTAGTTTGAAGGGGAAAAATAGAAAGATTTATTTATGCTTGACCAGAAATTTCCATTTTCTGAGTAATTAAGGCCCATAAAACTGACTTATTCCTGACACATTTTTCTCTAGCAAACTGAGACCTGTTTCGTCTTTTTAGATTCAGTTAAGAAAGTTTGAAGTTTCCAGGAAGCTCCTCAGTTCATAAAGGGACATAGCTGTCTGTCTTGAGTTATTCTTCAAATTAATTCTTTAGTGGTTGGTTACTTTTGTACATTATCTTACGCTGCCTGGGTCTTCAGGAACTGGACCACAGACTTTCTTTCCAATAGCTAACAGGTCTGATTCTATTTCAGAAGCTTCAAGTGGGTTCAGAACTTCCTGTAGTTTAAAAATAATTTAACAATAGGAAAATGTAGAATGTGATTGTGCAACTGAAAACTGCGCCCTAATGTAGATATACAAGGGGACTGGGTAAGGTTGTAAAGACAGATATATTGAGAGCTCAGGAGAGAGCAGCTCCCTTCTCTTAAGTGACCTCGCTTTGGACCAGAACCTAAGTGCAAGGTAAGTCTGGCTTTGCCCCGTGTTCTTTCTGTGGAGGTTGGACGGAACCTGGATGAGTGGAACATTCTCAGTGTGCAAAGATTTTTACAGCAGCTACACTCAAAGCATGTGTGAACTGAGATTTGTCGAAGGTTTATAATTTGGTAATGTTCAGTGGGCTTTCACAGGGAGAACAGAAGGCATATCTTTGAGACAAAGTCCACTTTGTCCCAGTTTTCAAGTCTCTGTTCCAAAGCATAGGGGAAGAGAAGAAACTTACCAGTATTCTTTTAAAATGGCAAAGTGTATTTTTCTTAGCCTGCTCTTGTAACAATCCCAAATTTCTGCAAGAAATTTTAGCTAAAAAAAAAAAAAAAAAAAAAAAAAAAGAAATCACCCTGAGGCAGATGCTTAACATGAAACTTGAACCCCAGTGGTTAAAGTTTGATGAAGTTGTAAGCAGTTGAAAACAGGGTCTTGAAGTTTATCTACAGGGAGAAATTTAATGGTGTAATTATAACTCTAATTATTTTGACATGGCTATGCTGGTATAACTCAGAGGATTTAACTCCACATAAGTGCGGGGGGTGGAAGCAGTGTGTAATACATTACTTTTTAAGCTACTGTCACTTTGAAAGCAGAAGAGGCTAAATCAGAAAGCACTCGTATCGTAGAATAAGAGTATCCTCAAGGGTAATGAATTATGCTGGCATGGCTTTGTTAACTATGCATATGTAAGTATTCCCGTACAGCTGTGCTGGTAAATATTCCTGTGTAGACAAAGTCTAATAATGGGCAGTGTCAGGAAACTTTTAATAAGTGGCACAACCAGTGCTGCTAATGACTATTACTGACTTCAGTGGCGGAATAATATGAAGAGGCAAGAATCTGAGAGAAGTTATATGAGAGAAGCAAAACACCAAATTTAAATAGATTAAAAAGGGGAAAGAATCTTTAGGGTTGTGGAATGGGTGTCAAGGAGCCACATCGTGAGATGGGAAGGGAATGTGAAAGATGTAAGCGTTCCTATTTAACTTATATAAATGAATTTACAGCTTTACATAACTTTTAAAGTCTGCAGCAGGAAATACTGATAATCCCCATCATGTCTGGCAAAGCAGGGTTCCTTTCATGCAGATTTAATTTGTGTGTGTGTGTGTATATGTATGTGTGTGTATGCATATATGTGCATGTGTGTATGTATATATGTATGTATAATAAATAATACCAAACTGAGTAACTTGAGAAGAAAACAGATTTTTATGAAAGAATTATGGGTAAAAGTGTATAGTGTCATATAAAAATAATTTAGCAGACTCTAATAAAATTCTGATTTGCATTACTGATATTCCTTGCTACTATTTAACATTTTTTTTTGACATTTTCCTTTATTTTTGTAAAGTTTAGGGGTGACAGTGCAAAGACAGTGAATGTAGGTCAGGTAGTAGAAGTGCAATATTAAATTCATATAGGGTGATGGATAAAAAGCTGAATTTCTAATTTGTCACTATCAAACAACCCATGTTTGAATTTTTAACAGGTATAGAATTATAAAGAAAATAATATTACTTTTTGTTTGTTAGCTGATCTTCCATAAGGCATGTGTTCAATATGATTGCTCCTTTTTTTCTATATTATGCGTTCACAAGTAGTATATACAACGTACAACTTTCCAAGTAACATTTGGACTGTTCTGCCTGGATCAGTAGATTTCTCAGTTAAGTGATTAGATCACCTATTTCTTTTCTTTGCCAATGTAGATAGTTTCTTACAATCTTACTAGTATGTTGTCAGAATAATTCTAATGGCTTATCAAAGAGACACTTCAGTTTACCTCTCTTTTACAGCTTAACCTTCTAAGCACTTGGTTGAAATTTTTCTCATCTTTAGCCTTTTCTATGGACTTCCATGTGAACTAACCTAAATAAACATATGCGGTACAATCTGAGTAGTAGTAAATCACCATGGAGTTTGGACCAGATGTAATAAAATCTTATTATGTTGCAGATGGCTAAAATCTCAGAATAACTCTTGACGTGGAGCCTCACAATATTTATAATAATTATATGAATATGTAATGTGAATCATTATCGTTGACATAAGTATTTAAGTCAAACGATCTATTTTGAATACGATCTTTTCAATTATTTCATTTTGTAAAGACTTGTATTATATTTATATCTATTGAATCTAGAAGGAAATCGGCGGACTCTGAGACTAACTCAGTAAACTCATTTCTTGGAGGCTCTAAGCTCTATTGGGCAGGGACAACATTTTTATATTGCGGTGGTGGTTAATCTTTTGGCCCTGCAGGCCAGATGAGTGGATCCAGCCTGGGGTCGGTGCATGGGGCTATGTCATCTGGCTCACAGAGCTCCCCACATGTCTGGAAATTAGGTGCTGGGAGGGCAGTGGAAGTGTTAATTCCTGCAACTCTGGAAGCCATGGCAAGTAATGCTGCCACCAGTCCCTGGCTGCCAAATATCCAGATATATCAAGAGCCCTGTGTGTGACATGGCCATGGGCTGGAGATGGAACATCATTGGTACATGAGAATGCTGAAACACATGGATTTTTAGGGAGTGTGATTAAATGGAACTGTTTTCTCTGGTTCAGTGATGAACCAAAACCCTAACATGAGACTAGAGATGGAGTAGATGCTACCTTCTGTTTTGTTGCAGGGTTCCATCTTTTAGATGAGGTTTAAAATTTGTTGATCCATTTTTAAAGTTTGTTTGCAACCCTTTTATATATTCTTGTGACCCACTTTTGGATCACGACCCACAGGTTGAGAAACACCGTTTTAGGCATCCTTGCATGGGTGATTATATGCTGCTTATATAAATATTTCCTGTGGCTTCTGGTGTATACAGTTGACTTCGTATCTTTAATAATGTACCACAATACTGCACAGCAATTAACAGCTGCTGTGTGTATCCCAAAGGTACCTTCGTTTCACTGTTTGTTAAGTGATCTCTGGGTATTGTTAAATTTAGTCATAAACAAAACAAGTGCAGAGTGTTACTGATTAATTTGTTGCAATTCATAATAAAAGTTTTTAAAATAAAATTGTGTTAAGAAATAAAATCAGAAGAATGATAATTGACAATATGAGTAAAATAATTGGACATTGAATAAGCAATAATGATATTCAAGTTATTCCAAAGTAGCTAAATTATACAAAATCTTAGAACCTCAATTATGCTATGCTGCAGCCATTAATATGGAGTTTGTTCCCTAGTATCTGAGCAACTGGTCAAATAACAATTAGGTTGAAACATGATTATATGATTGTATGAAAAAGATACCATAAAGTTTGATTTGGAGGCATTCTAGCAGCAAAAGGGATAAAATAAATAAATACTTGGTTGTAAAACACATTGCTCAACAGAGATTGGAGATTTAGTAGGTCATCAAAGACTAGAGGTGTTGGGATAAAAATAACAAGTGAAGGCAAAGAATATTGCTGATGGAGACTTGATTGAGGTGGTTAGGCTGGCAAAGTCAAGGAGGACTGGAGCAAAAGGTTAGAAGATGGAACAGGAGACAGAGTCCCATAGACTTTGTCTGCCATTATATGTGGAGTAGCTAAAACTATGTAATGCATGTTCTTATTGTTTTACTGATCAGTTACAATAACTAATATTCACTTTTTCACTCTTCCTGCAAGTTTCCCTTCTATATGCAACTGCAAGAACATTGCCAGTAAGATATCCAGGTGCACTTTATACAAACACTGAAAATAATTTAAATGTTATTCATGTGCTCTGTAAAGGAAATCCTTGAAAGTCCTTGAATATAGAAAAATACAAGGTAATCATTAGGCATGAAAGAGGTTTTCAGATGAAATTCAAAAAGACAAGTGTTCGAGGTGAAGAAATATAGAAACAGAATTGATTTTAAAATACTGAGCTTACCAGTATTTTAAAAAAGATAATGATTCAGAATTACTCCAGGTTTAAGGAACAACCCATATACTAGTTTCTGGAATTGAATTCATGCAGAAAGGAAACAAGTATTTATTCACATAATCAATGTCTGTTGCCTCTAGCTTTACATTCCCTTATCTCTATTGCAATAGGACTGGAGTGTTGTTTGAGCCATGAGAGTCCAAGAAATCAACCTGAGAAGCAGCACTTTGCTGAAAAGCTTGTCAAACATCTCCCCCACCCATACAGTTAGTCCAATAAAAGATATCACAAAAAAAAAATAAATACCCTTGTACCCCTTGTCAGTGTTGACATCTGATCTTCAGTGGTCTGTACGTCTTCAGAATGCAATTCTTCAGGGGTCAGTCACATTTTTGGGCAGTGCGCCAAAAAAAACCCCTTCAACCTTTACTTGTAAGATGTTGGTATGCCGGGGCAGATGGTGGGGGAGCCAGCAGGGGCCTGATCCTTGTTGTGGTAATGCAGCCCTGGCGCTTTCCCCGCTGTCTGCCCTGAGGTGCGCATGCACCCGCTACTGGCAATGAGCCTGGCTGGGGTTCCACAGACCCTGGTGTAGCTGCTTGCAACCTCCTGTCTGCTTGCAGTGAGTAGCCTGGGCTCTGTGGTCAGCACCAGGAGCCTGCCCAGAGCCTGGGCTGGCTGTGGTATGCCAAGCAAAATGGCTTTGCATGCTGTGCTTTGGCATATGTGTGCGCCAGGGGTTGTCAACCCTTGCTTCAGACCTTGTTGCTCCCTTTGTTTACCTCCTTTCTCTTTAATCACTATACCATTTTCATAATGTTCTCTTGGGTATCAGTTAAGGAAAGCACCTACATACAGATCTAAGCACATAGAGCACATCATTACTTCTTGCATGCTAAACTCACCTGTGCTCACTCTCTCTCAAAATTAGAGGTGACCAGAAAACAGCATTTCTGTTCTTAGGAAGCCTTTTTTTTTTCAGAAAAAAAATCATCCCAATCTGGGATAAAAAGTAACAGCTTTGACACTTTGTAGGATTGAGAAGAAAATCACCTACCTGGGAAGACCACAATAAAATTGTTCGTGTTGCTGCTGGCTGCTTACTCAAAAGGGCCTGTTGGTTTCACTTTGTTTTCCAAACAGGCATCATTTGGACATGTCACAATACAAAATTACAGTTTTAATAACATTGAAGTTTTCTACTGCAAATTTGAAGGGACTTTTGAATAAAAATTCCTGACCAGCTCTGCTCAAAAAAATCAGTTTAGTACTACCTTCTTTTACTCATTCGAAAAATGTCAAACTACATGTGCTTTACACTGTGATAATCCTCCCTCTGCTTTGTTCATTAGTCTTTCTTCATGTTCTGTGTTTGATTTTTAGACTGTGAAGTTTTAATCAGTTGTCTCACAGATCTGAAGCCTTTTATGTGAAACATAAATTAACTTCGCTTACTCATATTTTTGTAATTATTCTTCAGTGTTTGCTTAATAGCAAGGGAGTGATATTTTAAACTTTTCTGTTTTTTTCTTTCAATTTGCAGTGTGATTCACATACCCTTGGTAATTCATTGAAATCAAATAGAAATACTAGGTATATGGTAAGGGGGGAATCCTGTTTCTTGAAATACAAAATATGTTAAAAGTTTATGGGCAACAGAGAAAGTTGTTACAAAATGTACGTTTTTGTGCATTTTACTGCTTTGGATTTATTGTTTGCAAAAAAGACTCCTTTCATAGTTCAGAAGCCTTACTTCTTCCAACTTGCCTTGTTGACAGGTTTTGAATTAATGGCAGTAAATAGACCCCAATAAAAAAAAATCTACCCTCAGTCAATCTAATCAATATTAAGGAGAACTTGGTTTTGCTTCATTATCTTCAGTTCTGTTTCCTCCCATGTTGCATACTTCAATTTATGTTTTATTTTTCTCTTTGGTAGGTTTTGTTACAAAAACATGACTTTAGCTCAGAATGGTTAAATCAAGTGTAAAACAGTGCCATCATAAAAAAAGATCTTGGGCACTAACTAGATCTAGCTGCAAATATAAGGTGATCATGTGTGTTATCCATAAAACAATTCTTTGTAAGAAACTCTGTGAAATCTGCTGATATGATTTCATGGAAGGTTTTGTTTGTTTGTTTGTTTTTTGTGTTGTTGTTGTTGTTTTTGAAATTATGTAATCGGTGCTTTTATTGCCTGGCTGAAAGAGTAAATGTTGCCTCCTCAGTTTGTTTCCCTTTCATCGTTATTTACATATCAGACATGAGAAAAATAGGTTTAAGGTTTCTGTTAAATAGGTATCTTTATATTAAATGGAAGTATTTGAAAACCATTTACTAGAATGAATGGGTACCAGCTGCAGTATTATATAGCAGGTAATTCTATGCAGGAGTAAAAAGTTAGTAGAGGTATGGCGAGTCAGTGAACTATAATTTTTTTTATTTCAACTTTCGGTGTACTGATGATAGTAACAAATCTGTTTGTCATTTTCTATCTGTTATTTCAGACGATACTGATATAAACCTTGGTCATTCTTTTTCCTACCGAAGATTCATTATTGGTGAATCAAAAAAATTGCAAAATGTCTATTTCGATAAAATTAAAAAAAAAACCAAACTTTTGTATTTCACTGTAATGTTGATTGTGTGAAATAATAAATGTTATCATCATCCTAGGTGATCAGTTTTTCCAGATAGTTTATCACTTTTCAACCATATATCTGCTGTACAGTATAGTATAATTTTCAACACTTCATTGAGGTTTTTGACTAACTGCCACTGCATGAGTTAAAGAGAAGGTTAGGGGTATGTCCATTACTGGACACAGAACTCTTATTACACTGGCAGATACAACTTTTTGTTTTTTAGTTAATACAAAACCTTCTGGTTAATTGACTTTCCAGATAATTGACATTTCATTGCATTCAGATTTAAAATGGGTATCTTATTTCATGTGGATCTTTGATATTTCTTTTCTAGTTTCCCTTTAGTATGTCACAAGTTGTTTTGTGTGGTCTTTGTATGATTTTGTATGATTAGTGTAGTTACTTTCCTCTCTGCAGGACCGAAAGTTATTTTTGATTGCATGGTACTGGGCGTGTCTACACATGCATTAATGCTCCATAAGTTACTGCGCATTAAATTTAGTACATGAACTCAATGTAAAGCAACCGGTGCTACAGCACAATAGTGCTGGCGCACACCTTTTTAGTGATGCTAATGTGCAGTAGAATTAGTCTACTGCACATTTAAGTGTGAGTCTTAAAGCAGAGTGAGGGAAATGCTTCAGCAACTTATAAGAGGTTTCCTCTAGCCTAGCATGTTACAGGTTTTGGAACATTGCAATATATGTTGGCTCTTTGGCCCTGTGAAATAGTAATAGTTTAATTTATTTTACCTTACCTATACGAAACCAACCCATGTGCCCTGTACAACTATTTTACAAAATGAACTTGGACTTTAGAGTAGCAATTGTCTGAGCCCCCTGAAAAACAAAAGTCTCTTTGATGGGGGGTTTTCATGCTGCTTTCAGATTACCTGCTACATGCCCATTTTTTCCCAGCTGCAGTCTTGAGATCTGTGCAAGTAAACACTGAAAATTTCAGCTGTTCACAAACAGCTTTCTCCCACTGAATAGTTAAAGTACAAAAAAGAAACTCCAGGTTTGGTCTAAGCAGAGAAGCCCTGCTGCATGTACAGCTTGCAGTGAAGGTAGGGAACTAGCAGAATTCACTTTGAAGCAGACATCTCAAGTATTGCATTGAGCTGCAGTTCACTTCTCAGGGAACAAGAGGTGACAAATAAGAGGGTAACAGAATGTCTCTACCTAAACCTGCATTGTATGAGGTTGCTTTTATTTAGGCTGTGCACTATCTCCAGAGCAGCAGGAAGAAAGGGCACTAATGGGTGACAATATACTTGGAGCCTGGATTTTAATCTTCCATGGACTTCTCTGCAATAGAGAATAAGAAGGCAACAGCGTGCCAGCTGCAGGGAGAACAACTGATCATCATGCATTGAAATAGTGCTGCTTTCTGGTGCTGGCAGTGGCAGCACATGAATGACCAAGGGTACAGCAGAAGGCGTTGATATTCAGACTGAAGGGTTTTGCAATGGCTCACGTGACTTCTTTCTATCCCAAGCAGGAGTATGCTGCTGGTGGAGGAATATTTTCAAGGTACAATACTGGTTCACACTGCCTCAGGCTTCTGTTCTTAGTGGCACCTGAGTAAAGAATGGCTAACATTATCTCTGCTGGCTATTGCCCATCTTGTCCACCTGGAAGTGCTGTAGTATCTATGAAACTATGCTTCTCAACAGGCAGCATTGAGAGGCAGAATGAAT
Organism: Alligator sinensis; assembly: GCF_000455745.1. NCBI lineage: Eukaryota > Metazoa > Chordata > Crocodylia > Alligatoridae > Alligator > Alligator sinensis. The sequence goes on along the minus strand of NW_005841999.1, from coordinate 36,560 downwards.
CATTCTGCGTCCCTTTACCGAGTGGCAACAGACACAAGCAGAAGCCCATTGGAAGATTGTGAGGCTATGGCTGGCACAGGTGTGGAAAGGGAGGATACTGCTGGGGTGGGGGTTTCCATACATTAAGTCCTCTTGGGGTTGGGGAGTGAGTATAATCCTAGTAATTTCTCTGTTTCCACAAATATAAGGAGCACAGCAAAAGAGCTTGTAGTATATTTGATTTGCTTACCATTGTGTGTGCCCTGTTCACAGAACAATTCTGCATCTAGATTTATTTGTAATTTCTCTTTTTTTTGTGGCTGTCATTTCAGTATACGAGTCTCAGTGTAGATGTGGGAAGTGTATTTTATGAGTTGATTGTTGGGATACTGAGGAGCAAGTACTGGGAAGATTTTAGATTATCTGTTCTGTAACTGTAACCTGGTCAACAAAGTTGTAGAAATGATGCAGGTTTTTTTTTCCCCTGAGTGAATAACTTATTTCTCTAATGTAACTCTTTTTTCAAAAGGATAAGTTTTTTTGGCCTCTCCTGACTCTCCACCTAGATGACTAGTGGACTGATTTTCATATTTGTGCTATCTTTTTGATATTTCTGGTTTGAAAGATCCTACCAGAGTTGAAATTC
>NW_005841999.1:25703-35904 GCF_000455745.1 Alligator sinensis | reverse complement strand
CTGCTGGAATTTCATAGCACAGGTGGTTTTGTTTTGATGGGCTCACATGCAAGTGAGGTAGCTTTGAAGGAGTATGTAGCTGCCTAGTTACAGATCTCAGACCCCAGGTAGCAAGAAAGATGCAAGTAAGACTGAGGAAAAAATGATAGTTGAGAACTGTGACCCTCTTTTCCTTCTCTGTCCTCTAGCCCAGCGTTTCTCAACCCGTGGGTCACAACCCAAAAGTGGGTTGCAAGAATATATGAAAGGGTTGTGAACAAACTTTTAAAATGGATTCTCCTTTAAAGGAGAAAAATGTGGGAAACTGTGGGTTTTCCCTTGCAGGCTGGCAGAGTTCCAGCCTGCAAGGCGCTCCCCTTCCCCACACCCTGGGGGCCTATGGCCTGGAGGGGCAGTGGGTCAGAAGTGAGGGGCACTGGGTTGGAACTGGTCATCAATGTTTACAAATGGGTCCTGGTACAAAAAAGGTTGAGAACCACTGCTCTAGCTTATGAAGTTGCTTTTCCTGGCTCAGAATCGTGGCAATGGCTTCAGTAGTCATCACCCCTTTTTCTTCCTAGAATTGGCAGGGAGACGTTCTCAAGATGCAGTCACCTGCTCTTTTCTCATAACATCTAAACTTGGCTTGCATCTGCTGCCTCGCCCACTTACTGCAGAGAGTAAAGTGGTTCCCAGCTCCATTGCTGGTCACAGGCCCAGCTGCAAATGGCCTTCTGTTCATTTCAGAGTTTTTAACACTAAAGCTTTTTTGGAATTTTATTTTCATGAAAAACATATGAAATTTTGTTTGATTTTTCCTGATTCAGGATGAAATAAAATAGCAAAGCATTTTGTATGAAGAGGCTAACCCTCCTCATCCTCCCTCCTCCTTTCCCCCCATCCTCCCCAAAAAGCTAACAATTTGTTTTGAAGATGGGATGTTCTTATCAGTTGCACAGCCCAGTGTACAGCACATTTAACCAGTATGTCTGCATCTTGGATTTCTTTTTTTGGAAAGATACTATATACATTTCTGTGCCTCTTAAATGCATGCAAATAGCTTGTTCATGTGACATTCATAGATTTTTAGGGATGGGGACGATAATTGATTAGGGCAGAGGTTCCTGGGTTGCAGGGGGTTGGCTGCCGGATTATGGTACCGGGCTGCGAAGGGTTGGCTGCCGAGTCATGGCACAAGCCCCCCACTTGGTCCCCCATCTGTCCACCCAGGTCAGTGGCTTCTGGGGTTAAAGCTGGGTGGTGGGCTAGCCCTGGGAGGGAGGCAGCTGGCTCTGTGACCCCCATCTTGCTCCTGCTGGTCAATGGTATAAAAAAGGTTGGGAACCACTGGATTTAGGGGAATGAGGATCATACCAGATCAGGAAAAGCAGATGAAGCTTCTGAGAGCAAAGAGGGATTGTTGGTTGTAGCCATCTTGGTCTAAGGACATAGGCAGGCAAGGTTCTTTGGGTAGGTGTGATATCTTTTATTAGACCAACCAAAGAGTCACACCTACAGGCTGGGGAACTCACTTAGTAGACACTTAGTTCTTGCCAGTGTCGAAACAGAAAAGGATCTTGGAGTCATCATTGAGGCCACAATGAACATGGGCCGACAAAGTGGGGACACGGTCAGGAAGGCCAACCATACCTTGTGGTGCATCCACAGATGCATCTCAAGCAGGTCCAAGGAGATGATCCTCTCCCTCTATGCGACACTGGTCAGGCCGCAGCTGGAGTACTGCATCCAGTTCTGGGCGCTGCACTTCAGGAGGGATATGGCCAATATGGAGAGGGTCCAAAGGAGGGCCACCCGCATGATCAGGGGTCAGCAGGGCAGGCCCTACGAGGAGAGGCTGAGGGACCTGAACCGGTTCAGCCTCCAAAAGAGAAGGCTGAGAGGGGATCTAGTGGCAGTCACAGATGCTTTCATTCTAAAGCCTGTTTCAGGGGTGGGCAATTATTTCGAGTGGAGGGCTGCTTACCTAGTTTTGGCAAGCTGTCGAGTGCCACATGGATAGCCCCACCCCTTGACAGGTGCCCCGCCCTCTGGTGGCCATCTTGTGACTAGAAGCCCCACCCCCTTAGCCTTCGCCACCAGAAGTCCCTCCCCTTGCCCCTGGAAATATTCCTTTCAGTAAGGGATTTTGTCGTCTCAGAACCAGAAAAATACTAAATTATATTCTAAAAATCGATTATCTACAACATCATTAATTTGATTTTAAACAATAGTTTTGTCCAGATTTACATGTGTTTGTGTAATGTACATAGAGGTGATTGCGCAGTAGCTTAAAATGAAGTCTTACTCTCGTATATTGTTGTGGGGGTATAGGGTTGTGGGGGGTGTGGCTTTTTGGGGCTGTAGGGGGTGTGGGTGGGGTGAGGGATCATGTGGGTATGTGTGGATATATGAGGTATCAGTGGGTATGGGGTTTGTGGGGGCCTGTGTGTGGGTGAGGGTGGCTAGGGTATGTGAGGGGGTGTGGGTGTGGCGGTCTGCATGTATAGGAGTGTGCAGGGGGTTGTGGGTGCAAGTGTATGATGGGGTGTGCATGTGGGACTTGCCTGTGAACTCTCTCTCTCTCTCCCTCCCTCATTGCTCTCTTTGTCTCTCTCTTTCTCCCCTTTCCTCATTGCATGGACACCACACGCCACAGGTGGCGGAGGCTTCTGGTTGGGGGTGGCCTAGGGGAGGCGGGGCAGGGACGGCCTTGCTCCTGAGTCCTGCTGGCTTCCCCTGGGTCCTACTTCCCCAGGTCCTGTCATCTTTGATAGGCAGCCAGGAGCAGATAAATATTAGTTTTCTAAACTTTGTAGGGGCCCTGTGGGTTGGATAGAATGGCCCCGGTGGCCTGCAGGCCCTGTATTTTGCCTGTCCCTGGCCTATAGGAGCTTAGGAGCTCTTCACGGTGTCCTCCTTTCACTGCAGCGGATCTTGCTCTGATATGCTTTAGATGCTCTGCATGACAGCTTGTCCTGCTCCCTCCTAACACTGTGTTAACCCTTCTGTCACCTGCCACTTCTTTGCCTTTGTTATCAGTTAATGTTGCTGCACAGTTTCGTGCTGGTTAGCTAGTTAAATTTAAGACCCTTACTAAATAACTTAAATATAATTTGATTTGTTTATTCATAGAAAAGATAGTTTCATTGAATAATAAAAAAAATTATGCTATTTATGTCACTTGCCTTTCCTTTATCACTTGATATAAATCTAATTCTGCTCTCACGTTTTCTTATGTTACCAATGTGCAACTCCTGGTGTCAGGGGAGGCATTCTTGACTGTCATCAGGATGAGATCACTAACAGGCTCAAAATATTAAAGATTATTTCAAAATTTCCTGTGACAATTTGGTTTCATATATAACCCAAATACAATAAAGGCCCAGACAGAGCCAACTGAAGCAGGGTGCGGGGCCTGGGGCCCCTGCCCCGCCTCGGATCTCACGCGCCCCGGACCCAAAGAAGCTCCTGGCAGCAGCAGTTCAGTGGTGGGGGGAGGGTGCGGGGTAGCAAGCAGCTGGAAGCAAAGCCAGCAGCAGCGGTGCAGGGTCACCACGGCCGCTCCGCCCAGCTCTGCGGTGCCCGGGACAGACTCCCTGATTTGCCCCCTCCTAGGGACGGCCCTGGGCCCAGAGGTAAAAATAATATTGATTTTTTTTTTCCAACAAATTGTGTTGAATTTGGCACACTTGAAGTTGTGGCCAGGTTTTTTGGGTTTTTTTCCAAGTTTTAAAAAGGGGCACAGACACTAAGGAATGCCCTTGTAGCATTATAGAAGTTGAATGGACAGATGTACGTGTTCCCTATTGCTACAGAAATGTTCGTGGAAGAAGCGGGAACTTCACTGTAGTACATTGTTCTGTTGTAGTACGATGCACTGTAACAGGACAAGGGGATCTCTTGGTTTCCCAGTATCCCACACTGCTTAACTGTCCTTCCCTCTCTCCGTCACCTACCTCTTTCCAAGGAAGCACGAACAAGGGAAAGTGGGGCAGACAGTTAACAGTTAATGAGAACTGCTTGGATGCTCAACTGTCATTGGAGGTGAGGGGTGGTGGGGGGGAGTAGAGTTGTTATTTTTTCCTCTCTTTTATGCCAGTTTGTTTTTTGTGAAGAAGTAAAAACCACTTAAAGGACCATCTGCCTCAGAGACCACTTCATAATCTCAGTATTGAGCCTGCAATTCTGCAACTGGGTTGGTTTCCATAGTGCTGTTTGTTACGATATGTAGTGGGGCACTAATGTGTAGTATGTACAAGTAGGAATGAGGATCTTGATGAAAAGCAGCATTAAAAGACCAACACAGCATCATCTGAGAAGTTTAAACAGCTCTCCTTGGAGAATTGCTATAAGGAAAGGCTGCTATACTTGCCATGCTCCTAAAATGTGGTTGGTTGGTTGGTTGAGTTCTTATGAAGGTGTGGGATAGCTAAATGGAAGTAAAATAAATGGGGATGTACAGACGTTTCTGCAACCTGACTTGTCTTTTTTAATATTGTCGTTTGTTGGTGTCCAACATTTTGGCCAAGGAAGGGTCTATGCTCACTAATTTCAAGGCTTCTCTGCAATATATTGCAGTTCCAACAGTTTAACTAAAATATCAGGACAAATTAAAATCCTAAATTGGAGATCCACAATTACAGTAATGATGAAAGCAATTTTTGTTTTATTTCTTAAGAATTAATGACCTGTTGGTTGGCTGGTTAATTGAGAATTCAGTAGGTGAAATAACAGCCTTTGTATTTCATAGTTATATCTATCATATCTTTCAGTCAGCTATCTTGTACTTTCCTCCGCCCCTCCTTGTGTTTTAAACCTCTTTGGACAGGAAATCTGTACTGTGAACCCTACAAACCCTCTCTCAAATCTTTAGTATGGTTCTAAGTCATTTTTATTGTTCATTAGTTATTGAATCAGATGTACTTAGTTACCTAATAACTAAGCCAAATAAACATTTTAATATTTTTAAAATGTCTTACTTGAGCACATATATCTTTTTGGTTTTGACCCTTTACATTCTTGATTAGTTCATATGATGTTTGCTGTTTTCTATGATGCTCATAAAACTGGTTAGTACTTGTCTGAGAAACTTTCACTTTCCCAGTGCTACATAAATAAATACTTTATTTCTGAAATTCTTACTAGCCATATAAATAAACTTAAGATTATTCAGATATTTTAGTGACCCTGTTGTCTTTTTCTTGACAGGTATCCAGTCTTGCTAATGTGATGGCATAAACTAGTTAAAGTCATCTAAATTGCATCATGGTTCTCAGCAATGGTGACTGATAGCATTACAGTGGCACTATGGGCATCTACTAGACCAAGCATCAGAAGTTTATATTTCCTTCACTTTGGAAATGGTAGGAAAAATCTTACTTTTTTTTTTTTTTTTTACTAAAGGTAATGGAGTCCAGCACTGCAGTTTAAGATTTTCTTTTTGCTTATTTTTAAAAAGTTATACAGTAGTAGAGAGATACAGAGTGTTGTATCAGAGGCATCGCTCATCATTAATATCTATTGAGTTTGGCAACTAATACTTGGCAAAATGTTTGCCAAACTTGAATTTGGAACCAGGACTTAGTTTGAAACACGAGTTCCCAGTCCTGATGTAGTAACATTACCCAAGTAAAATTAAGCAAGACTCCTTATTTGAAAAACACTGCCAGTGTGAATTACGTTTGAGTTTAGTTGTAAATGATTGTTGCAGGAGGACCAGGTGGTAACTTACATTGTTCAACATTTTCTAATAAAAAAGGAATATTGAAACCTTTCTTCTCTGAGAAGCTCTCACTCTGCTTCTGTTTGCAGTAGGACAGTGGTGCTCAACCTTTTTGCCCTGTGGGCCAGATGAATGGCATAGGGTTGGTCCCTGGGCTGGAATGAGTCCCACGTTGTCTTGGGACCTGGTACCACCTCCTCTGGCCCCTGCCCAGCAGAATGGGGCTCTGGGGGCTCGGCACCACCCCCTCACACTGGGATTGGGCCATGGGGACCTTGTACCAGTCCATCCTGGCTCCCCACACTGGGACTGGGTCCTGGGGCTTGGCATTGCCCCTGCTCAACCCTTCATGCTGGGATCAGAGCCCTGCAAGTGTATGGAAATTTGGCAGCAGGAGAGCAGTGCCAAATTTCTGGACCTGTGGAGAGCCTCATGGGTTGAATACCATGGTGCTGCGGGCTGGATCTGGCCCATGGGCCAGGGGTTGAGCACTCCTACAGTAGGACATAGGCATTCAACATAGAGTAAGAGTTCCAGGCTAGTGAGCATAGAAGCAGGACTGACAGCAACCTCTTGGGTTGTGAATTGCAGCTCCCGATAGTTTAGGCATATTATATCATCTCTTTGATAAACTTAACGGGTTCCATTTTAAAACCAGTTAGGTTCTAGAACAGCTTTCCAATATTTTTATTAGGAGCAATAAACCTGATTGCTCTAATACTATATTTTCATGCATAAAACATACATATCTTTCCCCTTAAACCAGCTGGGGAAATACTGGTGCCAAACATATGAGAGAAATGCAGGGGTCCAGACATTCAGCAGCAGGGGAGAGGTGGCTATGTTAATTGCTGTGCATGGCAATCAGTGCTTCCACAGCTCCCCTATTGACGCATCTCTAGACCCCTGGGGAGCCTCCCAGCCAGCTGACTTAGCACTGTGCGCCGGATCAGGCCAGCACATGGGCCAATCTGCATCTGAACTCGCTTTGTGTTCCCAGCCCTGGCACACTGGATTTAGCCCTGCTGTACAATCCCGGTCCTGGTGTGCCATGCAGCCCCATCCACTCTGCACTAGATTGGGCTGGCACAGGGGGTCAGACCCAGCATTCAGCCACAGACCCAAAGACCCCAGACCTCGGGAACTTACCCATACCCCAAGATGAGATTTTTTTTTTTTTTTTTTTCCCCCCCTTCTTGGAGCCTTCGAAAAAAAGGGTGGATGTTGTATTCAGGGCTTTGGTATATGTGAAGAAATATGGTAGCTAGGAAACTTTTCAGTCTTAAATTTATTCATAGTTTATCTAATTTATTTTTGTGTCAGTATTGTCTTTTAGCTTAAATAGTTATTTTCTTTCCCTGCTGTCTGCCCTTTCTAGTCTGTTTCTAGACAGCTGTCATGTTCCCTCCCTATCTTTGTTTTGTTAAGCTAAAATAGCCAAGTCTTCCTGTCTCCTCTTCTTATAGGACAGAATTGTACGTAATTTTCCAGATGAGGGAGATGCTACTTGTCATATTTATTGTACTACTAACACTTTCCTGGCTTTACTGGAAAAACTTCACATAATGAATGGGGATAGGTTGTATTTAACTTTTTCATGGTTACATCATATTGGTGACTCATTGTTATCCATTGATTGAGTAGCATACCCTGGTCCTTTTCGGTTAGTTATTTCCAACTGATGAGTTCCTGAGCACACTCCTGTTGTTTGTGTCAAGATCATTAATGAAAATATTAAACAAGGTTGTTGCCTGGACTGGTCCTAGAGGAATGTTACTATTATCCAGCCTGATACTTCAACACTACCCACTGGCATCTCTCTTTGAGCCAGTTTCTCTACTAATCCCTACTTTCTCTGTCTTAACTAATAGTTTCTTATCTATCTGTGTAACAAAAGGCTTTATTGAAGTCTGGATAAGGAACATCATCATTTGCTTTCACTAGAAAATCAGGTATCAAAGAAGACTCTTAGGTTAGTTTCCCATGACCTTTGTATACCAATGTAATATTTTCTACCATTTTCACTTTATCTTTGTCTTGGATCATTTTATTGAACATCATATTTTGTGACTAGTCACTTTGCTACTTACCAAACAACACCTAAAATAGTATTGCTTCTTGTTAGCCTTGGTCAGCTGTCACATTCAGGACTATCCAGGCCCTGCTATTGTTAGTAGCATTTGTTTTGTAGTTTGTAGCTCAGAAGCTAGCCTCCAATAATGTTATAATTTCTGGTAGCATTTTTCTCCCTAATGAACTGTCTTTGTTTATCCAATTTCAGCTGAGTCCACTTGTGTCCATCTTCATATCTTCCACTAGTAATTTAAGTTCCTAGGTTTCTGATATTTCTTTGCAAATATTTTATTGTTTCCTACTGATTGTGCTGTGTACCATAGCTGGATTAGGCACAGTCTTGTCATGTACTCAGTCAAGAACTTGACTGTTCCTCATCAGCATAAACACTTTCTTTGTCCTTGTCCTTTTGCCCATTTGCCTTTCCTTTATTCATTGCTGTGTGGTCTTCACCCGATTTTTTTTCCCCTTCTCTTGCATACTAAGAGATTTACTCAGCTGTCTCTTAAACTCCTTTCATTTTTCATTGGAAAGGTCTTATGAAGTCACACCAGCTTTCATCTGTTTCCCCAGCAGAGTCTTTTCTTTGGCCTGTGAAATTCTGTTAAGATTTTGCTGAGATAGACGCTACAAAATATTGCAGTTTACTACTTATCAATTGCATTCATCAGCACTTTTTGGCAGACTGCCAAGTAAGAGCTAAACATGCAGATATTCCAAGGGAGAGCTGATATTTTGCCAAAGTAATAGTTTCATGCATTGTAAGAGGAACACCTGGAAGCTGTTGGCACAGTTGTGGAGAGGTTGGGGAGGGAGCTGATCTTGGTGTCTAGGCCCCAGTGATCTGCTTATCCTGGGGACATAGTTTGAGAACAGCTCTTCCCAAACCCTCCCAGAAAGGATGGGGCAGTCTGGAGCCTTCTTGTTAGCAAGGGGAGGGGAGAAGCTGTTTTTTCTCAGTTTTGACCTGGCGCATAGCAGCCCATCTTCTCCCCTTTCCTGCTATTGCATGTGCCAGTGATTCTTAACCTTTTAGACTTGAGGTACTCCTCTTTAGGCTTCAGGCACCCTTTGGAAAATGCCAGCTCTTAGTTTTCACTTCTTGTTTTATTTTTCCCACAGAAAATAATAAAGCGACTTTGCTGTTGCAAAAAACTTTGAAAGACCACAGCTGGTCAGAATGTTTTAAACATACTAATTCCTATTTGAAATCTTTGGGTTTATTTTGTGAATCATGTTTGGACATGAAACAGTGGTAACACTGTGTGGCACCCCACGGCACTGTTGAAAGCATTTCAAGGCATGCCAGGGTACCACAGTTCTTTGGTTGGGAATGGCACCACTTTCAGGACACCATATGCAGCAGGAACTCCCTTGTTACCTGGGGCTGGGGGTCATGAGAAGGCTGTGCTGGGCTATGTTCTTCATCCTGTCCCCCAAATTAATAGCGGTCTCCTGTAGTCAGTTAACATAGAGCTTATGGTGCTGATGGGGTTGGTAGTCCAGGGTCAGTCTTCAAACTGTGATGATGATACATGAGTAGAGATGTTAAAGTTTCATAAGATTTAAGTAGTTCAACTTTATAAAAAAACAAACAAAAATATAAAATCAAGCAACATAACATACATCCTAAAGCAAGGGTTTCAGACTCATTTGGCCTCCTGGACTGACTGTAGACTGCAGAGCTTCCTGCAGGCTGGATATGTGAGTAAGTGCCAGCAGCAACATTGATCCTTGTGGCTGCTGAAGCTATAGTTTCAGCGTGACTCTGGAGCCCAGGAAGCTAATGCTGCTGCTTGACTACTACCCCACCTCGCTTTCTCCTGTATATCCCTCCTCTGCTCGTGCTTGTAGGGAGGCAGTTAGACGGGCCAAAGCTGCCATGGAGCTGAGGATGGCAACCCAAGTAAAAGACAACAAGAAATTGTTTTTTAGATATATAGGGAGTAAAAGGAAGGCCCAGGGAGGAATAGGACCCCTGCTAAATGGGCAGAAACAATTGGTGATGGACAGAGGGGACAAGGCTGAACTCCTCAACGAGTTCTTTGCCTCAGTGTTCCTAAGTGAGGGGCACGACAAGTCTCTCACTGGGGTTGTAGAGAGGCAGCAGCAAGGCACCAGACTTCCATGCGCAGACCCTGAGATGGTGCAGAGGCACTTGGAAGAACTGGATGCCTTTAAGTCGGCAGGCCCGGATGAGCTCCATCCGAGGGTGCTGAAGGCACTGGCCGACATCATTGCAAAGCCACTGGCGGGAATATTTGAAAGCTCGTGGCACACGGGCCAAGTCCCGGAGGACTGGAAAAGGGCCAACGTGGTCCCCATTTTCAAAAAGGGGAGGAAGGAGGACCCAGGCAACTATAGGCCAGTCAGTCTCACCTCCATCCTTGGCAAAGTCTTGGAAAAAATTATCAAGGCTCACATTTG
>NW_005841999.1:0-25502 GCF_000455745.1 Alligator sinensis | reverse complement strand
TCAGTGACTTGGACGCGGGAGTGAAATGTACTCTGTCCAAGTTTGCAGATGACACAAAGCTATGGGGAGATGTGGACACGCCGGAGGGCAGGGAACAGCTGCAAGCAGATCTGGACAGGTTGGACAAGTGGGCAGAAAACAACAGAATGCAGTTCAACAAGGAGAAATGCAAAGTGCTGCACCTAGGGAGGAAAAATGTCCAGCCCACCTACAGCCTAGGGAATGACCTGCTGGGTGGCACGGAAGTGGAAAGGGATCTTGGAGTCCTAGTGGACTCCAAGATGAACATGAGTCGGCAGTGTGCCGAACCTATCAAAAAAGCCAATGGCACTTTATCGTGCATCAGCAGATGCATGACGAATAGGTCCAAGGAGGTGATACTTCCCCTCTATTGGGCGCTGGTCAGACCGCAGCTGCAGTACTGCGTGCAATTCTGGGCGCCGCACTTCAAGAGGGATGCGGATAACCTGGAGAGGGTCCAGAGAAGGGCCACTCGTATGGTTAAGGACCTACAGTCCAAGCCCTATGAGGAGAGACTAGAGAAACTGGATCTATTCAGCCTCCGCAAGAGAAGGTTGAGAGGCGACCTTGTGGCTGCCTATAAGTTCATCACGGGGGCACAGAAGGGAATTGGTGAGTATTTATTCACCAAGGCGCCCCTGGGGGTTACAAGAAATAATGGCCACAAGCTAGCAGAGAGCAGATTTAGATTGGACATTAGGAAGAACTTCTTCACAGTTCGAGTGGCCAAGGTCTGGAACGGGCTCCCAAGGGAGGTGGTGCTCTCCCCTACCCTGGGGGTCTTCAAGAGGAGGTTAGATGAGTATCTAGCTGGGGTCATCTAGACCCAGCACTCCTTCCTGCTTATGCGGGGGCCGGACTTGATGATCTATTGAGGTCCCTTCCGACCCTAACATCTATGAATCTATGTTGCCAGCCTTTGTGACCATGGGCAGCTGAAGGCCCTGATTTCAGCAGTGAGTAACGTGTGGTGACAAGTGGCATTAACTCCCAGGGTCCTGAAGAATCTTTCAAGGTAATTTTTGGAGCATCTTGGCACTCTTTCTGTCCTATCTCATTCACTAAATAGTACTGTTGCCATTTTGATTCGGCACTTTATTTTCTGTTACTTGAAAGAGAGATCTGAGCATTGCATCTGGTGATGAATCGTAGTTGCTTTTACACACAGCATTAGTGTGTGAGATAACTGTCATACTTTCTTTCTCGTGCCCACAGAAATGGTTTTCAGTTCTTGACTGATGGATTTGCTTTCCAGATTGTGGAGCTTTCTGCTCATTCAAAATATTATTGGTTTGTGGCAGATTTTCCACAGCCCTAAAAGTTTCCTCTAAATGCTGTACTTTAGGGGCAGTTTGTTTTGCTATCTGTCAACACTGCCTGCCTCATGGCCTCTTGTCAGAGGTTCTGGTATTGAGACTAAAACTTAAGATCAAAAGGTCTGCTTTCACCAGGTCACAGTTAGTGGCGATCAAGAGTCCAGATCTTCCACAAATTGTATTTCAGACTATGTTCAAAACTGTTTCTGTACCAGTTAGTTTCTCAGACTCTTTTGCCTGATTTATCTTGCATGTTATTCCTCTAGTGTGGATTCTGTTGATGTCATTACAAGTATAGTGGGAAACTTTATATAGGATGAAAGATTTTCTAAGGTATAAAGAAAGGAGATTTTTCCTTTCATGATCGTTGTGGTTTTTTAACCTTCTGGAACTCTAGCAAATTGCTCAGGCTCCTCTCCTTATGTAATAGTTTACTAGTACTGGGAGATGGGCCAAATTATATATCCCAGTCCAAGGTCCTTGGGTCCACTAATATAGATGCCAGCTGGTTGACCGAATTAGACTGTAAATACTCTGTTGAAGTACAGAAGTATCTGGTGAAAAGCTGGAAACAATTGCTAGAAATCTCTGCAGTATAAAGTTGTTTTCCATGTAGGTATTTATCTGTGGTGTTTACTTTCCTGTTTTCTGGACTGTGCTTCTTAGAGTAACTGGACTCTTAGTGCCATAACAACTGATTGTGATTTTGCCTTTTTGTATGCTGGCACAGAACTCAGTTGTATTTTTTCATCCTATAGCACCCAGAGTATTAAAATAAATAAATAAATAAATTGTTGGGGGGGTTGGGGAGTGGAACAGGAGTGGGGAGGAGAGGATCGTTTTATTTTGGATCTGCTTCTATTTTGGTCTTTGACTGTGTTACTCTTCAATATTTGACATACTGTCAGACTTTGTTTTATTGTTTTCTTTTGAAGCCTACATCAGCTTTGAGAGGCTAAGATTCGGGTACCAGTAGCTGTTTTACCAGTGTTGGTCTCTGATTTCTTTCTCAGCCAATCATAAATTTACCAGTGTTTTTGTTCAAGCACTGTTTATCACCAGGAAAACTGCATTATTTTGTAGAGGTGCACCAATAAAAAGGCAAGTTGATGTTATCGGCAATCGGCTTTTTTTGGGCTAATGTGGCCAATAATGTCACCGATAAATGCTACATGCATGCTCAGCTGCAGCATGCACATGGCCAGCCTGGCAGCTTGGAGAGCAGCATCTGACTGATAAGTCTGTTGGGGGTGGGGAGAAGAGGCAGGGCAAGGGAAGGAGGAGCAATTGAAGCCCCTGTGGTGAGGAAGTGAGTGGGGCTGGGGCTGGGTGCTGGATGGGGCCAGGACCAGCTCATCTAGGGGGCAGGGAGGGGAGAGCTGCTTCTACTGCTGCATGCTATGGGCTGGGGGGCGGCACCGGGCTCTTCCTGGTATGGGGGCTGGGCTGGGGCTGTGCACAGAGAGGGTGGTAGGGGCGCTACAGTGTAGTAGCCCCCCTTCCCAGCACTGCCACTGCCACCCTGAGCGCAGCCCGAGCCCACCCCACTGCTGGGAAGAACCTGGCGCTGCCCCCGGCCTGCAGCGGCAGCCCCCCGCACACAGGTCCGGGGAGTACGTGCCCCCCATGGCTCATCCAGTTGTGCATGCAGCAGCGTGAGCCACCCCCTGGACGAGCCACTCACAGCTGTGTCCCATGCCCAGCCCCACTCCCTCCCTCACCACAGGGGACTTGATCTCCCCCCCTTTCTCTCCTTCCCCCCTCCCCCCCTCAACAGACTTACCACCCAGGTACTGCTCTCCAATCTGCCATGCTGTATATTGGCAGTCAGATTGGTATTGGCTGACATGGCTCATTAATCATCGGCCATTGGCATTGGCCCAGAAATCTTTATTGGTGCACCCCTATTATTTTGCTGCAAACAGGACACTTAGTTTGGTTCATTTTAAGAAGCAGTTATTTTAGAAGTTAGCTAGATAATTTTTATTGCAGCAAGCAAGTATTATATTGAAAGCTAGTCAACTTTTACCCATATTTTATCTAAGTAGATCAGACGGTACATATTCTCTTGCGATGAATATAACAGAAATTGAGTCCAAACAGCCCTAAGGCTCGCTTAGTTGCCTGTCTTTGAGATATACAAGGCTGCCTTATGGAGCAACAGTCATTGGTCAAGTGAAGATCCTCCTTTATTAGTCAGAGTAGAGTCCCAGATGCAATACTAGAAGAAGAAAGCACTTACCTATCTGAAGTAACTATGCTGCTTCAAAATGCATCCCTTCCCCCCCCCCCCCTTTTTTTTTTTTTTTTTTTGCTTGCTTTGGATATAATTGGATTATTTTGCTTTGTTAAAGGAAAGAAATTTCATTGGAGCGTTTATCTTTTCTTTACCATGGGGCACGAGTTTGAGTTATATAGGCACATTACCTCCTCTACAAGTTGTTGAGCTTCTGTGTGAAAAGAAGGTACAGCAGGTATATGAAGAGGTATAACAAGGCAGCAGTGGTACAGAGTGGCTCCGGGCTGCCAGTGGTGGCGGCACAGCCAGCTGGCAGCAGAGACAGCTCTTATCTCCACTGCTGCCCTGGTCACCTTAGTTATGCTACTGTCTCTATGTGTGTGTCTATGCAGGGTGTTGTGTTGGATTACTGTAACTCTCCTTTTCCTGCCACCTACCAGTTCTTAAATTGTTCTGCTCTCTATTTTGCCTTATTTTTCTGTGTCTGTTATCAATCTTTGTTTTCCTTAACTTCAGTAAGTATCTTGCCACCTACTCCTGCATTTTTCTCTTTAATAGGACAAACCGTGAGGTAGTGAGGCTGAAAGATTTTGTCATGACCATCAGTAATAAAAGCCACATGCTGGTTCAGACACTGAGCTGAGGAGGCAGGAACAATTGGAGCAATAGCATTAGTGTGGGTCAGGAATATAACAATTTTGAGGGAGTTTATTTGTAGCACATAGTAACTGCTTTTCTTTTTGAGCATTGTGTGAGTTGTGGTTATACTTACACAGTTAAGTTGCTGTGAAGCAAGAGGAGACAGGTGCTAATCAGGGTGCCTTAATCCATTATTAGTGGCATTTTGTTCCTGCACAGTTGGATCCCCAAGTGGCATCTGTCTTTTGTCTGTATCCTGCCTCTAGGTAGTCATTGAGTCCAACGAGTTCTCCTTCTTTGCATATCTTCACTTTGTAGTTTTACCTCAGTGGAACTTAGTTATCAGTGATTATAGATTGTAAGCCTTGTGGTACAGATACTTTGTTTTCTTTCTGTACAAACGTCAGCACAGACTTTTGGTGCTATATACATTATACTCATTTGGAATTTGGCTAACATTGCTATGTAATTCCCATCTTGTCTCAGGATTTACTGCAGCTATGTGATTTCATGCACCACAGCCTTGCTTAGATTCACTCACGACAGGGCAGTAAAGTTATTTAGCAGTCTTTATAGACATTCCCTCAGCTTACTTGAAAACTTTTTTTCCATATGTTTGCCATTCTGTCTTTGGACCCATTGGTTCACCCATCTTACTTTCATGGCTTGACCTTATCTCATTTCCACTTTATTGTGTCTGCCTTATTTTTCGTCTGCTTGCAGTGAGTATCATCTATCTCTTAGTCAGAAAAAAAACCCTTTTGCTAAACACAACCGAGAGGTGACTACAGGAAGCAGTACTGGGGGGTCTTATACCTGAGAGAGAGATGAGGAAGGGTGTAAAGCAATGAACTTCTTGTGTGTTAATGGGCAAGCTGGTGTTTGCTAAGTTCAGCAGTGTTGCTGTAGTACCATATTTCATGGTGTATAGGTTGACATGGTGTACAAGTTGACCCCATTTTTCTGATCCAGAAAGTCAGGAATTTTGTAGATCCAGTGTATAAGTCTACCTAGGACTTTTTCGATCAGAAATATGGGGTCAACTTATACCAGCCCCTGCGTGACCTCACTGCGGGCCAGGCACCTGGGGGGTGGACACATGCTGCTGCGCCGCTCACAGGAGATGGGGGTGCGTCAGCTGAGCACCAAGCCCAGCGCTGCTTGAAGGGGAAAGCACTGTTAAAAGAACTTTAACATTTTTAAGAGTTAAAAATTGGGCTTCAAAACTTGACTTATACATCGTGAAATATGATATATATTGCTAATACTTGCATTAGGAAGTTCTATTCAGTTTTAGCCAAATCAAAATTGTGGTATCTATGGTTCTTTAATATTTGCAAAAGAAACAAAACTCTCGAGGAATTAGAAATCAGTTTTTCACTTTCAGTGGCTCCCGCTACATTAATATTTTTAGGAGGCATAAACCTTTTTTCTTGTATGTGTTCAACTGGGTCACATATTTTCTGTTGCATCTGGCATCCCTACAGTTGGAAACGGTATTTTCAAGCTTACATATAAGACTTTGTCAGAAAAAAAACACAATTAAGTTGAGAGAAGAAATGAGAGGCTCCCTCTTTTGACTTATGTTGTGTTATTGATTTGGTACTAAACTGCTGCTTATGTGTGTTTAAGTTTGGATTTCTTTTGCTACAGCCAGGGCACTATATCAGACGTAATTAAGTACCCATATATGTGCCACAGACTTTAGCTTTTTGCTAAGGTGTTACTTAAACCTATTTATTTATTGTATAGATTATGACAAACTATTTTTTTCCTCTGAAATTTCCATCTTTTCATTTCGATTGTTTGCCTTTAGGCAAAACATGAGGTTCAGAGGGTGTAAAAGGGGTTATTTTTGAGGGAGCATTGAGAACCACGCATAAGTATGTGGCTGCCCTGAATGGCAGCTGAGAAGCAGAGCTCTTTGACTGGAGGAGTGGAGCTTTGTTTACACAGTGTTTTTGCAACCTCCTCCAACTCAAGGCACCTCTTGGAAGTGATAGCTCTTAGCTATGGAAAAATAATAGAGCAATTCTTCTGTGTAAAGAACTCAGAAAGACCACAGTAACATGTTCAGAAACTATAGGTACTTACGTGAAATTTCTGGGTTTATTTTATGAGTCATGTATGTGCTTGAACATTTAATAGTGCTGGTATTGAGCGGTATGTTGTGGCACTCGGGTTAAAAATCACTGGTTTAAAACTATGGAAACTGTTGCTATCCCCTGCAAGCCTGTCCTGCTCCTTACTAGACTGTAGCCCCTGTTGCCACTACCTATCATCCTCTCTCCCAAACCAAGGGTTGTGAACTTGTGCAGATATCTTTATAATCCGTTAACATTTCTTAATAGTTACTTGTTGCAATGGATCATAACTTAAAAAAAATGACACCACGTAGTTTAGGATTCATGTGTAGGAGGCCTTGGCTTATGGCCAAGTAGCTATTGGTACATATATATGTTTAGAGAAATTAGATTGCCAGGTGTTTTATTTTCTGTAAAATTCCTAAAAATTGCTCAAATATATAGCAGTATTCACTTAAATATCGCTCAGCAGTTAAGACTACTTGATTTACAACCATTAAAAAGGTCAGTAATCACTTTCCAGTTATAGATGAACATTCAGAATCTGCTAGCTTGGGTCTCATGCTTGCAAATAGTGTCTTTCAGACTCCTTCCTTGCTTTTTACTGACCCTAATAAGTAACAATGTGTTTTTCATTTGTTTGATGTTTATTTTTTATAATTATTTTAAAAAATCTAAAATATTGCCTGCAAACAGTGCGTTGTTGGTGTGTAATCTTGCACTTAACTAAAAGTTTTTAGGCGTAAGCACATTTAAGCAGGCAGTATATGGTTAGTTCTCATTAAGTGTCAGGCAGCATTATATTCCTCCAGAAGAATACTGGTCTTGCTTGGCTTGTTCTGAATGTGAGCACTCCAGTGTTTCCTGATAAGGAACTTGACCTACTTTATGAATAAATATTAACTTTCTGAGGAATGATACTATAATTTTTCCCTGATGATGAAGAAATTGCTGAAATAATTTCCCTTCCATTTTTTAATTCCTGACTCATTAATAATACAATAGTCTGACGACTACTACTGCTGCTGTTACTACTTTTTAAAACAAAACAAACAAAAAAACCCTCTTAAAGCAATGTGTAAGAATTCTTACAAGCAGAATAGAAAAAATATGCAGTTTAAAAAAGTTCTTTTTTGATCATCATCCTCAATATTTTGGGGAGAGCCCAATGATGATGCACAATGTTGCATGCTTGATTTGTAAAGAATGAAGAATGCAAGAAGAATAAATCTGGGATCCAGCTTCCACAGAATAAAATATTATTGATGAATCAGACAAAACTAGTGTTTGAGATGCATGAAAACTGGAGAACCAAATAATAGGGGTTTGAACTCTACATCTAATTTTAATTTTTCTAAAGTTTGTGGTAGGAAACGATAATAGTCCATCATGATAGGAATAGGTTAAAATAAAATTTGAATCTAAGATTTTAACTGAGGCCTACTTGTACCATTAACAGTGGTTATTATTTGACAAGTGTAATATCTTAAATTAGAAATACAGACGAAAAATATTATTCTTCAGGGACTTGTTTTGATGTATTCAAACTACAGGTTCAATAAGATGCTGTTTTAATATTTTTTCATCTTAACATGCAATCTCTTATGTTGTTAAAGGAGACTGTGGAACCTCAAAGTTAAGATTTGATATTTTTCAGTTAATAATAAAGGTTCAAAATCATGATTTTACATGTTGTGTGTACCATGGCAAAAATAGTGCATTTTAGAACTGGAGTGTTTAGGTTATGAGATTCAAATTTCAGTGATATTCAGATACCTGCACTAAAGGCAGAATAAACAGAAATAGTAAGTAACCTATCCTTTTGTGGTATAGATATACATTTTTCTTTAAACCTACTTATTTGTTGATACAGAGGGAAGAAACATTCATGTAGTTCTTAAATACATATACATTAGTTACAGTGTATGATATATCCTCCAAAATGATAGCATAATTATTTGGGTGCAAATGTTTTTGAATGTTACTTTTTTCTCATTGTTTTGTTTACATTTTTTTGAAGGTTTCCCAATGTGGATCATGATGAACATACTTTAGGGACTTGCCATAGTATGGCTGCTTCTCGATCTACTCGTGTTACAAGATCAACAGTGGGTTTAAATGGTTTGGATGAAAACTTTTGTGGTCGCACCTTAAGAAACCGTAGTATTGCTCATCCAGAGGAAGTTTCTCCCCATCCTCAAGTACGATCAAGATCACCAAAGAAGAGACCAGATCCTGTGCAAACTCAGAAGGGAAATAATGGTGGAAGAACTACTGACTTGAAACAGCCAAGTGCTCGGGAGTTGTGGGTGAGTCCTAGGAAGAGAGGACTGTCTACTTCAGAGAAGGATAATGTTGAAAAACAAACTGTGGAAAATTGCGAGAAAAGGCAGACAGAACCTGTATCACCAGTTTTAAAAAGAATTAAACGTTGCTTACGTTCAGAGGCACCAAACAGTTCAGAAGAAGACTTGTCTACTAAAACAGATAAGGAATCATTGGAGCGTAAGAGCTCCATATCGGACAATGATGCAGTCTCTCAAGGGAGTAAACGAGCTTGTCGATGTCTTCTATTGGATGATTGTGACAAAAGGGAAGTTAAAAAGGTGAATGTCTGTACGGAAGGGTTTAATAATTCTGCAATAGTTGAAGAGATTGTGGGCTATCAGGCTGTTAATGGAGTTGATGAGAGAGACTCAGGTACTCTAAACTGTGATGACTGTCAGTCTGATGGGAGCACTAAACAGAACAATGCTAGTTCCTGTACGCCCAAGGAAAAAACAGTAGCAGAAAATGGGAACTCATTTGCCCATTGTTCATTGTTGCTTAATAGCAGCAAGGAGGACAGTGTTGTAGACCATTATGTGCCTTGCACAAATTCTCAAGAACAGGTAAAGTTAGAGGACCATAAAATAATAAATGACTGCTTGCCTGAGGAACATGCAAATCAGGCAGATGAACCAGTTACAGGGTCCTTTTCTGAAATCCAGTCATCTTTATTAAGGGATTCTGAGGAGGAAGTAGATGTGGTGGGAGATAGCAGTGCCTCAAAGGAACAATGTGCTGAAAACACCAGTAGCAGCCTGAATGCTGAACATGATAGTACATCAATCTCAGGTGAACCTGAACCACCATCTTCAATGCTAGACTGTGTTTCAGCTCAAATGACTTCAGTGTCAGAACTTCAAGAACACAGATACACATTGAGAACTTCACCACGAAGGGCTGCTCCCCGTAGTAGCCCCACTAAAAATAACTCTCCTTGTAGAGAAAATGGGCAGGTGGAGGAAAATAATCTTAGTCCCACTGAAAAGAATGTACCTGCAAGTATTAATAATATCAATGGATCTCCCACAAACTCTGATGAAATTAAACAGAATGAAAAAGACAGAGGTGGTGACTCTGGAGGTTTTGGGAGTGAAGGACTAAGTAAGCCACCTTCTGAGGTTAGGCTCGTTCCTGGATATATATCATCTGCCAAAGAGAGTGCCAACCTGCACACTGCAGAAGATGATGAGGAAGAGCCTGACGTGTATTACTTTGAATCAGATCATGTGGCATTGAAACACAACAAAGAGTATGTGTAACTATGGTAACCATGAATTCTGCTCTTGTTCCTTACCAAAAAAATACAGTTAAAAATCTATATATTTTAGAGTTATATCACAATAAGTATTTAGATTATTTAATTGTCCCTTTCTTAATAACTTTCAGAAAGACTTCGCTCTTCGGTCCTTGTTCCCTCTGTCTTTCTCCTGGCAAAATATTTAAAATTTTAATCTATTTAATATCCAGTGTGGTACTTCAGTATGGTTTATACAGTCTAACAGGGTGAGTTTTCTAGCAAGAAATTGTTTTTGAAATTTATGTTTTTTTCTCTAGAGAACTAGCAGAGACCAAACTAAAGGATTATGTTCAATTGCAATTGGCACATTTATTTATCCAGTTTATGTAGTAGATGCAGTGCCTACAGTTTTATTAAATTATGATCTTATTATACTGCTCTACTAGTTGCTGCAGCATCCATTTCCCAATTATTGTAGAAGGGATTTAGCGATATCATTCTCATGCTAATTAACTTTAGGCTTGGTGCTAAATTCAGTGCAACAATGTAAAGTTTTTCTTTGGTGTGGTCATCTGTATTCTGTTCTCAGAATAGTCAAGCCACAAATATATGTGACAACACTCCTTGTAACGGAAAGTCACTTATTTTTATGAAATAGAAGTTGAATGGAGAGAATTAGTCCAAGAATGATAGACCACAGTTTTATACCACAACTAATTTGAGAATTTTTTGTTAAATTTTCTTAGACTTTTGTGTATGTTCTCACTATTTAGTTGGATGTCTAAATTTCTCTCTGAGAACCGAAATGCCAACTATTAAGTGAAGATAGCATATAAACATAGTTATTGCTTGCAATAGGATTTGACAGAAGCCGTGGTTTCCATAGATAATCACTGCCCTGGGGCATTATGAGGCACAAGGCACAGCTGATTGTCTCTAATCCTGCAGAAATTTGTCTGTATTATGATTATTGGAGTTGCATTTTTGTTATAATGAATTTCTCTTCAGTGTTGGATATAAATAAATTGTTTTGATTAGAGAAAGCTGCCAACTAGATTATAGTTTGCACAAATTATCATTGTACAGCAGTGATTGTTGACATTATGGTACAGCACTTTCTCAATCTAAGTTTGTATGTGTGTGTATGTACACACACACTTATTTTCAAGGGTATTATGTAGTCCATGAAAATAAGTATACAAATGATATGACCTGAACTATAAACAAAAGCTTCATTGCTTCCATTTTTCTTTAATTTTCTTTTTAGTTAAATATGGAGCTCTACTTTAATTCTAATGATGTTAATACAAGGACAGTGGTTCTCAACTTTGGTTTATCAGGGGTGGAAGGATAAAAATGGACCAGATTTTGAGATTTATCCTTGGGCTTTTGCTGCTTCAGAATAAGCATTTCCCAAATCCACATTATGGTAGTAAAAAACTATACTTTGAAAGTAAACACTGAATAACAATCACTTGAATAGCCCTCGTAGAATGCACAGATGAAAACAAACAGTAGGTTCCTGCAGAGGGTAGTTTGAGGGCAACTGAAAATGCAGACAAATGCTAACTATTATATATAAGCAGTTGCTCTTTGAATTTGAATTGTTCAGCTTGGTTACCTGCTTGTGAGGCTCGTCAGGAACTTTTGAAACTAGGTATTCTTACAAGCTTCTTATATTTTGTGGTTATAAGAAGTAACGATCTAGATGCAGACTCTTTAACACAGGGATGGGCAAAATGGGAGATCCAGCCAGCAGCTGGATAGCATGATAGCTGTGATAGCACAAGGCCCTGTGGTTGCCATTGAGACCAGCCCCAACCATGCTGGCAGGACGGTGTAGTAGGGCAGGGGGCTGCTCCAAAGCCACTGAGATCTTGCGGCAGGGGCAGTTTGGTCCAGGCCCAGGGCAGAGCCACAATCTGCAGCCTGCATGATCTGGGCAGTGGTACAGGCAGCACATCATGGCTCTGCCCTGGCTCCTTGCATTGGTGACAATTGGAACAGCCCCCTACCCTTCCCTGCTGCATGCCCTGCTAGCGCAGCTGAGGCCAGTCTCCATGGCAACCACAGCCTTGCACTATCACAGTGCAGCTGTGACTGGAGTCACCACGGAGACCAGCCCCAGCCACACGGGCAGGGGCTGCTGGGAAATGGAGTCCACTGCTGCCCGGATCCAGCCCATGGGCCAGACTTTGCCCGCGCGCCCCCCCCCCCAACAGGTACTGGGCACGTCTACACATCATGCTACGTTGCCGTAGCAACACGCTACAGCAGTGTGGCATCCTGTAGTATTCGCAGGCAAAACTCATGATGCTGCAGCTGCACTGTTGTAGTGACACGGTCCCCCATCATAGTGCATCGCTACAGCAATGTAGTGCCTAAAAATAACTGTGCACAGCGCAGTACTAACTGTTACTGCGCCATCTTTTAATATTTCCAAAAGGAAGTACTAAATGATGGCACAGTAACAACGGCACCATAGTGGTACGTGTAGATGTGCCCACTATTTCTGCAGCACCTTATCAGTTACCATAGTAAGGAAAGATGGAGCTCACTTTCTTTATAGAAAGCATGACAGAACAATACCAAAGTATTGTGATTTACATTTTATTTTTCCTTCCTATGTATAATGTTGATTATTATAGTTCAAAAAATGTTGGTGGTTAATTTATATTTTTAAGAAAGCAAAGTCTGCCCTCCAATAGTATGCCATGATATCACCCTTTTTAAGAGCTTCGTATCCATTTTGCTGTTCATGGATGCAATTATGCTACCTTCTTATAAAGTCAGTAGTTCAAAGGCAAATTGGATGTTTTGCATTGCATTTTTTCATATTCACATGGTTTCAAGTTTGAAAAGTTATCTGTTTTGTGATTTGGAATTCTTGAACAGTGAATGTCAATTCTATAAAATAAATGAATTTTAGAAAGTAAGACTTCTTTTAAAATGCATTAACTAAATGTTCTGCTTAGTCGTATGCAAAAAATTCCAGGGTTTCCATTATAGCTGGCATTCACTATAGCAGGCTTTTAGTTTTGCGTCTGATACTTTTGGCTTTATATAGCAGGCTGGTCTTCTGTTTTGCAGTCTATAAAGGCATAAGAGATAATGTCTCTCTACCCTTCAGTGCTTCCTGAATTAGACCCTTCTTTATAGATAACTGCTTCCTCTTCCTCTTATTTACCTTTAATTCCTTCTTACAAACCAGTCCAGGCAGCCATTATACCATCTTGACAGATTTGAAGTAGTTTTCTCCAGAGCTAATACTTAATATCACTTCATGGTTCATTAAAGAATTTGTTTTGTTTTGTTTTTTTGATAGCCGTTTGTACCCTGGAAATGCCTCATCACTAGTACAATCTAATCTTAGTATTCCTAGTTTTTCTTGAATATTCTTGTTGCAACTTAGAACATAAACCCAAGTTGCACCTTTTTCAGGGGGAGGGCAGACCTTATTCTTCTGTTTGATATTATCTGGGATTATCTTTGCCCTATTGCTTCTTTTTTTTAATGGCTACATAACTGAGAATTCAGTTGTCAAATTTTAACAACAGTCTTAGATCAAAATACCAACATATATATTAAAGTGTGTTCATATGTCCAACAAATAGTCTTAAGTCTTATTTTCCAGGAAAGCAAGGCAGTGACATTTGTATTGTGTTCTTTCTGTTTATGAATACTATCAGATTAAAACAAAATCTGGGCATGAATATTTGTTAAAGAGGTTGGAAAACACTGGAGGAAAACTAAATACTACAAAAGTAGGATGACTGTGGAATATTATTAAATGTTTACAGAGGTAATGTCTCTAGGTCTCCAGCATGGTGAGCTCGTAAGTGCTGTAAGGCCTTACATAAATGATGGCCCTTCCCCAAGAGTAATCCATGATACTGTAAACAAATTATACAGCAGCACAGACATGCAAATAAACAGTAACAGGCCAATGTAGAGGTTAATATTAGTGTTTCATTTATGTATTTAGATTTTTTTTCTCTTTCGTATAAGTTCTGCTTCATATGTTCCACTTTAAAAAAAATTTACTTGGTATATAAAGTTTTTCTCTCATTTCCAATAGAGAGGCTTTTAAATTTTACAAGAACTTAAGCTGTTTTTTAAAATTTCACTGCATTTTCTCTTATCCATTTATTTAGTTTTTGGTTTTGTCCTCTCTTAATTCCTAATATAGCGCATTGGTGTAGGTTTTACTTACTATCATTTTCCATTCTTTCCATTTTTACTTTCCATTCTTTATTATCTTTGTAAGACTTTGTTTCCAGTATGTTTCTCATTTTTCCTTTCTTCTGTCTTTATGTTCTTTTTGTCATCTTTCTCTTCACTTAAAATCTCCTGTTTATGTCCATCTACTTTATGTAGAAGTCTTTTTGTTGTTGGAGGGGAGAAAGTTTGTTCAGATTTTTCTTTTACGATATCAAATGGCTCCAGACCAAAATTTGACTGAGTTGATATTTTTTTACATACGGCTGTACAACTTTGGCCTAGGTCCTGTAACCTAAGGTCACATTTGTAGGGACCACTCAGGCTTATACAGCATTCCACTGAGCTCCACAGAAGCCTGGATAGTTGTGAAAGCCTGGCAGAAGGCAGGGTAGATTTGCAATTTGTATGCCTCTAACAGAAGTTATGCTTAAGACATGGTTAACTGGTTAAGTAGTGACCTGGCCACACGTTCATTCGATTAACAGTGTGGTAAAATGAGGGATAAGCTACCAAGGTACTACGTAAAATATGGGTACTAATGTTGTGGCTGGTTCCTGTCACGCCTTTAGTTGAATGTGTGGCTGGTGCTGCCAGTCTCTGGAGTACGCTGGAGCCTTTCAAGACTTCTGTGTGATCCAGAGACTAGGAGGTCCTGATTGGGGCTTCCAGCTGGAGGTACACTATGTGTTCCCCCAGCTGGGAGCTCTGATCAGCTGATCTAGGCTTGCAGCCATGGTGGCACAGGAAGCCAAGCTTGTTACTTTCTGGTGCGAGGGGAGCCTAGGATGGGGCTCCCCCTGTACCAGCAGTGTGGCACAGTGGGATTTGATGCTCCATCTCACAATTGGGTGGCATGGTAGGAAGCACGATTTTTGGGATCCTGGATTACATCCCATAATGCACTTAATGTCCCCTGAGAGACTTAGTTCCCATAATGCACTATGGCCCCTGAGAGACTTAATGTCTCTCAGGGGCCATAGACCAACTAAATCAAAGATCTGTAGCATAAGCTTTCACAAGCAGAGGACATAGAGGGTTGAAATTGAAAGAAAGAAAAGCAAACAACAAAATGTTTGATTACATTTCAGTTTATGGCCTGTCAGTGTGAAGTCCACCTGAAGCTAATGAGGCACCAGAGGCAACAGTCCACCTACAGACAAGTGATTTGCAGAAACAGGTCTAGATATTTTAATTACATTGCTTACAGCCATCATGAATATGTATAGTTCTGTTAAATTCATAACATTTTATGAACAAAAGGTTTACAGTGACATTCTCCTGGGGCTTGGCTCATGTACTTAAAAAGTCACAACAGTTTACCCTTAATAATTTAGATTAAAATAATTCTCTCTAAAATATCACCTTATTGCACTTATGATGCACAGATTTACCTTATAATTATTTACAGACTATTTTTAATCCATTTGAAGTATATACCTAAAATGATTTCATGGTAAGATAGCAGATGTTTTTGAAATTCCCTGTGGTGTTATTTTGCCTTCTCAGCTTGATAATGGGTTTTAAAAATTCAGTCAGTTTTCACTAATATATTTATTACCATATTTACTCAAAACAAGATGCCTTCCTTCCCCCAATCAGCATGCTGAAGAAAGTGCCTCATCTTACATTTGCATACAAGGAAACTGCATTAAGTACATTGTGTCTCTTTGAACTGCTAAGAAAAGCAGTACGTGTTCAGTAATGGAGACCAACTAGGAAGTTGATTAAATGCAGCCAATACTGAGCATGTCTATAAAAAAACATCGCCCATATTGAGCAAACAAAGTGTTGGGAACCTAGAATCCCTCTGTCGCCCCGTTTCAGCTTCTCCCATATGATTAGTGTGGCCCCACCCTCCATGAGGTGGGCCAGCCAAGTTGCCTTGCGCCTCATCTGTATATAAATTTTTGGAGGATCCCAGGACTTGTACCAAGAACACTTGGTTCCAGTTCATGAGTGGGGGGCTGATTAACATATGGATCCTTTGTAGCGGGTATCTGGAGTACACACATATTGAGCAGTGCTGAGCTGTGAGGGCATCATGGTTGAAATGCTGTCGGCTGCTGGGGCCCAGCCCAATGAACTATATATTGTCAACCGTGAGCCTTTGGACTAATATGTATAGTTTGTCTTATATATAAATAGGTGCCAAGGTGCTGCTTAAAAGTGTGTTTGTGGACTACCTGTTCTAAAAATTGCAGCAGTTTTAAAAAAAGGTAAAATGCATCCATTCTGGATGAACTAAGTTTATAGGTATTATATGCAAATTACTACAGCCATGTTTATTTCAAGGTAATTTTTTTTCAGATTTGCTCCTCACTTCCATGTGCTCAGGGAGAGCAGGGTCTAACGATAAGGAGCAGGGAATAGGTTGCAGGGGCAGAGGAAAAGGGAATTATCTAAGTCCCCAGATTTATTTTCCTTGCTATAGCAGTGGGAGGGGGATAAACCTCCAATAATTAGATTCTATGCCTGGAAAATTATATCAAATTATAAATTGTCTGTATATAGAATCTAATTAATCTAATCTATATTTGAGCAAATTTGGTAGTTTAGTTTGAGTTTATATCAGCAAAACAAGAGTAAACCATTTTATGTATAGTATAATTCAGTGAGGGCCAGTCTTTTTGGCATGAGCTCCGTAACTTAAGCTTGCACCCTCCCTGGGTGCTATTCCTAGCCCCTTTCACTGCTTTCTGTTCCCTCCCCTGTTGCCCCTTGCCATATACAGAGGCTGCCCATGCCACTTATGGCATTTGTGCTAGGGGTTGACCACCTCAGTAAAATTGTATCCCTAAACCAAGTACTACAAATGTAGCAAATACAGAATTGTTTACATGTAATAAGTCCAGTGTAGTTTATGTATAAGGTAACTATTTGTTTTTGTTAGAGAATGCTACTATGTTAGTTCACATCTTCATTAATGTTGATTTACAAACTGTTTAATGTATTTACTTGTACGGTACTTAAACAACCCCCCCCCCCCCCCCAATTTTTCTGCCAGAATGGCTGTACTTACTCAAAGAGAGATAATGAAGTGACTGAAGCGCTGTTTCAGATGAAAGTATCAGCCCAGTTTTAACTGTGGTAGTACAATGGTATGTGGGTACAATAGATCTAAGGATCTGAAGCTTTCTTTTAATAGGACATAAGTCCCTAATGTTTGTGGTGGAAAAATAATGTTCAGTCGTTAACTGAATAGAAGTCACTGCATTGTCACCACATTTTGCTGAGACTGCAAGTAGATGTCTTCATTCCTCTCCACCTGTTTGGACTTTTGTTAATTTGCAGAAGTCAAACTAGAGGGTCTTATGGTCAGCAGTGAAGCTGGCAAGAATCAGATCCATTTAATTATGTTGCTAGTTAGGAAGCATTGAGTACTAAGGAGATGCATTGGAGTTATCCATTAAGATGACAAGACTTCATAATTGGAGGCTGAAGGAAAGCTGTAAGAGTAAGTACTCCATTTGGTATTTAAAAGGCTGAAATAACAGTGTAACAGGGGACATACTTTAATCATTGCAGCCATGAGACTGCACTAAATGCTAGAGAAGTAGAGAACCCTTACTATTTGTACACACAAAGGGATACAGAGGGAAGGAGTGTGCTTATTTTTATTTCCAGGACCGAGGGTTTTTTGGAAGCAGAGGAGGGAATACTTAAATTTATTAGACAAATATTGGTGAGGGACTCATTTTAAAAGATCTAGAGATGGTATCCATATATTAATCTTGTATCTCCCTGCTTTCCTTCAGCCCCTGGACAGTGGGAGTCCCTCCCTCATCTGATTTTTTTGACTAGTTTGTTCAGTTGTCTGGCTCTTAGGAATCTATCAAAATGCCAATGCTTGTATATTAGATTAAGCAAGGGAATGCAGTCTCTATGTGTGCATATAAGAGCATGGGCACAGAAGAAAAAGAAGGCTTTATGTACAAGATAGAAAAGAGAAGTATGATATACAGAGACGGAAAAGTTAAAAAAGCAGAGAGAAATTTTAAGAGGCAGTGTTGGACAGAGGAGAGAGAGAAGCAAGCAACACAGGAAGAGGAAAAATGTTGTAGAGGAGGCAAGGGGAGAAAGGAAAAATGGAGTGATACTAGAGAGAATACAGTCAAACTAAAATAAAAGCAGTTTAGGGTTTTTTTTGATATTCCAATAGTCATTAGATATTAATCACTTTATTTACATTTCAGGAGGTATGGGCTTGAAGCATGGTTGAATACGTGTACTTTTTTTTAAACCTGTGATAGTGGTATTGATTAGGTTAATAAATGCTAAGTAAATGTGTGAAAAACCTCACTTCCCTTTCCTCTTAACATACATTTACCAGTGCAGCCCGGTAGAGAAAAAATAAAATCCTCTCTCTCAAGGGCATGTGGAGTTGGGGGAGAAAGATGAGAACAACTTTTGTCACTTCTTGATTTGGAAATATATAAACTTTTCAAAGTACATAATCCATTTAAGATATTTAAATGGGAAGATGATAGAGAATTAGGTTCAAAGAATAATTTTGAAAGTATAGGATATGTCAGAGGTTAAAAGAAATGCAGTTGTTCAGAGGGAAAAATCAGTAGAATATTATGATGATCTCTATTAGGTCATGAGGTTTTTCCATTAAACCTGAAAGCAAAGAAGTATCTGATTTGGTATGCCATTTTCAACAATACCATGCATTAAGTGCTTCAGAAAAAGATGCCAGAAAATGTAATATGCAGTTGGGAGTAATCTCTTTAAAAAATGTCCTTCTTACCTAGGGTACTTACCAGAAGGTGCAAGGAGGGCTGGGACCTATACTCTCTATATGGGTATAAATAACTGTGTATAATTGGGATTCTACAAGTATAGCCATTTCAGGAAAGGCAGGGTAGAGATATACTTTATAGACTAACTGAATCAAAGATGCATAATGTTCATTTCAGGAAAGATAATCTTATTTCTAACAAAATAATTACAGTGAAAATATTTTCATGAAGCGTATGTGCCAGTTTAAGCTTGACAGCTCATACAAATTAATCCTAGCTAACAAAAAAAAAAAAAGAATGGAATTCTTACTTTTGATGTAACTATTAATCTGGTTTGGTTTTGATGTAGATATTAATCTACTTTCTGATCCCATGCCATTCAGGAGCTGCTAAATTTGTAGCCTTGAGTTCCACAAGTAGCCTGAGTTTGCTTTACAGTAGGTCTAAGGATCAGGGCCCTTTTGATCAGCGGGGTTAAGTTTGTACATTTCTAATATCTCTCATTTTAATTTTAATAGGAATAATCAACTGACTTTTAACTGTTCATTATTTCATCTCCTTTTCTATATTCTGTCTTATTCTTTTGGTCTTGAATAATATAGTTCAAGGTAAGACTGGACTATTGATTTGTATAACAACTCAGCCCAGGGACTAAATTCACATACTTTACCATGACTGTTTTTACTCATCAGTCCCCATTTCTACTCTTTTGCTACTCTTTTCCCCCCAACGTGTGTTCCCCCCCCCCCCCCCCACGCCTTTGACCCCCTTTCCCCCCACCAGCTGCTCCCCCCCCCCCCCCCAAGGCTTTGGACCCCATTAAGATGTTTACAACTGCAAGTCGCATCCATTTTAACTAGGTTGTAAATCTGTAGATTGGCATAGTGCAGTGTCTGAGAGATTAAGTTGTCTTTACTCTTAGAGCAAAAGTGTAGCCATGTTACTTTTTTGTTTACTGAAAGTCTATATACATGACTTATAGGAAATCCCAAATGGAACATCTGTGTTGCCAATCCTTGTAATTTTTTGTGGGTTGGAGAATTTAAGCTGCATCTAGAGCCTGTTTTGCAGTGACTTGAGCTCCTCCCCTTTTGTTGGAGGAAACCCCTCTGTGACTGGTTTCTTTTAAGTGGGAAATATTATTCACTCATTCAACAATCAATTAGTAGTAGTAATATGATTATTATTTAGTTTTTTTATATTGAAATAATAGATACAATCGTATTTATTTAGGATCAGAATTTTTAATGAAGATGAAGAAATGATGTGTTTATTTAGTAGGTTGTCTATGTAGGTATTTGTAATACCCTTTATATCTTTTCTCAAGTACATGGATTTTGTAAGTATGAAAGCTAAGCCTACTATTCAAATCAAATGATATATTTTGGCTATTTTGTAATGAGATGCACATTCTTTATACTTAGTCATAATATGTGTATTGTATTCTATGTATGGACAAGGTAAGTTTTATGTTTTCCTGTCTTTAAGTGTTTCAGTTTTACAAATAGGTCTGTAAAGTGACAATGTAAGTTGTTCAGTAGTCTTTAAAAGTCTTTTTGCTTTTGAAATATCAGTATATACCGATTATAGCCCAAGAATAGGACCAAGAAATGTGTTAATTCTAATCATGGAACTGCCATTGATGTAATGTAGTCCTGGTTGGGTCACTTAACTAATATCTCAGTTACTTCATCTGTAAACTGAGAATATCAAATGGGGAAAACATGATAGTCTTTGAAGCACTTCAAAGATAGAAAAGCATTTACATGTATTAAATGACTTTCTCTCTACCTCCTCTCCACCCATTGGAAATTACCTGATACTTTTTAAGTGGGCTATAGGTTTGAATCATAAAAACTTTCAGAGGATAGTTGAGTACATTGTACATTGAAACAAATGGACAGTTTTAGTGGGAAACCAATGAGTTGCAAAATAATAAACTGTGGGTTGTCCTGTCCACAAGTATAGGATTCAAACAGTGCTACCTGCAGGTGCTAATTTTTTTTCAAGCCCAAGAATGATAATTTTTAATTCAGTCTCACTGAGGTAAAATAAATATGGCCTTTGTTTTTTTTACCCTAAACTAAAGAAAGCCACCTTTCCATCAAACTGTTTTTCTTCCTTCTATGTGCTACTTTGTGTTCTTATCAGTCTCACACTGTCCCAACTTTCTTCCCCAATCTACTAATTAATATTGGATGTATCCTAGCTTTGGGCCAACTGGCACGGTTCCACATTTGCTATGCCATGTATAGCATGTAATGAAGATTTCATGCCTTACCTAGAAGCAAAGGTACTGTCTGTTCCAGAGCTGAAAACATGCAGCTGCTTTGGAGAGAAGTTTGATCTGATTTACAGAGTGCCGTAGGAAGTCAATCTCATACTAGTTGCCATGGGATACATTTGAAATTCTAAGAACATTCATGTTTCTTTTTTTCTACATGAATGTGGAGGTCACTAATAGAATATATACAACACACTAATCCCTATTTTAGTCCAACAGTTACGAGATTTCTTTTGAGGTGCTTGAAAAACCCACCTCAAATTGATCTGTAAGGGCACTGACAGATGTGGGGAAAAACCCCTCAAAATGGCACTTTACCAGAAGAGGAACTATGCCAGTTTGACCCATCTCCTCAGTATCTGCATATATCACACGCTTCAGTGGGGCTTTTTGGTGCTTTCAATCAGCTATTAGATAAAAGTGCCAAAAAGCCCCGTTGAAGTGCATGATCTATACAGGCGCTGGTTGAGCTGGGTCAAACTAACACGGTTTCTCTTCTGGGTGTACGCTGTACTTGGTATGGGGGTGCATCAAGCTGAAACTAAAGCACTGTTTTATTTTTTCCCCCAAACGTCTGTCAGCAGCCAAAATGAATAGAGAAGAGACTTATTGTGTTGCTTGAGAGCCAGTAGATGGCAATAGAGCAGAGATTTAATTTAATGTTCTGAAAAAAATGAAACAGGTTGTTTTGGGGTTACAATCCTCAGAAAAATACATTTCAAAACAAGCCATATTTTAAAATATATTTTGTAAATATATCTAACTATATTTTTGACAAACTGTTGTTACTCTTTCATTTAAAATCATATATACAGATGCACAGTAGGAAGAAATGGGATAATCAGTGTTTCAAATCTGATAAAACTGAAATTATTATTATGCATTTGTTTAAAACCCTTGATCCCAAAATTGTTGATTGTTCTTAATGTAATGCAAACTATTGTTAGATAACCACTGAAAAGAATCATGGAGAGATGGAACATGTCAGGTATACAGCATGATATTGGATGGAAAAAAAGATTTTTCTTTTTTTATCACCAAAACCTATCCCTTCCAAAAGGTGAGTTAAGACAGGATGTGGCTGACAGTATCACTCCTTTTTATAATGTCTCTCCTGAAAAGTACTCAAGCAGTTATTTCAGGAACCAGTACATAGAATACATACTTTATTTCTACACATATATCTACATTTTACTATTTAAAAATCTCTCTTTTGGGTAATTGTGCACACACTCTCACTTGTAGGTAGATCTAACAACCAATAAGCTTTAATTGGAGACTCTCTTCCATATTATTAGCCATAGAATATTCTCTAGTTCCTATGAGTACCTCTTTGCTAAGGGGGTAAGCACGTTCCACTCCTTGGTTCCCTCTAAACACTTGACTAGAGACAGAGTTACCTGCTTGTCTGTCCTAGTGGCTTGCAATACCAATTCTTCCTTCTTTTTTTATTAATTAATTTGTTTGTTTATTACAGTTTCTAACCACCTTTGCCATTCTAGGAAGTCTGTTTTACAAGTTCTTTTTTTTACTTTGGGGTAGCCTGCAGCTCTCAGCTATTGCTTGTTATCTTTACCTCCTGCAAATCTCTCCCTTCTTTTGTGACAAACCCATGAAGCACCAGAATTTTATGGCTTTATCAAGAAAATCAGTTGGTTTGTTTGACTTAGCCTTTTATTGCCTTTGTCTCTTTATTGTACTCCTTCAGTGGAGTCAGGGGACATTCATTTTTTTGGCCATTGTTCTTGTCTGGGCCTCTGGCTTGCCCTTCATGTGATGGTCTGATTCACGTTTCTGACAGCTGTATGTGATATTCATCTTCCTCAGGGACAGCCATATCTTCCTGTTTAAGGCAGAAACAGAATAGATGAGTTCTTTGGCTCTACATCCAGTCTGCAGTTCAGGGCTGCTTATCACCACACCTCGCATGATTACACCTACTAGACTAACACTGTCGGAATTTATACCCTTGCCTGCTCCTCACTGAGATCTAGGTCTCCAACCTAAGGCAGATGGGGGAAGCCTTTGTCCTTCATTACGTAGTCATGACTATTTGCGAAGTGCCTCCATGAGGGAGATGAGACCCCTTGACCCAGATGGGATGGACAAGGCTCCTGAAGACCTGGGAAGTCCAAACCCGCTACTATTTTCTGCCTTCAGAATTTCTCGGTCATGAAGGATGCCTGCAGAAGCTTGGACAGGCTTAGAGATGGACACGTTGGTGCCACTGAGCACAATGTCTGTGGATCAGGGTATAAATGACCAAGAAACCAGTCCCACTCAGGATTCACTGAGACGAGACTCCTCAGTTTCCCTGATGGACAAGGGTCTAGCACTCTCACCAAAGACACTGGCAGTCCTCGAGTGCACTTATGCACAGATGATGCTAGCAGTTGGGTGGACAATATCTTTCTCTTCATGATGCTAAGGCAGACTGTACCTGGCACTGATAGCCTTTGCAGACTTCTAGGAGCCTCATACCCCCTGGCAACATATTTGAGTAGCAGAGTCCCCAGATCTGGTGCTGTCATGTGATGTGGTCTTCCTGCTCTCCTCAGCACAGATTGCCTCTTGAGCTTTGGAAGAGCCCTTTTGTTCAGAGTGCAGGTCAAGTTTTTTCCAGTCTTCAGATCATCACTACACCCTATGCTACTATACTCGATGTTGACTTTGGATGGATTGGCCCGCTGGCCCTAATCTTTTGGCAGAATTGTCTGAGATACCCACTGTTGAAACCCCCGTGGCCAGACTGGTATCAGATACTTCCATAATCTGTTCCCCCTCAGGCATTATGACTGTTCAGTCTCTGGACTAGAAATAAAAGCCTTTCTCTCCAGGTACCACCTCAAGTCAATTAATACCCTGATCAGATGTACTGGGTGATTCATTGAACTGATTTCAAGAGATGCCACCTTTTTAAGGATTTCCCCAGAGAAGTCCTTTAAGAAGAAGTGGTGAGTCACACTCCTTAGTAGACTTGCGTTACCGTTACCGGGATCTGCAAGGATGGCCTTATCCATAATGAGGCAATTATGGATCCAGCTAACACAACATGGCAAACCTCTACATCTTTGCAACTCCTGTGCCAGGAGAGAAGATAAAAAAATAGTTTCCCCCAGAGATAACTGAGCGCATACGTACTCACCATAACCATCATTCCCTCCTCCCCTCTCCAGATCTGGCATGCCTTTTGGCTGGGGAACATGCTGCTGTATGAAGCCACTGAATGATTTTGAAGTGCACCACCCAGGCGGTGTATCAGGGAACTGTCTGGCAGCTGAAATGCTATAGTTTTTTAAATATTGTAAGCCTACTGCAGTTGGAAATGTTTTAGATGTTATGTTGTCCACACCCTGGGAGACTGGACCAGTTTGGTAAAAGGATCATTTTCTCCACAAGCCTCCAATTCAGAATTGCTAAGTATCAGGCCCTCCTGGTTCATTAGAATTTCTGGGTCTATGAAAAGATAGCAGAACTGGTGAAAGTTCAAGTACCATTCATACGTGTTGCAAAAGATTGTATCAGCACTTATTGCTTCTGCAACACCAATGCAGACTTCTTTTTACCAATGGAACTGTTTACGTGGTGCAGCAGTTCCACTGGCACCCCCCCAGCCATGTGTCACTCTTTAGCCCGTAAGTTAGTGGGCAGGCATGTCATAAATTAGCCCCATGCCCTCCCTGAGTGCCATTATAATGTTCTTCTCCTGTCTGATCTACTGCTCTGCTTTCTGCTCCTTGTTTTTTCTGCCCCTGTGTTTCCTGCCCCCTGTACTGTGGCCTGTAGGTTGGCCATTCCTGGCATAGATAATCCACCCCTAAACAAATGTTCAATGATGCACTCCAAAAATGCAAACTGTTTGTTGCCCACCTGCAACTCCAAAACCACAAGATCCCTTTTCGTCCTGCAAGAGTCCATTCTATCTTAGAGCAATGAGCCCTGTGTGGTTAGTGAATGGAATATGCGAGAGCCCAGCATCCCTGTGTGATGTTCCTGCAAGTGACATGTCCCGAGCAGCCTCCTAGAGGTCTTTCTGCACTGTCACCAAACATGTCAGAATGGAAGCCTTTTGGCAGGGGGATGTCAAATGGCAGAGTTGTCCTTCAGTCACTTTTTGCAAAGGGCAGTATCTAGGCCATTCCAGCCAAAAGAGCTGTCTTCTGACTTGTGGGGCTCCTCACAGGGCCAAAAATTGGATCCGAAAACTGCCACCGATCATTCTGCTGCCAAATTTCTGGGCCTGTAGGGAGCCCCTCAGGCTGAGCTGTGTTATTTGTTCTGCAGAATTGGAAATTTGGTGGCAAGAGGAGAAGTGGCTGCTGTGGCTCTTGAAGTCACTACAAATAACGCTTCCACTGGCAAATTTCTGGCCTGATGTGGCCAGAGGAGTT
>NW_005841998.1:3067515-3082526 GCF_000455745.1 Alligator sinensis | reverse complement strand
TCTATCATCATAATAAAATTAATTCTAAATAACTATATTTGTTTTGATGTTTGCTTTAGGTTTTGTTATCATAGAACAATTAGAGCTCCTGACCCCTTCACTAATTAGGATGCGGGAACAGCTGCCCCTGCAGCCAGAGCTCCTGCCAGCAGGTCTCATCATGTCTGGCAGCTGGGCACAATGGGTGTGTGATGGCATGATGTGGGGTTTGCAGAAGAGGGGTGGGAAGGGGTGTGGAAGGATGTGGGGAGATGCGGGGGTGTGGGTAGGTGTGGTGGCATTGTGGGGGGACTGTGGGTGTAGGGGGACTCTGTGGGGAGAGCTGCTCAGGAGGGTTGGGTCCCCCACCCCCCAGGATGCAGCCCCCACACACAGCACAGGGGCAGTCCCCCTGCAGGGCCCCAGCCTCCACCCCTGCAGAGCCCCAGCTCCCCCCTGCAGCAGCAGCAACCGAAGTGCTCAGGGCCTGCTACTACCAGCCTCCCCATGGCATGGCGCAGCTCCAATTGCCTCAGAGCCGGCATTGCCTGTGCCGCCGGTTGTGGGTGCAGCCCAGCTTGGTGCAGCACTGCACAGTGCCATGTGCCTTTGTGTAGCTCTGGGATACTTGGACTGTCATCAAGGGCCAGGGCTAGTGCCACTCGTGGGGACTGCATGTCATGCCGGGCCAGGTCCTGCATGCACAGGCCTTGTGCACAGTCATACCAGGCTGGTTCTGTGCACACAGGACCCAGCCTGGTACTACATGGGGTCCTCATGAGTGGCACTGGCCCCCGGGTGACAGCCTGAGTGACCCGGAGCTGCCCTAAGGCAGGAATCAAATTTTGAGTCCATGGTGGATATATGCTGCGTGGGGGACTTTTTTTTGTTTCCATTGTGCCTCTTGCTGCATCTCAAACTGCTCTGAGATGCAGCAAGAGGCATGTCCAGGCTCATCTGGATACGCCCAGTGATTCTTTCCTAGGCTTAAACTCCCCCTTATCAACCCATGCTCATCATCTTCCTTCTTTGTTCAGGGTTTTTTCAAAAAACAAACAACACCCATCAGAATCCTTTCCTTTCTGTTTCATACAATTTATTCTATCTGTTTCTAAAGCTTTAGCCTACTATATTTAAATTTCCTTTTATACATGGCTTCTTATGAAATCACCTTTCCATAGCTCCAAACACTGCCACCCAGTTCACTCAAGTATGCTCTTGATCCCCTTTTTCGACACCACTTCTCCCAGTCTCAGCTCTCTATAATCTTTCACACTCCTCTCTGTTCCACTCTCTATGCCTTGGCTGTTTCTTCTTACTGTCTAAATTTCCTTTCCTTGAGATTTCTCCTTCAATCCCTCTCATACACATCTCCAATTACTTCCACATAATTAAAAGTCTGGATCTTGAAACATGTGAAGCTACTCTATACCGTCCCCTGGGTTAGAGCATTCTTTGTGTTTAATTCCCCAGCAGGCCAAAGTCTTCAAGGCTAAGTACAGACAGTCAAAAAACCTGAGGCTCAACTGATTCAATCTTCACGGGTTGGTCTAAGCTACATACATTGAACCAATAAGCAAATGAACAGACATTCACTTTTGATTCCAGAAATGCAGTTGCATGCCTCCAATGCCTCAGACCAGAAACCAGGTGGTAATAGAGCACACCTCCTCACTCAGCTTGGGCCAAGGCTAGCTTGGGCTAGCCCACTTACCCACTTTGGGGGGCGGGGGGAAGGA
This sequence comes from Alligator sinensis, assembly GCF_000455745.1. NCBI lineage: Eukaryota > Metazoa > Chordata > Crocodylia > Alligatoridae > Alligator > Alligator sinensis. The sequence continues at coordinate 3,080,808 of NW_005841998.1, read as the reverse complement.
GGTTTGTGAGGGAGATGCAAAACATCCTTGGATGGTGGAAGGCTGTGAGTTAACATGAACCTGGAGGGGATCTGGGACAGAAGTTCAATAAACTGATTTAACCTAAATCAGGTAAGTCTAATACTACATCCAGGTTTATCTTAAACTGGTTTTGGCCATTTTGCAAGTGGTTTATGTGCACTGAACTTCTGTTGTGTTACATATTTGAACCAGTTTCTGATCACATATACCAGTTTATGTGCAACTTCTGTCCCTAGCCAAAGTCTTCCCTTCAGAAGCTTTGACTACTGGTCAACCAGAAAACCAAAACAGCAGTTTTAAAACAAAGCAATGGTTAATCTTAACAGCTGGAACACAGCATGCATGAGCAGATAAAAAGGTTTTTATTAGTTAAAAGGTCTAGAAATACCTACTTCCTCCAAGATACTCTACTTTCTAATGTCTGGTTTGCCTGACCTAAAGCCCTCTGTTTACTCCGCTTAAAGAAAGAATATCTTTACAAATCGAGTCAAGTTCCTCCCTATTCTTTTGACCTTTGAGCCTGGTAAAACCTGGTTCATGCCTCAAGTAAGTTTTGTATAGAACACCTTCAAGGCCACAACCTTACAATTAGGCCATCTTTCCAGGCACTCTACTAGGCACCAGAACAATTGTTTTTTTGGCATTGTTTCACCAGTTTGTGAATGTTCAGCTAACTACTTCTTGAATGATCCTTTGAGATGCATGCAAACAATACAGAATTAGATAAACAAATAGAATATAAAGTATTCATAAGTTATTACAGGCTGCCTCCATATCCTTCACACTGTTGTCCATTTCTCGTCTCATGATATCTAACCTGCATCCCTCAGGCCCTGGGCCTGCTATTGAATCTGTGTAGAGAGAACCTTCCAATGCCTTGGTGACCTGCTAATATTAATGGAGGTGCAAGAGTGAGTATGACTATATGGCTCTGATTATAGCATGGGGGTCGTAGGTCACGAACTTTTGTGTAGGAGCTGAGGACAGATATTATTCCATGTTTATAAAGTATTACATATATTTAAAACACCATATAGATGACTTTTGTTAATAACAAGTGACAGCTACTAGTAACAGATCAGGCAGTTGAGGTCATTACCTTTAATATAAAAGTCAGGTCTTTTAAATATTAGCTAAGACTAGAATATTCTACCTGTAAAGGCACATGGAAGGAAACAAATATCTGATAAAGATGCTACTACCATTCATAGCATAAATTAAAGTTATGAGTTAATTTTGTGACATTCTATGGATTTTAAAATAATTATTATATTGCTTACCTTTCAAAATATTTTCATATGACCCTATATCATCCACTATAATAAAATCATTTTGTAGCCAACATTAATCCAAAAATATATGTCAGTAAAATGAATACATTACCAGATAATAGAATGAGGCCAATGCATTTGAAATATAAAGAAATTGCTGCCTAAGGTGATAAAGCTACAGCAACAATCCACAGCTAATTTATTTTAGGTGTATATACGTCGTTCAAAATTTAAAATATCCCAACAGAAAAAGGCAATCTTAACTTTCACTGGATTATTATAATTTCTGAATTGGTTGACCATCTTGCTTTATACCTCAGGGAAGTTTTGTATCAAACACACTGAGAAGTTGACAATCCTCTGATGCAGCTTTTGCTTTCATAAAAACGATTAAAAATTACTGGGACACTACTACTTCAGTGATGTATTTTTTAACTATGCAACTGACAGCTGTAATCTTGACTAAGTGACTGACTGAAATTACTTGAATGGATATCAAAATTGTTCCTCTCATAATCTCTCTTCCCCAGGCATGGGGGCCCTTGCTGTATAATGCCACCCTTGGATTTGCTGTGGTCTGCATTTTAAACCATTTATTTTACCTTTAATAGTCTAACTCTTAAAAGATCTGATTTCATGTTGTGTTTTTCTCTTATCCATTTTCATAGAAGAAATGTACACAGATAAAGTGCCAGCATTTCCCTTTATGCACTATTTAAAACTCATCTTGCAAGTTGTATTCTCCAGGCAGATCTCTACACCTCCACAAAGCCCCTCTATGTCAAAGGATGTCACACACATGGAGCAGCTTACTGGATCAGGATCTAGCAGCTTCAAACTATAAAATTCCATGTTCTTCCCATGCTCGCCATACTGTCTAGCTCATCTTTTATGTAATTTCTAATTTCTTTTTAGTGTTTATGTTTGAGGAGAGGGAGGTGTCATAAATCTTGTTATCTTCCTTAATATTATATTTTCTACATTTGCAAAAGTTGCTTTTTTCTAATTATACAAACTAAATTAATGTTGCCTTATTCATATCAGCATATGTTTATAATCATCAGCATTATTCTCCAAGCAACATTTGACAAATATGTTCTCTCCAGCCCTTACAGTGATAACAATCTTCCCTATGCTAATTTGCACCACTCAGAGTCAAGTCTAGATGCTTAGAGGAACCTGAGAACAAAGCTAAAGGGACAAGCATAGACAATTGTAAGGAGCAGTAAAGAAACATTTTGAAATATGTTACTTGAATCACAATTAGTCTCCACCAGAGCCAAGCCACAGAAGACTGTGGCTTTTCCCTGGTGCAGAGAGGCTTTACATACATGGCCAAGAATTTCAGGTGGTGTAAATAGGTGTATACCAACATGCAGTAGCTGAATACTACTACACCCACACTAGAGGGGTGTCCTGAGCCATCAACTCCAATCCTCTGTGTTCTCAGGCTAGTGTTAACAAAAGGAGTTCTCCAAATCACTACTTTGGACCTTGAAGATCTGGCCCTGTGTTTCTAGTGGCTCTAAAACTTAAAGGTGTGTAGACGAAACAGGGGCCCTAAATTGCAGTGGTGGGTTTTAAAAAACACTGCTTCAATTTAGGGCTGATTAAACCCCCATGTTGTGCACACACCCCACAAACCTGCCTACCTCTCTGGCAGGGAGGGGAGGGTGAGCTGCCAGCAGGTATAGCAGTCCCTGGGCTGCAGGAGGTAGGGGTGGTGCTTCCATTCGCAGCATCAGCACCCCAACCCTAGGCAGCACCCACCCCACAAGCACCCAGCTCGGGCAGTCCTACAGGCCTTCACTCCATGGCTGTAGGGGCAGCAAACTAAAACTCCTTGAAGGAGTTTTAGTTTGCTGTGCCCCAAGTCATTTAAAGTGCATTACACCACTGAATTTCCTACAGCAGCTGGAATTAATGCCACCCACACGTGTACCTGCTTACCTCGGCGGAGGCGGCAGCAGCGGAAGCAGCAGCGGAGGCTCTGTCATTACTTATAGGGAAGTGGGGGAGGTACAGATTTCTTTCAGAAGAATGCAGTCTAAATGGAAACAGATTCGCATTTACAAGACTTTAAGAATATTTTCCTTTATTTCTTCCAAATCAATAGAATCTGGCAGGTAAGTCATAATGGGCTGCACTCCAGGCCCCAACATGGCCCCCTTACAGGGGTTGACTGAAGGAGCAGTGGGTACATCCAGAGCATTCCTGTATTTCAGCTCTCTACTGTTAGCAGATTTCTTTGAGGACTGGTAGCATTCAGTACAAGTTGGAGGAGCCCTGAGACACCTCTGTTTCTTTGGATTAGTGGCAAGAAAAGGGGTGGGCGGAGACAAGTGAACTCCAGTATGTCCCTGGGACTGGGAGTTGTACTAAGCAAAGCTTGGCTAGACCCATGTGTTAGCTGAGCTAGAGGCTTAGGCTTACTTAAGATGGTAGGAAGGGCTTAGTGTCTGAAAGTCCCCTAAGTTCAGAAAAGAGCTGAACTACTGAATTAAGCAGTATTGGACACCATCCCATAAGGATAAGAACAGACTGAGGACACTCAGGACATCTTTCTTGATGAGGTCAAGATGGGTTGGTACCAGCCTCCAAAGGGCAGTTTTCTGCACCTTCACAGCATCAGTGTAATCGATCAGCAAGACTGTGGTTTTGGGCAGTGGCATAAGTCGGGCAGAGCAAACATGGCAACCAGCCTGGGCGCTGACTTGGGGTGGGATGGGTGGGACAGGGGAAGGACAAGCAAAAAAAGTGGTTGTTGACAGCTATGTGATTGCAATTGTAAACTGCAGCAGCAACTGGAAGTCACTGCTGCCCCTGTGTACCGGGCACCTGGCTAGGTCCCTATGCTGCTGGTTTTGACACTTGGTAAAGTCCTTCTGTAACCCAAAACTAGTATAAGAATGGAGCTATAGTGGCTGTTGACTCACTGTGTATCTCGCGCAGACTTGTAATCAACCTAAACTAGTGATTAGTGAAAAGATGCCTAGCAAGCTAAGTTTATGCCTCTTCTCTGTTACCGTGTGTGCTTAGCACTGCTACAGGTATCATTAAAGCTCTCCCTGAGTAGCACCAAGGGCCTAGAATGGTATAAACTCAAGTATATGCTCTGAGAACCTAATCAGCATGTGCATGCTGGTTTTGTCATTTGGATATTTGCATTGTAGGTATTTGCACAAGTGAATATTAAATTTGGTGGCATCACTTCTATAAGTTTGGTCAGACTTTCAGGTAACTACATGTAACCACATATAAAAAGTTACTTGTATGTAGTATACTATAGTTACTTTTTCTTCCTGTACATTACCTCTTCACTTAAAGCCATGTTCCTTATTCTGGCATGCCTGTGGGTATCAGGGGGGGGGGTGGGACTTTATGTCAAGGAGCACTACACATCCTCTGCCAGCAGTATGGGGTCAGGGGAAGGGCGAGCTGAAGTGCTCTGGGTCAAGATCCAGGGGGGGCAAGGCGAGAGGGATTTGACGGTGGGGGTCTATTACAGACCCCCCAATCAGGAGGAGGAGCTGGACAGGGAATTTTCAGGCCAGCTTGCGGAGACACTAAAAGCAAGGGATGTAGTTGTCATGGGCGATTTTAATTACCCGGACATCTGCTGGGAGGAGCAGTCAGCCGGGACGGACCGCTCCAGGAGGTTCTTGGCCGAGTTGCAGGACCTCCACTTGATTCAGGAGGTGCACAGTCCCACCAGAGGAGATGCTCTGCTGGACCTGGTCCTGGCCGCAGGCGACGACCTGGTAAGAGGCCTCCAGGTTCTTGACCACCTGGGCAATAGTGATCATCGCGTGCTGGAATTCACCATCCAGCGTAGAGTGTCAAGGGCCCGCAGCAAGGTGGTGGCCCTAGACTTCAGGAGGGCCAACTTCAGTGAGATGAGGAGATTAGTGGGAGAGGAACTGGGGTCCTTGAGGGCAGAGGAACTCAGCGTCCAAGAGGAGTGGTCGTTCCTTAAGGAAACGATACTCGGGGCCCAAGGGGTGTCCATCCCGACAAGAAGCAAGGCGGGCAGGAGTGTCCAAAAGCCCCCCTGGCTCACCAAGGGTGTCCGGGAATGCCTGCTTGCCAAAAGGGTGGCGTACGCCCGGTGGAAGGGGGGTGTAATCTCCAAAGAGGAGTATACCTCCTCTGCTCGGGCCTGCAGGCGGGCTGTTAGGAAGGCCAAGGCGGAGATAGAGCTCGGATTAGCGTCCAGGATTAAGGATAACAAAAAGTCCTTTTTCAAATATATTGGGAGGATGAAGAAGGCGCCGGGTAATGTGGGGCCCCTGCAGGATATGCGGGGCAATCTGGTGGTTGCGTCAGAGGATAAAGCGGACCTCTTTAACCAATTCTTCACCTCCGTTTTCTTGTGCAGGGACCGGGACTTCCCTGCTGTGATAGAAGCCGGACGCGAGGGGATCGCCTTCAGACCTCAGGTTGGGGAGGACCGGGTTAGAGAGCTTCTGGAGGGGCTGGACGCGTTCAAGTCAGCGGGTCCGGATGCTCTCCACCCCAGGGTGCTGAGGGAGCTGGCTGGGGTTATTGCAGGGCCCCTGGCACGGCTCTACGAGCGATCGTGGTGCTTGGGCCAGGTGCCAGACGATTGGAAGGTAGCTAATGTGGTCCCCATCTTCAAAAAAGGGAAAAGGGAGGACCCGGGCAATTATAGGCCCGTCAGTCTTACCTCAATCCTGGGGAAGCTCTTTGAGAAGATCATCAAGGAGCACATTTGTGATGGGCCGGCATCCGAGATGATGCTCAGGGGCAATCAGCATGGATTTATTAGGGGGAGATCATGTCAGACCAACCTGATTGCCTTTTATGATCAGGTCACAAAGGCCATGGACGCAGGTGTCGCGGTGGATGTAGTCTTTCTGGACTTCAGCAAGGCCTTTGACACCGTCTCTCACCCCATCCTAATTAATAAACTAGGCGACTGTGGCATAGATGCCTACACAGTCAGATGGATTGCAGATTGGCTGAAGGGTCGCACTCAGAGGGTGGTGGTGGATGGATCATACTCGACTTGGGGGGAGGTGGGTAGTGGAGTCCCCCAGGGCTCGGTCCTGGGGCCTGCGCTGTTCAATTTCTTCATCAGCGATCTTGATGTTGGGGTGGAAAGCAACCTGTTTAAATTCGCTGATGACACCAAAATTTGGGGGGAGGTGAGCACGCTAGCAGGGAGAGAGAGATTGCAGAAGGATCTGGATAGGTTACAGGGGTGGGCAAACAGGAACAGGATGTGTTTCAATACGGACAAGTGCAGGGTGCTGCACTTGGGTAGTAGGAACCAGCAGCACACTTATACGATGGGGAGCTCCCTACTTGAGAGCACGGAGGCGGAAAGGGATCTTGGTGTCATTATTGACTCCAAGATGAACATGGGCCGACAATGCGAGGTCATGGTTGGCAGGGCTAACCGGACCTTGTCGTGCATCCACAGGTGCATCTCGAGTAGAGCCAGGGAGGTGATCCTCCCCCTCTATGCGACGCTGGTCAGGCCGCAGCTGGAGTATTGTGTCCAGTTCTGTGCGCCCCATTTCAGGAGGGATGTGGACAACATGGAGAGGGTCCAGAGGAGGGCCACCCGCATGATCCGGGGACAACAGGGCAGACCCTACAGTGAGAGACTGCGGGACTTGAACCTATTCAGCCTCCACAAGAGAAGGCTGAGGGGGGACCTGGTGACCGTCTATAAACTCACTAGGGGGAACCAGAAGGGTTTGGGGGAGACGCTGTTTCCCCTAGCCCCCGCTGGCATAACAAGGAGTAATGGGCACAAGTTGATGGAGAGGAGGTACAGATTGGACATCCGAAAAAACTACTTCACAGTTAGGGCGGCTAGGAGCTGGAACCAACTTCCAAGGGAGGTGGTGCTGGCCCCTACCCTGGGGATCTTTAAGAAGAGGCTGGATACCTACCTGGCTGGACTCATTTGAGTCCCGTTTTTGTTTTTAGGGGGGTTTTTTTGTTGTTCTCCCGCCCTGGCGGGGGGGCGGGCTAGAAGATCTATTAGGTCCCTTCCGACCCTAAAACTATGAAACTATGAAATGTGAAATACGCCACCAAGGTGTGCCAACACCGACATCATTAAATTGATGCAAAAGTATTTAGCCTGCTTTAAAGTGTCATGCACACGCACCTCTCATTTCATCTACACATGGCCTAAGTGATTAAGTTAAACTAATGTAAAAAGCTCCCCAGAACACACTTACTTTGGTTTATATCACCCACATTTCAGTGTAGCTAAATTCATTTGCGAGCAAGGTGAAGCTAAACTAAAATAAGAATGGCCACCTAGGGTGTTGTACTAATGAAATGGAGCCAGAGCAAATGGACAAAACTAAGTTAGCTTTCTTCTGTGAACAAAGATACTAGTTTAGTGAATGTGTTTTCTATCTGCCAAAGCATTTGTTCTCGCTGATATTTTTCAGAAAGCAGTGGAACATCAAGTCCAGTCCTCTGTATTCTCAGCCTAGTGCTCATGAGTCATGACACATGCCCATTATACATCTCTGAAGATGTAAGCACTATGCTATCATCAGAGGACTGACATGGAAAGAGAGGTAAGTCAATGCCCATTCAATACTTGACAATTTTTGATCTGTTCTGAGTCAGCCAACAGTTCCAATTACTGCAGGTTGCAGGAGGGGTGGGTGACCAGCCAGGGATGGGACCTTTAATGAGACAACATCACTCCAGAACCACTACCCATAAAACTTACTTAATTTAAAATAAAATAGCAGGCCTGATATATTACCAGTTCCTGATTACTACCAATGTCTACATTTTCTGGGTCAGAGAGATGGATGCACTGCATAAGGCAGTAGGAAGATTGTACATTTTACCAGAGAACATCTTCCTTGACCAACTGCTGGTGGGATGTCCATTGTCCCCTGATGCATAAGACAGGACAAAAATGTAAGGAATGTAAAGGAAAAAATAAATCAATACACCTCTTTTCTCATGATATGAACTAAAATGAGAAGTTTGGAGGAATCATATATTTCTTTCATTTTCTCTAAGAAACCCAGGAAAAGGACAAGAGAGGTTAACTAAACACAAGTCTTGAAGCCTTTGGTCTCATCAGACTGCTGAGTCTCACCTCAACCTGCTGCTGCAGGTCACTATACATTTTATTTTCCTACAAAGCTTTACATTTTTACATATACATTCATTTATTCAGATTATGATCAAGTTATGGTCACACCACCACCCTTGGAAAGGTGTTCCAGAAATGATACTTTTAAACAGAAAGGATGGCTGCATCTTATTTCCAATTTGAATTTGTCTAGTATCATCTGACAGCCTTTAGATTTTGTTTTACCTTTGTCTGGTTCAATCACCAAACAACCATGTAGTTACTTACAGACTATGATCAAGTCACCTCATATCTTTGACAAACTCTCTCATTATAAGGCACGTTTTCCAGTCCCTTAATCATGTTCCTGCTTTCTCTCTGAACCCTCATCAATTTATCACTCTGCTTCTTGAATTGTGGAAACCAAACTGGGCACACCCTGCCAAATATGCAGGTAATATATTTTCTCAGCTCCTACTTGATGATCCCTTGTTTCTACATTCAAGGATTACGTTAGCCTTTTTGGCTAGTGATGTAGTGGAACCTCATCTTCAACTGTTTATTCATTATGAATTCCTGTCTCTTTCAGAGTCACTTTCCCAGGATAGTTCTTCAAACTGCATTTGGGGGTTGGCATTACTAGAGGTCTGACTTTACATTTGGATGTACCAAAACATATCAGTGATTCTTTTTCATCCACATCATTGATATAAATATTAAAACAAAATAGGTCCAGGAACCAATTCCACCAGTGGGAAACAACTAGAAACACACCTGCTCAGTGACAGCTCCTTGTTTGCAATTATGTCACAGAGAGAGACAAAAGGAAGGACCCAAAAGGGCAAGGGGGGAACCCCGGGAACAGGAGTCCAGGGAAGAACAGGGAGAAAAAAGCAAATGTAAAAGGGAACACTCACCTGCAGCAAGACCCACGGTGCAGCTGGAACACTGGGAGGAGCCCGTGCGAATCATCAGCCGCACCTTCATACAGCTGCGGCTGGCCAGTGACATCAGCGGTGATCACCAATCGGCAGGAATAAAGCGGGTGGCCAGAAAAGAGGCAGGGGAACGAATGCCAGCAGAAACCCCAGCTGGAGGAGTCTCCATTAAGCTCCAAATGTAGCAAGCGGGGCTGGAATTGGTGTTCCCCAGCAGGGGAGGATCCAGTTCCTCGCGCTATGAGCCAGAAGCTGCTGGCTGCGGTGAAGACAACACTGCACTAGGAGCAGGAGCTCCCGTGCAAAGAACAGAAGAACAGGATGGAAGAGCCCGGAGGGACCCTAATTCCAGTGGCCACCATGGAGAAAGGGGAGATGCTGACCCACTACCCAGCATCTGACCAGGTGGGATGGTGGAGGGCCTCAGGGGGCCTAAAGATATAGGAGCCAGAGCAGCGAGGGAGAGGAAGCCCGGGGAAAGCCACAGGGTCCCACAACCATGTGGGGAACCTAGGATAGCCCCATAAAAGTCAGGGGGAGCGGGTTTTGTGTGGTTGGGCCTTAGGGGCTGGATGCGAGTACCGAGAGGTACCTCTGGGTGTGTCAGGAATTGTCTTTTCTTTTGGAGGTTTTGTTGTGATCTAGTTTGTGTTTCCCACTTGTGGAGGGGTTGAGTATCAGTGCACAGGGGGAGGCCCGTTTGTGGTGTGAGCCTCAGGATCAGGGTTAACATTAAGGAAAGTCAGCGTGCATGAAAACCAGGGAGGCACTAGGGGCCCGTCGCTCGGGAGTTTGGCCACAAGAACAGCAATGACCCACCAGGCTGGGTATAAGGCGAGGTAGAGGGGAGGTAGAGCCTCACAAAAGACCACCAGAGAGACAGTGCGCCCTTGGGGAAATCCGAGTGGCCCCAGCCCGGGGGAAATCCGAGTGGCCCCAGCCCCCCCCCCCCGTATTAAGATTCAAAGTCATGGCAGGCAAGATAGGGGAGGACCACGTCGGAAGCAAACAACTACTCAACAAGCCACCCGGGATAACAAAGTGGACACCATCATCTATCTGGACCAAAGCCGCCCGGGACAAGATGTTCAAGACCAGGCAGACACAGATTACATTTTGAGACCTACCAGTTAGCTTGTTTTTAGTCTACCTAACATAGACTACACTGATTCCATTTTTTTTAAGCAAAATGTTATATGGTCCCTAACAAATCTATTACATCAATACTATTAAAATCAGACATGCAATCTCATCAAAATATATCAGACTAAATTAGATCTATTTTCCATTAAAAAGTATTGATTGGCATGGATTATATTCTCCTCTTAATTACGATTAACCAAATCTCATATCAACTGTTTCACAAGTTTTCCTGCTATTAATGACAGGTTGACCAGCCTGTAATTTCTTTCACCATTTTTAGATGCTTTTACCCTTTTTAAACTTTTGCTTTCTTCCAGTTCTCTAGGGCTTCTCCATTTTCCAAGGTACTGGGGAGAAAAAAAAAATTATATTAGTGGTCAAGAAATTTTTTTGGCTAGTTCTAACACTGAATTCCCCCATGACTACTGATGTGCTTCAGCTCATTGCTCTGGCTTTTATTATAAAAGGTGCCACATCTCCATTCAGCTGTGCAGAACTACTGATATGTGCTCCAGCAAAATGGAGAAATGATTCCCTTGAAATAAAAGCTGCCATAGAAAGGTGCACAGCTTGTCCTGCAGGGTGCGTACAAATGTTACATTTCAACATTTGGCGGAACTGCAATTCAACTGATTGAAATGCTTTGTGAACAAACATTTACAGCACTTTAACCAGTTAAGAAATGTCTCATGCAGTGGAATGTCCACCACATCAGATGAGGTTGAAGTGCCAATCGATTGGGCTGCAAGCATTTGAATGAATGTAACCCCAAACAGCTAGGGACATAGGGTTGTCCTCTGGCATCTTAGCATGTTCTGCTCCCATCCCTCCCCTCCAGGGAAAAGCTCTGAGACTCAGGATGCACTCTACTGCTGTAGCCAAGTGAAAGAAAGCCCTTCCCAATAATGGCTGAGGGGCTGGTAAAGCTGTCATATCTCCCGTCACCAGATCCTAGCCCACCCCCAAATCCATCAGCCAGACATGGCCCACTCTTGGCCCCCCAATACCCTCCAGTATGACACAGCTTGCCCTGCCCCCCAGGAGACGCCAACCCCCCTATACAGATACAGCCGACCCCCACCTTCCTTGCAGACCCCTGATCCTCATTCATAAACATGACCCAGCCCACCCCAACGTTCCTAGAGATCTCCAAACTCACCCCCTCTGCAAATGCACACAAATATGACCCATCCCCACAGACCCCCAACTCAACCTGGCACAACATGGCCTGGTCTGCCTCCACTGCCCCAGAAACCACTGACCACCCCCCTGTATAGATACAGATCACTCCCACCACCCCTCGAGACCCAAAAATGCCCCTGGAACAGACAACGCCCACCCCGTCCCTGCCATAACACAGCCAGCCCTTGGCATCTGCCCCCCAACATGGACCAGAGCCCAGCCTGAACCTGCTGCCAGAAGTCCCCACCTCCTTGAAAATCTCTTCCCCACCCCTCCTGGCATGATGTGACCTGGCTTTCCCACACCACCTGAGAGACCCCCAAACTCCCCCACCATAAAGACATGGCCTGCTGTTGCCATCCCTGCAGACCCCAAACATGCCCCACCATGGATATGGCCTAACCCACCCCTACTTCCCCAAGATCCTCTGACTTCCCACCCCACCTGGGCATGGCCCAAGCCTACTGTCTCCAGAGGCTCCCACTTCCCCAGAGACCTCTGACCGCCCCTCCTGAACAGACACATCCCTTCAATATTCCTGACCCCCATTCTCACCTCCCTCCTATGTACCAGTCCCAAACTGCAGAAATCCCATGTCCAAAGGAACCAAGAACCCTAGACCCATATACCAATGTTGAGGGGGAGGGGTGTCCTTTGGAGCAACAGCCAATTGACCTTGACCTATGCCTTGGGCTGTTGTCCAGCAGACATAAGAACCAGTAAAGAATGCTGGGATGTGTGTTCAAGGTCCCTCTGGCTGGGTGCTTTTAGTGGTGCATGGTCTGCAGCCAGCCTGCAGACAGAACTTCTGTACTTAAATACAGGTTAAGTGGTTTGAACTTCACTGGTTGATTTAAATGTTTGTACACACCCTTACTTAACAACCTGTTGCAAAGGAAACAGTTTGCAAATCACCCATTTATGAATGATCCACGTTTCACTATATTTAGAAACAGCAAGGATATTCTAACACTAGCAGTATATGTTCCTCGAAGTGAAGTCCCCTGTGGATAATACGTTCTTTTTTCCTCTACACATTATAAATAGATGCTTAGGGAGTCAGTCATGCTGATATCTAGTGATTTGGTGATTTCTAGAAGATACCACATAATCCTCCCTCTTGTGCTTTATCTATTGGAACATTGATCCAAAAGCATTCACAATCATTCTGAATTCAAAGTCACTCAGAGAGAGGTAACGTAATTTTTAACTCCACTCAATTGTCTTTTTGCCCACTTGATTAAGTAGGTTATAAATACTGATAGTGGCATTCCAATCAGACGGATCTTCCCACCAGGTTCCAGTAATACTAAAGTGGCTAAATTTAGGCTCATAAATAGACACATAGGGCTAGAAGGCCCCTCAGGACATCACCTAATTTTGTCCCCTGCTCAAGGCAGGATCATGCCTGTCTAATCCATTCATGACAAATGAGTCATTCTCACTCCTATCATTTACTACCTGTGCCCGAGAATTGTGTAAAATCAGTTAAAGAATGTTTTCTCCTCTTATTTCTTTGTGCCTTGATTCCTTCTTTTCTCAGCATCTTGATTTTGTGCTGACTACTACCTCCTTGTGCCTCCTTACTTTTCCATTTTGTTGTTACCGTACTGCCTTTCTGACTACTTCAATCAGCCTGTCCTCTAGAAGAGCG
>NW_005841998.1:3064578-3067484 GCF_000455745.1 Alligator sinensis | reverse complement strand
CCTACCGCCTTTCTGACTACTTCAAGCAGCCTGTCCGCTAGAAGAGCCGTTTCTCATCTTCTGAGTTGAAAATCATCCAACCTGTATGGACTCCTCTCTCTACAGAAGGTGAGCTAATGTTTCAGAAAACCCCAAACCTCTGCTTTGTACCACTTACCTAGCTGACAGTTCATTTGTACCATGTTTTCCCTTCTGTATTGCTTGAGTCACTTCCTTCCCAAAAATCTGTTTCCATCTCAGAACACTTTATTTCAGGTAGTCACAGAGTTTTGGCTGATGGAAATTGGATTTGTTCCATTATATAGCTCCACTAAAAATCAATGGAGGTAGGCCAGTTTACACCAGCTGACAATCTGGCCCACCGCACTTATCATAAATCCAACAGATTTAGATGCTAAACTAAAAATAGGTATCTTCTATACAATGCAGTATAACACTTGTAATCAAAGAAAACTTTATATTTCAATATGTTGTCTGTTTCCCCTGAATTGATTTCAATTATCTACATAAAAATGAATTGGCTAACGGAAACACCAAAAAAAATGAACTGGCAAAAAAAACCCTCCCCCCACAGCAAAATTCCATTAGTCTCACATAGTAACCATATGTAAAATATACATGCTGTAAAAATCCCTATTATTTCCTACCATGTGCAAAATGTTTCTCTTCACTATCCCAACAATAATATTGTGAAAGTACCCTGGCTTCTATTGTGCTATATGTGGTTTTAAATATGTTAATGGACCAAGTAGACATCTACTGACTGTTTTACTGACAAGGCAGCTGTCAAAAAGCCACTTCTTGGCTTCTATTGTGCTGTATTCAAGTGCAAAATTCTTCAGGAAATGCCAAAGTGAGAAACTGTCAGTGAATGTTCACACATGCAGCTTTCTCAGCATTACCTGGTAGCAAAACATGCTATGCACAAGCCAAACATTTCAGAACCCAAGTGCTTAACAGCTGGCCTCTAAATAAAAGTGTCTGGGTTTTGAAGGGTACTAAGAACCTCCAATGTAAGAGGAACTGAGAGTGCACAACACTGCCTGAAATGCCACAACCTACCCTTCTAAACATAACTTGCATATTACACTCTACCAATTACCATAAATAACAAGAGTAAATTTTTACATAGCACATTACATGGTCAAAATACTTTGCAAACTTTATTAATGTTATGAAGAAGTCAGAACCAAAACTTTCACAGGTGCTTAGGTACCAACATTCCTTAATTTCAGTTTCTTTAATACAATCTTGGACCTTAGACAGAGTCACAAGTATTTGCTATTGCTATTTTATCCATTAAGGTTTGCTTCTCAGATATGGTTAACTGTTAAGCACTTATATGAAGTAATAACAGCTTCAATTTCAAGTAACCTTACTGGGAATGGACAGCACTCTGTACTTCACAGGGGTGCTCACCTCTTCACAGAATGTAGTTCGTTTACTACAAGGATGCATCTTGACTCCCTAATGTTTCAGCAGGCTTTGAGCTATAAACTTATTTGATCATCAATTTTTTGCTAAACTAAGTCTAAAATTTCATCCTCATCAGTCCCTCAATATAAGGATGATGGTCTTTCAGTCAGTTAGCATGTGCATTATTGCTGAGCCATGCAACAGAGTCCTCAGTGGCCACTTAGTTAGCAGGCAGTCATTGACAATATGCAGTATGGTGTGTGTTTTGCCACAGCTACAGTCTGGATTGGCATGAAGACCCCAACAGTGGAAATTGGCTGCACACCAAGCAGTAAATAGGGAAGTCAGTGAGTCCGTAGATGACTGAGGCCAATCTGAAATCCGCATGCTCAACTGCAGATGTGGCAAATAGTTCTGGGAGGAAGGAGTTGATCCTGAAAATATTGGGCTCTAACTCTTTACTTTTGTCTCTCTCTCATCTACCTGTCTCCACAATGAGGTGAGTTTACTTTAAATTATTAGTATCTTCTCGTACATTACAGTGCTATTTGGAATGATTCAATGGAAATCCCCACCAGAGGAAATGCCCTGTTGGACCTGGTCCTGGCCACAGGCGATGATCTGGTAAGGGGGCTCCAGGTCCTTGACCACCTGGGTGATAGCAATCATCGCTTGCTGGAATTCATCATCCAGCGCAGGGTGACAAGGGCCTGCAGCAAGGCAGTAGCCCTACACTTCAAGAGAGCCAACTTCAATGAGTTGAGATTAGTGGGAGAGGCACTGGGGTTCTTGAGGGCAGGGGAACTCAGTGCCCAAGATGAGTGGTCGTTCCTTAAGGAGATGATACTCAGGGCCCAAGGGGTGACGATCCCAACAAGAAGCAAGGGGGGCAAGAGTACCCAAAAGCCCCCCTGGCTCACCAAGGATGTCCAGGAATGCCTGGTTGCCAAAAAGGCAGCGGAAGGTGGGGCTATCTCCAAAGAGGAGTATCCCTCCACTGCTTGGACCTGTAGGGGGGCTCTTAGGAAAGCTGAGGCAGACATAGAGCTAGGACTAGCATCCAAGATCAAAGATAATAAAAAGTCCTTTTTCAAATATATAGGGAGGATGAAGAAGCAAATGTGGGGCCCCTGCAAGATACACTGGGCAATCTGGTGGTTGCGCCAGAGGAGAAAGCAGACCTCTTTAACAAATTCTTCACTTCCGTTTTCTTGTGCAGGGACTGGGACTCCCCCACTGTGATTCAAGACGGACTCGAGGGGAATGCCTCTAGACCTAAGGTTGAAGAGGACTGGGTTAGAGAGCTTCTGGAGGGGCTGGACGTGTTCAGATTAGTAGGTCCAGATGCTCTCCACCCCAGGGTGTTGAGGGAGCTAGCAGGGGTTATTGCAGGGCCCATGGCACGGCTTTACGAGTGCTCATGGTGCTTGGGCCAGGTGCCAGATGATTGGAAGATAGCCAATGTGGTCCCCATCTTTAAAAAAGGGAGG
>NW_005841998.1:3050010-3063872 GCF_000455745.1 Alligator sinensis | reverse complement strand
ACTGGTCAGGCCACAGCTGGAGTACTGTGTCCAGTTCTGGGCACCCCACTTCAAGAAGGATGTGGACAACATTGAGAGGGTCCAGAGGTGGGCCACCCACATGATCCGGGGACAGCAGGGCAGATCCTACAGTGAGAGGCTATGGGACCTGAACCTGTTCAGCCTTCACAAGAGAAGGCTGAGGAGGGACCTGGTGACAGTCTATAAACTCACTAGGGGAGACCAGAAGGGTTTGAGGGAGACCTTGTTTCCCCTAGCGCCCCCTGGGATAACAAGGAATAACAGCCACAAGTTGTTGGAGAGTAGGTTCAGATTAGACATCCGTAAGAACTACTTCACAGTTAGGGCGGCTAGGATCTGGAACCAACTTCCAAGGGAAGTGGTGCTGGCTCCTACCCTGGGGGTCTTTAAGAAGAGGCTTGATGCCTACCTGACTGGGGTCATTTGAGTCCAGTTTTCCTTCTGCCCAGGCAGGGGGTCAGACTTGAAGATCTACAAGGTCCCTTCTGACCCTACTTCTATGAAGATGAAGATGGTGTCTATGAAGTGCTTAAGTCTCCCAGGTATTGATGGTATCAGATAACTTCAGATTGGCCTTCAAGGCGTCCTTGAATCTCTTCTTTGGCCCACCTCTAGAATGGTGACCATTGGTGAGTTGGAAGTAACAGGACCCGTTTCAGGAGCTAGTTATCAAGCATCATTATGACATGTTCTGTCCAAAGGAGACAACACTGTTTTAATATGGCTTCAGTGCTGGTGTGTTTGCTTTAGCCAGAACACTAGCATTTATTTTTTTCCCCTTTCATATGATATGGGGGATTATCTAAAAGACATAATTGATGGTAAAATTCCAAAAAGCCTTCAGTTGTTTCCCATATGCCATCTAAGTTTCACACCCATACAGCATGGTAGGGATAAGAACAGCCTGGAAGATGAGAAGTTTAGGTCTTGATCACTGAAGACAGTATTTCAAAGATGTCCAAAGGCAGCAATGGTACATTTTATCTGGTGTTGAATATCATTACTTATATTTACTTTTTTGAAAAAGTGGCTACCCAGGGAGGGGAAATGCTCAATCTTCTCCAAGCGTTGCCATCAAATTGTAATATGTGGAGGAGCAGCTGGTTGGTTTGGGAGGGGTTGGTAAAGGATCTTGGTTTTTGTGAAGTTGACAGAGAGTCAAAGTATTTCATACACTTCATAGAAGCAATCAATACTGTCCTGGAGCTCTTCATTTGAGTGGGCACACAACACAATCATCAGCATACTGAAAATAAGTAATGGAGGTGTCCAAGGTTTCTTGGGCTCTCAAGGATTCTTGATATATTGGTAGATCTTCAAGGCAGTCCTTAACATGGTGTTGTGAAATAGCTTTGATGGTATTGTCTTCAACATTAGAATCTCAGTTCAAGAGTTCTTGAAAGTGATTCTTCAACCACTTGTTGATGGTAGAGCTCTCTTCAAAGAGTGTTGTTCTATTCTTGGATCACAGAGGAATGGTTCCTCGTGTGCTTGACCCATATATAGCTTTGGTTGTGCAAAAAAGAGTATGCATATCATGGCTGTCAGAAAACTTTTAAATCTCTTTTGCTTTGTCTTCCCACAACTTGCACTTTTTCCCTCAAATTTTCCTCTGGCTTTCTGCTTTAATGTAGCAATAAGTGTCTTGCATCTATTTGAAGTTGATGTAATTCTGCCAGGCTTTGAAGGCTCTCCTTTTTCTGCCAATGGGAGTTTGAATTCCACCATAATTCTCATCAAACCACTCCCAATGTTTTCTTTGTGGAGATGCCTAAAGATCCTTCACTTACCTCCTGGATTCTTTTCCTGAGACTTTTCCAGTCATCAATGGTATCAACATCATCTGGAGAGTCTCTCGGTGAGGTACTCCTGGAGATAATTGCTTTTAGCAGGGTCTTTCAAGCACTCAGTATTGAATCTTTTCTTCAGATGCTTCTTCCTGGGTACAACCGTAAACTACATCCAACTGGAGGGTCTGATGGCAACATGGTTGGGCTACTCATAGCAGGATAGCTCCTGTAAAATACCACAACATTGCAACCTCCAGAGTAAGGAGAGTATAGGGTGCCTCAAAACCCTACTCCCCACTGCCTTGTAGATACTCTTTTGTTGGAGAAAGGCTAAGGAACATCACCCTGATAGAAACGTGCCCTCACTGAGGTATTAGGCAGTCAGCAACAGGTCTTACATGTTGCTCTCTGGCAGAATCTACAACCATCAAGGCAGTTAATGTCTGAACTCAGTTTAGCCTTTGGATTCTGTCTCAATGGTCTATAGTGGGAATGAAATGTCTTAGGAAGCCTCCACTCCTCCATACTCTTGCCTAGGTGTATGCACTCAAGGTCTTGGTGTGATAGTTGCAGGACTCTGCCCATGCAGATTTATTAGGCACCTGACTAGACCTCTTAAGCATACACCATGATTCAGAGGATCAACAGTTGCCTACTCTTTTGTTTAGAACTTCTTTGGGTGATATGAATGGACAGAATGGAACATGTTAAACAATGTCCAGCAGTCATCTGTCCAGCAGTCACCTGCACTACTTGTGGCTCTGGTTATACAGACATCATGATGGTTATGGACATGAAATCTGGCATAGTCAATCAGGTGACAGTGTTTTGAGTGGGGATGCATCCATGATATTTTCTATTTGTTGCTTTGGCAGAATAAGTAGTTTGTGATGAGATCATGTTCCAACTACTTGCTCAGGAGAAGAAGCCCAAGGATTGCAACCTTGTCATGGTGGAGAGGCTTGAGTGCTGCTACTGAACCTGAGAGCAATGGTGTCTGAACTTTTGTACTCTTGGTAGTCACCATGGAGGCAAGGTCAGAAGCAAGGTTTCCAAACTAATAGCAATCCAAAAATAAAAACAAACTCTTCAATGGCCAAGTAGGCAGATGAAAAAAAGAATACTTCACAATGGCAGCAAAGGCAAATGGAAGCTATAGCAGAATAGAAACCTCCAGTCATCTAGGTATTCTTTGTCATCAGATTAAGTTTTCCTTCCCACAGGGTATCATGTTAAAGCATGCCCATGTTGAAAAAAACATAAGCATGTCTTCCTTCAATAATAAGTCCTACAGCAATAGGCAAGTGGTGATGGGGTCAGGTGCTAATGATTACCAGAAGCCCCTAGTCAGAGATTTACAGGAAGGCAGTGATTGTATGAGGGTCATTTTATACTCATAACTGAGAAAAATGTGCAACTCAGCAGCTGTAATGATGACTCAGCAGGCCTATTTAGGATCCACTCTGCTCACCCCATATAGGGAGGTGACTAGAAAAGGCACCCTAAATATAGTCTGTATCATTTTACTTGACTGGAAAACTGCATCCAGTGGGATAACTCTATTAGCAGTCCAAATCAGGTAATGAAGCTCATGACCTGAAACATCTGCACCCTGATGGACATTCCTAACAGTGAGCAACCATAGCAAAGGATTGCACTCGTGGCTGGAGCACTTGCATGATTCAATATTGACACTGCTGTACTTAGTGAGACCACGCACACAGGAGAGGGTAGCTCATATAGCGGTGGTGGTCACTACACCTTTTTTGGAAAGGAAAAGACTAAAAAGATGGATATCTATAGCACTGGTTTTGCTATCAAGACCAACATTGTTACTCAGATGCTGGAATGTCCAGTTGGCATCAACGAGCATTTCACCACTTTTCATCTTCAACTGACAAACAGGCAACATGCAACAGTCATCAGTGCATATGCCTTAAACCTTGATACAGATTAAAAAACAAAAGAGGAATTTTAAACTAAGCTCAACCAAGTCATGTCATCTGTCCTGAAACAGTAATAGAATGGACAGGTCCTCTAAGCTATGGAAAGAAACACTTAAAAAGAAAGGAGTAGAGGAAGTCAATTCTAATGGAAAAATTAACAGGTAACAAAGCAAAGACTTCCCTTTGTGTAGCACAGACTTTCCAGCCATTTGCCACATTTACCAAGGTGCAGACAGATTGACCATAAAATATTTTGGCAACTAAGACAGGCATGCTAATAGACATCTCTAATACTCTTTATCTGATTACATAATGCTAGCCATCAGTATTAAAGAGCACAGATCAACTGTCTCTTTTCACTCTTACTTGTGCTTTTAAAACCATTTTTAAAACACCGTCCTTACTTAGATAAAACACACCTTTTACTCATGGCAATGCCTCTTCTATTGCTACCTGACTATACCTAAATTGTTTTGAAATGGGGTAATGGAACAAGCATAAAGCTAATCTCATCAAGGATTTGGTTCATTACTTAACGATTGGCATAGCCCATTATAAGGCAAAGAGTTCCATAATCTTTTGTTTTACTAGGTCAATACATACGTAAAATAGAAACCACTTGTACTATACTACCTATTACTGTAGGCCTCAAGATACAACTAAGATCACATAAAAACACCATGAATAGATATACAAGGTCATTCATTTATAGGCCTCTCAGGACCAGAGCCACTGTTCATCTATTAAAGTAATATTGTTAAATATTTAAATCTTTGTACATGTAAAGGCACAATTGTTATCTAGTCCATTGTACATAGTATGCTCCTCAGTTACCTACCTCCATAATGGCCATAGCAGAAGCATTCACATCGTGGTCCCTGTCAGATTCCAATGAATCTGCTAAATTCTGCTAGATACCTCATCATCAACAATCTCAGACATGCGCAATTCTGGAAAAACATCTAATTTATGACAAGGACACAAGAAGTAGTAGTAGTACTGGTAGTAGTAGTAGTAGTAGCAGCAGCAGCAGCAGTTACCTACATGCACAAAGTATGACCTCACATTGGTTTTATTCTAACAGGACACTATACATTTCAGTCATTCGTTTTTCAGTTGGGGGGGGGGGGGTTAATAGAAAAGAAATTTTCTTATATTTTCTTTTTCTAATTTCCTTGGGTATCATTATGGCAAACGTGTAAAATGCCAGCATAACAAAGCTGACGGGTTGAGCCAAAAATATATTTTTTTTTTACTTCTTTTAGTGAGTTGCCTGGTACACATGTATTCAAAGGAAACCCAACCTATTCCTTCTGTGATGAGCCAGAAGAGAAAAAAATCATAGGCCCCTGGCAGACATTACATTTAAGATCTGATTAATCAGTTAATTACGTCTTAAGTAGTAACACAGCCACATGTGGACGCAATTAATATTGTGATAAAACAAGGAATAAACTAAAAAGCTATTACACAAAATAAAGGTAATAACTCTGTGGCTGGTTCCCATCACACCTTGAATTGCACGTGTAGCCACAATGATTGGCAGGATCAGCTGACTGCCATTCCCAGCCTTGGGGACACATCAGGGTTAAGTGCTCCAGTGGGCCCCTGAGACTAGGAGCTATGATTAAGCTGCCACTTCCAGTGGGAGTGGGGGAGGGGTGCCTTGGAGCCCTTGACTCCCACAGTTGGGAGCAGCAGCTGATCAGGGATCCCTGCCTCCTGGGTATAATGAAGCCCTTGACTCTGCTGTGCCCTGGAGGTTGGGTCACCCCAGAGATGGGAGCACAGGTCAGCTGAGCTGCCCTCCCAGGCTTCAGGGCACAGTGAAGCCTCTCTTCAGTGCATATGCTCCACAAGTTGAGTGGCAGCTGATTAGGCCTCCCAGCCTTGGGGTGCAAAGCCAAGGGCTCCACTGTGCCCCTGAGGCTGGGAATAGCAGTGCTCCCAGCCTATGGGGCACATCGGAGCCCTTGACTCCAATATGTTTCCAAGTCAAGGAGCAGGGATCATCTGACTGGCTTCCTACTTGCCAGAGCAGGAAGAGCCTGGGGATCATGATCATGCACGCTCCCCCTACACAGGCAATATGGTGCAATGGGGATCTAAATCCCTGATCCCACAACTGCACCTCCTGCCACGTATGTGCAGCATGGCAGGAAGTGTGATTGTTGGAACTGCATATCAGATACCATGGTGCCTTTACTGGAACATCTGCCAGGGGCCATAGATAACTTACTAACTTAAAATACAGGGGGAAATGTAAAAAGGTGGAGTTAAATTATTTCAAGAAAGTAGAAAGCAATTTCATAAAAGTATTTGAAATTCTACATTTGTTTTGCTTTGACAGGGTTTGAAGCAGACAATTCTGTCACATTCACTGGCAAAAAAAAAAAAAAAGTAAAAGAATCTGAAAATTCATAATTACAGAGGGGGGGTTGTTTCGACCTAAAACCTGGAAGCTTTTATGCTGCTAACAAAAGCCTTTTCATTTAAATAATGTTTTGAATGAAAAATGTCAACCAGCTCTGTTTAAAGTATTCTTCTGTCTTCGGGGTTTTCAAGAAGGATCAAGCCTTATAATTATCGGTAGAGAAGAGAAATGTCTTATCTCTTCGGGGAATCTGACAGAAATGCCCGGCAGCTTCTTTTCTTCACTGTTCAGTCTCTGGTCCTTGTCAACAAAGCTATATAGAAAAGTTTTTCTTAAACCACAAATACTGCTAAGTAACAAGGACCAATCAAAAGATGCAGGCTGGAATCTAATATTTTAGTAAAAACTGTTATCAAAGTGAGCATCTCTAAATGTAAGCTTCACTGCTCTTTTGACAAGCTCAGTAAAGTCTTTGCTAAATTCATACATGACTGGCCTTCTTGAGCTTTGAGCAACACCTGCCCCCAGGAATAGCAATTAATGAGAAGAGTATGATTCTAACTGGAATTTGCCACCTTTATGCAAAACTATATATTCCCCTTGAGGCCTCAGACCCACATTCTCAAATGAGGATACATTCATTCTGATACATTTTCAAAACTTAGAAGGCTTAACTGAACCCATCACTCCTGAGAAGATGCTGCATATGAGAGAAATACCTAATCATCATGTGGGTCAGGTGACTCATTATTTATAAAAAATGAGCTCTGCTGTTATCTAGAACATCTGGCCAGTCTGTTTAACCATAATTTATCCTCTAGTTAAGTACCTGGTTCCATAAAAATAACACACCTCGCTCTCTCATGATGAAGATGATGACAGATTAATCAGCCTGTTATTCTTGCTTTCATAAACTAATTATCACAAAGCTTCTAACAAACGAAATGTCCTTGATCCTCTCTGTTATTCAAAAGGATCACATACATTTCACACTTAGCAAGTCATAGTCTCTCTTGAATGTCCACCATCTTCTGAGCCAAACTCACAAATAGCATCCCTTGATATGTAAAACATGTCTAAATGAGTAACGTGCTTGCACTGGAGAAGTGCAGAAGAGTTGATCAAGTTCACTTTCAGCAAATAATTCTTCAAAATAGCAACTAATAGTGATAGATCTTCTGCACAAAGGCCATTTTGCCTTCTATTTGCTTTGACATTAGGGATTCTCATGGAAGTATTTAGACTTAGGACCTAATATTAAACTTAGGACCTAATATTCTCCAGTGAACAATTATAATTAATTCATGGGAGTCTAGTGAAATGACATTGGTGTGAAACTGCACCACACCTCTAAACAAATTAGAAAACCCTCAATTTGAGTATATACCTGTAGTCATTAAAATAATATGGTTCTCCTCAAGGTTCTACACATTTCACATCCTTTAAAAAAAGAAACAAACAACCAGAATATTTCCTCTCTAAAATACATCTTTTTGTTCATATGACAGAACAAAAAATTAAGGCAGCTAACATGGGAAATCGCATTCCCAGACTTAATATTCTGCAAATGGATTTATAATTTAATTTACATGGAGGACAGGATTTTCAATATATCAGTTATTCCCATAAGTAAACATACAATGCTGAACAGTATGCAGTTTTTAGACAAAAGTAGACATAAGGAAGTCCATAGTTTTTAGTATTTCATGGTGTGGAATACCTATTATTGTGAGAAATGCTAAATTCTGATCATATTGCTAAGGGCATAAAATTTGCCCATCCTGAGTTTAACATTAATCTTTCCATGTCATTGAATATTGCCCTTGTGCATACAGAGCATAACTTGGATGTAGGGCCATATCCAAAGATAGCATAAACTGACATAGCTCCATTGGCATCCTTGAATATACAGGTCAGTTCATTGCACAGGAGCATCTAGCCTATAGTGTAGAATGAAAATCATTGAAGATTGATATGTGATCTTTGTTTAGATTATACACCTCTCATTTACATACATGATAAAATGCTAATTCTCCTTAAGCACTGCTTACCAGAACAAGACACCTAAATCATTTCATTTAACCAGGTAATAATTTGACAAATTTTTTTTTTAAATCAGAAAGACATTTTAATAATAGTTTCCCTCTACAGCTTTCTATAAGAACAGTCTCTAATGTAGTGCATAGTGGAAAGTATACATGGAAGAAATATCATCAAGTAATCCCCTGATAAACAGCACAAAGATATTCCTATAATTGGTAAAGTCTCTATCAAGGCAGTCATTTTTTTCTTCTTCATCCAACAACGTAGACAGAATTTTCATATCAGTATCTCTTAAGGGTGCATAGTTTTTCACCGCACCCCGTCTACTTTCATTCAGTAGACTGGGAGCAGCATGTGCAGCCATTTGCTGCTCCTGGAAGGCACACAGGGAGCCCAATATATACCCCAGGGTGGGGAAAGGGTGGA
Source organism: Alligator sinensis (assembly GCF_000455745.1). NCBI lineage: Eukaryota > Metazoa > Chordata > Crocodylia > Alligatoridae > Alligator > Alligator sinensis. Next base: position 3,055,272 of record NW_005841998.1, on the reverse strand, counting down.
AAGGATCAGGGAGGGGGAAGAGAAGGGCTTAGTAGGTCCACAGGGAGGTTGGCAGGTCTACAGAGAGGGGAGAGAGAAGAGTTGCTAGGGTACTAAAAATAGGCCAGTCAGGGTCAGTGGTGGAAACATTGTGGCCCCAGGGCTGTGTTAAATGGCTGGGCTTTCTGAGCCCTAGGGCTGCACTGCAAACACTCACAGGCATTTGCAATATATGGTTAACCCTTTTGTCTATTGGGTTAACCTGATCTCCATCCCAGTTAGTGCATCTCCTCAGGTGAACTAACTTAAATGGGGCATACCGTTTTTTGGGCGATTTAAGTCTTCTGCATGCCTAATTAGGTCAACCTAAATGTATCACCTGTACACACCCCAAGAGAACTTTCTCTTGCAGTTGCAAAGAAACCAGAAGCAGAAATATTCATCACAAAGCATTAATTATGCTACAAACACTGTGGCTTATGTAACTTCACTTAAGGTATATTTGGCAGTGCCAAATACCCAGTTGTTAGGTGTCCATTGTACATACAATTAAACATAATCCATCTTAAAATAATGTAAAAAATAAGCATGGAAAAGTTAAGAAACGCCAGGAATAATGTTGCATGCACAACTTTATTTGGCTCCTTCATGCCATGCATTACAATATAACCCTTTATTATATTATGACATGAAGTACCCTGCCTTGCTGATCTGATTTTATTAGACAGAATTATGGAACATATATGTATAAACATCATTGACAACAAGCCCATTGTACGGAAGTGAATGGCCCATAGCCATCATTTGTTTCAGGGTGGGTTGTATGAATGGATCCCACTTCTTTAAAGCTTCCTTAGGGTCCAATTATGTAACTTTTACTTACCCTGGTGAACTCTTACTCACACACCTTGTCTTACTGAGCTCAATGATACTCCTGTGTACACAAGCATTCATCAACACATGAAAGAATTATGTCATTTATCTCTTTGCTTGTGATCTGAACGTCTGCTGAAGAATTTTCCTTATAAGAGGTGGCACTAGGTATAGTTAAACCACAAAGAAGCCATTTGGCAGTAGGTTTACTGCCTTCACTGTGCAGGAAATTGTCCACATTCAATGTGTATTGCTAAAGCAAATCTTCCAGATGACTTGTTGCTAGACTTCATTAATCCAGCTTCCATGACTGAACAGTCCCCAGTAATAATATAACTTCCATAGCTCTGCTTGTCTTTGAACTTCATGTTTTTACTCCTTTTTGTTTATTGCTTATGTAACACCTCCACAATTTCCACTGTCTGAATGCTGACTACATTTTTTCACATGATGATTTGTTGGACTGGTGCTGTTGCTGTTTTATTTACTCTTTTGACATATTTATGTATTTATGCAAATAAATAAAAATCCATATTTCTTGTTTAGACATATATCGTTATCACAGATATCTGTATTACTGTTAGGAGAGTGGGATCTAACAATCTGAATATCTGGTATCTTTAAATAATACCCAGTTTTGATAGTCCTAACACCCTAAGGATTTTTTTTAACACAAAATAAATAATTGAGATTATAAGAAAGCAGCCAATCAAGAAAAAGGATAAGTAGGTTGAAAACAGTTCATAAGCAACCCAACCCCCTATGCACCCAGGTACAAGGTCATCTGCAGGAGCACTCGCTCTGGAGCTGGATTCACTAAACTAGAGAGGATTTGCTCTCTGGAGCTGGACACTTTAATCCCACACTCAATAAGACTGGCTTAACGGACAGTCCAACATGTGAGTGTGGTGATCCTATGTGCAGCACACCCGAACACCCAGAATGAGGACCTGGCAAGCATCAACAATAAAACAGTTGCATGGCTCTGCCACATTAATGATGTGCAGAGCGGGAAATAAAAGTATACGAAACAAGGAAAAGGAATTTTATTTTCCCAAATGAACAGAATTCTGTCTGGCTCAGCTATAGAATATATACAATTTAAGGACCAAATCAGAAAACATCTTTCCTAAAGCTACTAAGAGTACTTTGTTCCAAACACTGGCACTGTTAGCCAGGCTTTGATCTCTCATTACATTACCCTTATTGTTAAAGGAATCATTAGATGAAACAGCAATAATGCCAGTGACAGTGAACACTGTGACTGGCTAATGATTTACCACTTTGCCTGGGTGCTTATTTTCTATAATTTCTCATCTATGGATTAGCATTTATCTTGCTGATAGGGACTATTATCCAGTTCAAATCCATACTCTGTTGAAATGGATCACTTAATTAAAGCCATTGTGTAGTGATGCATTTTGAAACCATTTACAGTACACTAAGTACTATTATATTGCACCTGCTATACTTACAGGAATCGTGCAGTATAATAATAGATTCAGCAGTAATAATTTGCACTTATAAAATGTAGAGTTGGTTGATAATTCCTAAAGTTTTGATGGTTGATGATTTTTTTTCTTTGAAATTACAAGTTACAAACACATTCTCTTTTTTCCTCTCTCGCTCTCTCTTTTTCACATATGCACAATGTCAAGGTCTTTTTTTTTTCTTTAATGCATTTTTTACCATTTCTATGCTGGTCAGAATATCCAAAATTTAAGTTAAAAAAACGACTGAAAACTTTTTTATACCCAACACATTCTATCAAAGTATCTCAAAATGCTTTAAAAGTAGGCCTATTTTACATGTTTGTGATCTATGGGAAGCTGTTTGCTTACTTGGTGCAAAATGTCTTCCTTTGAGGTGATGGGGGAACTGAACAGATGTAAGAAAAATAAACTGGGGTTGATCGAAATTTCAATGAAGACAATGGAAAGATTCTCCCTTCCTCGAGTAGAGTTTAGATCACTCTGATGGCAAAAAGAAGTATACTATGTAATTAACTTTTGGCAAAGTGACACAAGATTTATTGCACCTAATGTTATGCCAGGTCATGGGCTGCCAGGCCTGCGAGTCACTCAGGGTCTGGAAAAGCAGCAGAGATCTGAAGGAGCAAGCAGTCTCAACATAGGGGAACCAGGAAGCCAGAAGGAGCCGAGCCAGAGATCTGGAGTACTGGACAGAACACTGGATCAGAAGGCCAGCTGAGTAAGATATCAGACAGATCAAACCAGAATTTAGGTTTGGGAATTGTAGGGTCAGGCTGAACTTGGGGTTCATGAATGAGCCAGGTCAGGTAGGCAAAGTCAGTCACAGATCTGGTAGAGGCACAAGCCAAGGCCAAAGCAGCCTGAGCACAAAATTGAACCCTGTTGCCCAGATACTTCCTCTTCATAGTCAGTGGTTTTTATAGGAAGGCATGAAAGGTCAGCTGACTCTGGCCAGACACACTCATGTCAGGGAGTGGGTGGCTAGGCCCTGATGGAAGGTTCTGACCACCTGTGTCCTACCTAGATGATCACCTAGGGAGATGGAAGACCAAGGTAAGCACTTGTCTTGAGGCTACAGCCTGACACCTAGTGTTGAGCCCCAGCTCAAGTCTGGGATCGTGCCCGGTATGCAAAGGCCAATAAAGATACCAGGGGTGAAAGTATAAAGAAGATTTATTGCTAGCAATAAAAGGTGCAAGCGGAATAACTTCACGTAACAAGCACACAGATTCTTAATTCTAAGCATCTTTTATACAGGAGTATTGGACCTTCATAAGCATTCTTGTTTGCTAATTGGTTATAAGGGAGTGACGCAAGGAGTTCTTTACTGAGCATGTCTCTATACCTGTGTTTTAGCTATGTATCTCATTTCCATACATGTATGTTTCATTAGCATACTTTCTCCCCACCTAGGGGTGTGATTTTTGGTATTTAAATTAGCTCTTTGCCCTAGTCCTCTGATTCTGCTTTTGTTTTCAAGCCTCCTTTATCTAAGACTGTCTCCTCCTTATCATTGCAGATGGGCATTAGTTACATAACAGAGACTTTTGCTTGGGCTTTGTATAGTGGTTTCTAGGTCAAACCTGACACTAGGACTGTGCTAATACTACATTTCTATATGTGCAACTGTTAAAGTGGATGATACGTGATTTCACATGGGAGAAAAGCTTGTTTCCCTGATGGAGAGTGCACAAGATGATGAAGAAAGTCATACTTTCTTTATTAAAATTGGTCCATGTAATGAAAACATTGATAGACAAGCCAACTTCATGTATAATGTAAAAATTCACCCCTTTGATTGGCTTTGGTAGCCCTCCAGTGGAAAAGCTTTCATTGGCATTTGGGCGTAATTTAATCCTTCACTCATAATATAAAAACAAAGCAATTTACATTGACAGGACCTTAAATGAAAATGGAAAATTAATCTCAAATACTCACTTTTGAGACCTTCCATGATTTTTTCCTGAGGTATACCTATCAGAAGACAGTTAACAATTCCTACACACTATAGGAATTTTTATATATTCCATAACTATACAGACCTTGTTAAGAGCTTTGTATCTCCTAGTGATTCCACTACACAAGGCACATCCCTAGCCAGATATCTTGTTTTCCTCTGTACAATATATGACCTGACAGCCAGAGAGGTATGGACTGATAGCTCAATGCATATTCAATAGTACATTTCACAGCAACCACAGACTGACTTCTGCATGCTCTCCTTACTCTTGCAGCCTTGCAATGAACATGGGTGTTTAGGATGTGTGTAAATAGATCTGTGCAAATCCTCAAAGAGAGAGGAAGATAAATGACAAAAATGACACTTTAGAAAATAGAGTATGGAAAGTCACAGTTATTACTGAAGTGCATGATTAAAATTTAGGATCATAGGGAAGTAGGGCTGGAAGGGACCTCACAAGGTCATCTAGTCCAGTCTCCTACTTAAGGCAACCCAGACAAGTATCTGCCAAATTTGTTCTTGAAAATTGCCAAGAATGGAGAATCCACAACTTCTCTAGATAACTATTCCAATGTTTAACCACCCTCAAAATCATAAAGTTCTTCCTCATCTCCAAACTAAATTTCCCCTGCTGCAGCTTGAGGCCTTTGCTGCTAATCCCATACCCTACAGCCACAAAGAAAAGCTCATCTCCATCCTCTCAATCACCCTTCAGGAATCTGAAACCTGTTATTAAATCTCCTCCTCAGCCTTCTCTTCTTCTGACTAAATAAACCTAGGTCTTTCAGCCATTCCTCATAAGTCTTATTTCCTAGGCCCCTAATCATTTCTGTCACTGTATGCTGAACTCTGTCAAAACTGTCCACATCTTTATTGAAGTGTGGGGCCCAGAACTGAACACAGTACTCCAGGTTAGGCCTCATCATTGCTGAATAGAGCGGAAGAATCAGTTCCCTT
>NW_005841998.1:3046456-3049979 GCF_000455745.1 Alligator sinensis | reverse complement strand
TCCTGCTGATACAGCCCGGTGTGCTTTTAGCTTTTTTTGCAACAAAAGTATATTGCTAACTTATATCTACTTTACTTCTCTATAGTACTGCAGCATAGGCAATCATTCCCCCATATGTATTTTTGCATGAAATTATTCTATCCCAAGTGCAGGACTTTGCACTCATCCTTGCTGAATCGCTGATTCTGATTGATTTGCAGATCATTATTTCATCTTATTGAGGTCATTCCAGATCCTAGCCCTACACTCCGGAGCATCTACAACTCCATCTAACTTGGTGTTGCCTGCATATTTTCTAAATGTACACTCAATCCCATCCTCAAAATCATTAATAAAGATGTTGAACAATACCAGACCCAGAATATACCCCTAAGGAACCCTATTTGATACCTCATCCCAATGAGACATTGAGAACTATTCATTCAGCACGATCTAACTAGTTATGTACCCAGGTCCAACAGTCCTGGCTCCATCACTCCTTCAGATTTGCCCGATGCTCCTGCTTCCTCTGTCTTTTTTTCTCTCAGCTCCTAGGATCTGTGGGAGTTGTAGTTACATGCCATTAGCACAGTTTTTGAGTTCACATTCAGTTAGTGTGGCTGCTCCCCCTGCTGTTGCACATCTACATTGCAGTGCATTACATTTAGCTTACACAGCCCATTACGTGCTTTACGGTACTTTCACCTAGTCTGTATTTCCTTAGCTTGTTAATGAGAATGCCATGAGAGAGTGTCAAAAGCCTTGCTAAAGTCAGGGTATATTACATCCATTAGTCTCTCCCATCCACAGAGCCTGTCACCTGTGGATAGAAGAAAATTAGGTTGGTCAAGCACAACTTGGTTTTGGTGAATCCATGTCGGCTGTCCTGATCACCTTGTTCTCTGCTACGTGCTTCACAGTGGATTCCTTGAGGACCTGCTTTGTGACCTTTCCAGGTATAGAGGTCATGCCCACTGATCTGTATATCCCTGGCTCCTTCTCCTCCCATTTTTTAAAGATGTGCACTATATTTGCCCTTTTCCAGTCATCCAGGACCTCATCCAACTTCCATGATAGTTCTCAAAGAGTTCTCAAATGGCTCCAAAATTACCTCAGCCAATCCTGTTAGTGCCCAGGGTGCATCCCATCTAGTCCTGCCATTCTGAAAGCATCTATCTCAACCCTAATCTGTTCTGACATTACTCTAGGCTGCTTGTCTCCTTCCCTATCTTTGTTACCAAACTGCACCTGTCATCTGGTAGCTGCCCCTATTTATTCAACAAAGATAGCTAGGGGGTGAATGTGTATTTGTAATCAAGTGATAATTCTAGTAATGTCATTGCTCTGTTCTAGCTATGTAGCAATCTGTTATTCTGGGAAGGTAGTAAGCCAAAGCTTGCTCTCAGATTCCTTCGGGTAAAGAGTTAAAATAACTTCCCAGACGTGTTCGCCTGGTATCACGTTTCTGATATTGACACATGAATTGGACAACTTTAAATGATTTAACTTTGGTAAGACATCCTCTGAATTTAATATCCATGCTGTAGATATATGAAATGTATATTGTCTGAAACTACAGTTTCAGTCTTCTAACTCTGCTGTACCTTAAATACGTTAAAGACCTCAGATAAAGCAAATCACCTGCTGCTTCATCAAAACTTTAATTTACCATTTTGGGTAGCTTTGGTCAAACTGCTCATCCTACTTTCCCCTTTCTCTCATCATCATTCCATTTTCAAGAACTTCTGCCATTCCTGATTCTGGCTACAAAATGAAATGAAAGTGCTACAATACTTGGAGGAGAAATTTCCTTATTACCAATCATCTGAGCCATCCCGCCCCCTGTAACCATTTTTTTTTTTTTTTTTTACTTCAAGCCTTCTTTAAGTCATAGGCAGATATAAATAAAGACTACGGTAGCTCTTTAATGCCAACTTAGAAGGTATTTTCTGATTGCTGCCATTGCTACAACATAAAAAAATCTTCCACAAGTACTCATGAATCATTTAAGGTAGCGAAGTGGGGAGTGTCTGCCAAGAAGCCAAAATCCAAAATTGATTTTTCAGGTTTTTAAGCAAAGTTAAATCCATTTTTTCCATTACTCCTGTGGGAGTTTGGGTCACTTACTACAGACCTTGTGTTCATTGAAATGTAATAAAAGTATCCACTTTAAGTATCCACAGTACTTTTCAGGCTATTATAGTTTGACACTAAGTGGTAAGTGGCTTTTGACCATATCTTCAATCAGAATATGGTGAATCTTGGGTACTGGAAGGAAAAAGAATCCAATGCAATAAAGATCTTTAAAAAGCTGCTACTTCAACTTCAAGTTAAACAAACTCAAGTGTTTGGAGATAGCTTTATGTGATTAGAAATTATTGTTTGTGAATAATTCAATTGTATGACCGAGTTTTAGCAACTAGGCTGAACAAGTCCTATAGCTCTCATAAAACCCCTGCCAGAGTTTCAATTGCATTCATAACAGCAAATAAACCTTTTTTATTAAAGTTTGTTAAAACTGAAAAACTAATAGCAACTAATATTTAAGTGACCAGTATTTGTGCAGTTCCTCAGCCACTTGTGGACTTTAAATTGCTAAGACAATCACTGAAATTTCTGTCAAAGGTTTACAAGCTCCATTGTAGAACGACAATTCATAAAACATTTTTGCTTGCCCGTATATGTAAATATCATAGAAACTGGGTTCCAAACATACAACCAGAAGGCCAGATTCAGGATGCAGAACCATTTTATCCAACCCACCAGTAGTCTGGAAAGCTATCAGAAGCTGGGGGGCATGGACTGCCACAAGGTCCCTGGACCCTGATGGACATGGCCATCTGTGGCAGCCCTCCAGAATCATGCTGCTAACCAAACACAGCTCCACTCTGCCATCTGGCCCCACACCCACTGCAGTTGCTGCTGGCTGCATGGACCCAACCCAGGAGGAGTCCCTGAGGTCTAAATCTGGCCTCAAATTCTCCTGTGCAAAATGAAGTTTATTTTCTACCTAAGAGGATTTTTACAGTCTTGGATTTGTCCTCAGCCTGAAGAAGGGGGGCACATGTGCCCAAAAGCTTGCAAAGGAAGGTTGGTTTGTTTTTGTTTGTTTGTTGTTGGTTTTTTTTTTGGGGGGGGGGGGGTTGCAAAGTTTTTAGTTGGTCTAATAAAACATATCATATCTGAACCAAGAGTTCTAGATTTTTGCATTTCTGTTATGGAAACATGTAGTTTATTGATAACCTACCAAAACATGACTAAAAATACAGTATAACAAAAAGACATTCTAAAAGTACTTTTGTTTAACAGGGTTATTGTACAATTATAAAACACTATTATTTCAATCCAGTATTGATGAGTATGGAGATGCAGATATCAAAGATTCCTTTTTTTGGTATTATTAGTAATTCATGCTGTGTGATAATGTGTGGCATCCTGCTGCCAACTGGACATGCAGTTGATTGCTCTGTGACTGTGTTCTTACCAGGGCTCAGTTAACAAGAGTGGTATTTGACAAATTAGTAGGTCAAGGTAAACCATAAGT
>NW_005841998.1:3028420-3046425 GCF_000455745.1 Alligator sinensis | reverse complement strand
TACAGTGTTTACCTTGACTTAGGAAAACTACAAAAGGAAAATTCATGAAGATGTGTCTTTGCTCTATAAGATACAAAGTGCACCATGTCAAGAGAAGGTGAGGGAACAAAAGGGTGCATCAGAAAGTGGCATCTTCTCCTCTGCTCATCCCTCATTCTGAGAGAAAAACAATTTCGTTTTTCCCTTTCCATGGAGCCACTCATTTCTCCAGACACCTGGCTAGCTCTCTCTGCCCACTTCTCCCACTCATTTGCAGCAAGAGGCAGATAAATAGCTTCAGTTTTCCCCAAATCTAGGTAGAGCATTAATCTGATTAGAGGAGGAACCTTACTCCTGCCCTCCTACCTCCCTGGGTAAGCACTAACAGTCTAGTGGTAACTTTACTATCAGCAAATGTTAGCATACTTTTCACTATTCATTTGGTAGGCTTGTATTTCACACGTCTCACAGCATGGAAAAATCATAAAATCACATGAAAGTAGGGCTAGAAGGGACGTCTGGAGGTCATCTACTCCAATCCCCTAGCTGAGGCAGGATCATCCCCATCACAACCATGCCAAACAAATCCTTCTCTAACCTACTACTAAAACTACACCAGTAACCCTGTCACACATCCACAAAGCACAGCACCCTAACCTGTCACAGGTAAAGGAGTGGGGCACCTATGGCCAATGTCCCACTGCTGCAAGATTTGTTAAAAGTCTCTTGAGAGATCAAAGGAAGAGGGTCACACCCCCACTACAGAGGAAGGTAAAAACCCCCACAGTCCATACCAATCTGATCATGGGGCAAAACTCCTTCCTAACCACAAACATGGAGATCTGTCTGACCCCGAGCAGCGGGCAAGACCCTCTAGCCAAGAACCTCCAGGTATTAGTCCCAGCAGAAGTGTCAACACACCACAGTCAAAATCCCCAGCTCTGGCTGCAACCAACACCCAATGCCTCTGAGAAAGGCAAAATGAATGTCTAATACATGTAGTAACAGAAGTGTGGGGCGGGGGGAGAAACTCTTTTCTGGCCCCATGTGACAACCAGCAAAGCCCTGAAGCATGGGCAATACCCATAGTAGGACACAGGCAAAGCTGTTCCTTGATCATCCCCTGACCAATGCTTATCCAACCTCATCTTGAACACCTCAAATGATGGAGATTCCACAGCTCCCCTAAGCAGTCTACCCCACTGCCTCACTGTTGTAATGCTCACAGACTTTTTCTAGATATCCAGTCTAAACCTACTTTGCTGAAGCTACAGGCCATTAGTCTGCATCCTGCTCTCTGCACCAATAGAGAAGAGGTATTCTCCCTAATCTTCATGGCAACCCTTCAGATATTCCAAGATAGGTATCACGTCCTGTCTTATGGACGTAGCTGGTTTAGGTTGTGCAAGTACACAGTACAGGTCCCTTGTTTTCTTCTGCAACCAGGCTGCACTGCATAAGTTTGTAAAACAATGCTGGAAATAATTGCATATAAACCTAACTCTTCATTTATATGGAATTTGCATTAATCTTATACAACATATTGCTCTCCAAGAACAGCATTGTAATTTTTTCGCCTTCAGTTTGAAGCTCTGCAAAGCTTTCCGCTTGCAGTTAAAAAAATGAAGCCGAGGGAAAATTCTGGTCAGTAATAAATTATGAAAAAGGATGGTTTGGGGGTGACCCAAGCTTCCTGAATTACAGTCAAATTCATTTAATAGTTAAGGGTGGAAATAAAGGTGGGCAGGGAGAGGTTCTGAGACAATATTTTTATTTCAAAATTGATCTAAATCAGGGAAGTCCAACTGGAAGCCCCCAGGGTTAAATTGCAGCCCTCAGGCTCCTCTCCAGCTGCCACTTCTCTCATCGCTCTGGCTTCAACAACAGCTAGAGTTCTCCAGGCTCCCCATCCCTGATCCAGCTGCTGCTTCCTGAACCTGTCCCAGGGAGCTGGGATAGAGGGACAGTGTAGGGAACTGAAGGTAAGTCTGGGGCATGCAGTGGGAGGGGTGATGCATACTAGGCCCATGGTGCCACAGGAGGTAGAGGTGGGTTACAAGTCCATTGTGCAGCAAGGGGGTGCACTGCATGGGTATGCAGGGTAGCAGTTATGGGAGAATCACAGGCATATATGATGGGGTGTATATGTCACCATATACGTGTCTCCAGTCACTTAGAAGGTGGACGGCCCTGATCTAAAACTTTTTTAAAGGATTTTAAGAGAGTCAGGAACAATGTTTAATTTTAAGTTGAATAACATGCTTCAATTTGACCCCATTGAATTTTTTTCCAACCTTTTTGTTCTGGCCACAGCACTGAAAAATCCATTATTTGTACAGCCCTAATACCAGCAGTATGTCAGGATCCCAGTTCAACAATTCATCCCTACCTGGCAAAATGCTTAAAGATGCATTATAAGTTAAGCTGGTCTTAAACCTGTCCCATTGATTTTAATGATACATAAGCAGGTGTTAAAAGTTCTCTGCTGAGAAGGAACAGGTTAAATCACATGCTTAAACACAAACTGATACCTATTAAAACTTTTGCCAGTCTAGTAACATCCTTAGAGAGTGTGATTATTTTTACAATACTTACATGCTGGCAAAAGCCCTAGGGTAGATGCAGCTACGATGGGAAAAAAAAAAAAGGTTTTGTTGATGTAGCTTATTTTATTCAAGGAACAAGAACAGGTTATACAAGCCAAAGCCATTTTAAACTGATTCTTCAGTTTGCCAGTAAGCACCTTGTTACATGTTACAGTGTAAGCAGCACAAATGTTGATCAGGGTTGGCATTAGCTCCAGCTTGGAGCAGTCACATGTCCAGGTCAGCAGGGACCTGGAGGACTGCAAGGTAAGAATCCCACCCCCAACTCCCATTCTGGGCTTCCAGTGGGGTGGGATTCCAGGGGGGTAATGGGCCCAATCCAAGCTAGGGGGGAGGGAGGCAGGTGGAGTGCAACACCTTAGTGTAACATGAGCTGGGTAACACAGATCAGAGATAATCCTGCCCTGGAGTGGGGTAATTTAAAGTGTTCTGAGTGCTTAAACCTAGCTTCAGGTGTTAATGTGCAGATAAGCCAGAGGTTGAGAGCTCCAGAATCCACCCAAAATTACCATGCAACAAGATCCTAAGACTCCATCAGTACAACTATACCTGCAAATAATTTCTAGTGCACACTAAGCCTGCACAACCTCATTCTCCAATTTGATTTAATATCCTGCATGACATGGACACAGCTATAAAAGAAGTTAGTCTTTTATTTTTCAATCCATGTGTCAAATGTTTACCTTAAAATAAAGTTATATACCTGCCCATTTTTCTAAAATTTCAACTGCTCCTGGGTCTATATATAAGAAAAAACATGAATTTAGTTAACCAGTGTTACCTAAAAATAACTAGGACAATCTAACATTGTCACTCAAACATTTAAAAAAATAGTAATAACTCCTACACACATCCCCAGAGGCAAAAGTCTGAGAGTCCTGAAGGCTTTATATTATACCTAGGAGGTCAACCCTAGAGCTGGGAAGCTGAATTTATTTTTAACAACATATGAAACCAGTGCTGCCCTTTTTTCTGTCCACAAATTATGAACAGATTTTCATTTTCCCGTATCTTTTTATTATAGGAACAATTCAGGTCAGTAAATGTCCGCCTATTACTTAAACATGAGGTGCATTAGATGCATTTTGCTACTTTATTTCATTTCTTTCTATTTATTTTAATTGAGATTCTACAAATGTCTAGGTGCTTTTAATATATATTTAATATAATGAAATATATGCAGTAGCTCATCTAAACACCAGAAAAGCAAGAACAAGGAAGTTACCTACTCCAACAACAAACCTTCAGCAATTATAGTCAGGACAGTTACTTAATCTTCCCTATCCCAAAACTTAAGGAAAGAGATGGATCATGTGATATAACCTGAAAAAAAAAATCAAGATCTGGGCCATTTCGGGAAGGAAGTGAATGTCAAATTCGAGAACTTCCCTAAGCAAAAATCCATTTATAAACCAAAGGATCCAGATTCCCTGGTGACCATAGTAATTTTAGAAAAAGAAATGTCCTGTGGCCATTAAAGGCTTTTATACAATGGCAACAATTTAAATTCTGCTTATAAGCCAACAGGTACATAAAGTGTTGGTGTCACATGCTCAGAGAATTAGCACACTTCTACATTTGCTTCATTCTCTCTACTGATTTGGTCTGCTGCAACAAGACAGACAAGTTGTAATAGTCTAATCTCAGTAGCAAAAACCACATGGATTACAGTGGGTTGCAGACAAACAGACAGACCTCAACACGGTTGCCCATGCAGAACTACCCTTCAATCATAGTGTTTCTATTTAAACTAGGAATCTCTTCTAGGCCACAAATAATAGAATCATTTTTATGAATTTTTGAATTATCAGTATATTGGCAGAGTGGTAAATAATGAGGACTTGGAAGTCATACAAAATATTCTGAGAAAAAAAAAGCTTAATGTGATCTTGAAATGTACAAACAGGGTAGGAAATGAAGCACGAGTAAGAAGTCCATTTTGCCTCTGTGTATAACCTGCAGGACTTCTGAGACCAGTGACTGAATATTATAGATTGTAAGGCCAGAAGGGACCTTGGAAGATCATCGGGTCCAGCCCCCTGCACCAAGCAGGAAAGATAACTAGAGGTCAGGTGACCTCAGCAAGGTCTCCTCTTGAAGATTTTCAGGGTAGGTGAATGTACCACCTCTGGAGGGAGTTTGTTCTACAGTCTGGACACCCTGACTGTGAAGAAGTTTTTCCTAATGTTGAGCCTGAATTGATCTTCTAGGAGTTTGGGGCCCTTACTCCTGGTTTTCTTCTTGGGTGCCCTAGTGAACAGTTGTCCACCAAGTCCTTGATGTACTCCCCTAGTGTAGCGATAAGCTGCTACCAGGTCCCATCTCAGCCTTCTTTTTCTCAGGCTGAAGAGTCCCAGATCTCTCAGCCTTTCCTCGTATGGCTTGCCTTTTAAGACTCTGATCATACAGGTGGTTCTTCTTTGGATTCTCTCAAGCTTGTCCATGTCCTTGTTAAAGTGTGGTGCCCTGAACTGGGTGAAGTACTCCAGCTGCAGTCTCACCACTGCTGAGTAGAGCAGAAGAATCCCCTCTTTGGTTTTGCTGGAGATGCATCGATTGGTGCATGCCAGAGTATTATTTGCCCTACTGGCTACAGCATCCCACTGCCAGCTCATATTCATACTGTTCTCTATTACCCCCAGGTCCGTTTCATTCATGGTGCTAGTCAGTTTGATGCCACCAAACCTGTAGGTGTGTTGGGGGTTGCTTGCCCCAAGGTGGAGCACTTTACATTTCTTGATGTTGAACTTCATCAGGTTCCAATCCACCCAACTTGCGAGCCTCTCTAGGTCTCCCTATATCTGTAGCCCATCTTCAAGCGTGACCACACTCCCCATAACTTGGAGTCATCCACAAACTTGGCCAGTGAGCTCTTCACCCCCACATCCAAATCATTAATAAAGATGTTGAGAAGTACTGGACTGAGCACCAACCCCTGTAGGACACCATTGCCCACTTCTTGCCAGGAAGACAGATCCATTCGCTACAACTCTTTGGGTCCTATCCTGCAGCCGTTTTCTCACCCATCTGACTGTCTCAGAGTTAAGCCCACAATCCTCCAATTTTCTCGCAAGGACATCATGGGATACTAGATCAAAGGCCTTTTGGAAGTCTAGGTATACAATGTCACCCTGCTCTCTCGTGTCCAGGTGGCGAGTTACCTGGTCATAGAAGGAGATGAGGGTGGTAAGGCAAGACCTCCCTGCGATGAAGCCATGCTGGCTGTCATTCAGAATCTTAGCTTCTGCAAGCTTATTCCAGATAGACTCCTTGATGAGCTTTAGGACTTTCCCTAGGATAGAAGTTAGGCTGATTGGTCTACAGTTACCCAGGTCCTCCCTCCTGCCCTGCTTGTGGATGGGCACAACATTGGCCCTTTCCAGTCCTCAGAGACTTCTCCAGAGCACCACAAGTTGTGGAAGAGTTTTGCCAGGGGCTCTGCAATGACTTTGGCCAGCTCCTTCAGCACTCTCGGATGAAGATCATCCAGCCACAGAGACTTGCATACATCTAAGTTTTTTAATTGGACATACACCTATTCTACAGCAATAGTAGGAAAGTGATTATTCCTACTGTGCTTATCCTGTACTCTACCTGGCATTGTTTTACCCTTGGTCAGGTGAAAGATGGAGGTGAAACAGTCATTCAGGAGTTCAGCTCTCTCCTGGGTGCTGATAACCAGCTCTCCCGAGTTCTTGAGCAATCACCCCACACTTCCATTTGTTTTCCTCCTGTCTACTACATCCAGTCCTGGTGGATATAAAAAAAAAAAAAGAGAGAGATGCAAAAGTGCTACATGGGCTGAAGGTTCTTTGGATAAATGTGGTATCTTTTATTAAACCGACAACATTTAGTTCATCTAATAAAAAAAAAAAAAAAAAATCACATTTACCCAAAGAACCTTGTCTTAACCCAACATGGCTACAACTAACACCCCCAAAACATGGGCTGCAGGGACTTTCTATTTAAAAGCTTTGCTTCTTTCAGCCCTTTCATAGCATCTTACGAAGTAAGCTGCTCCTTACAAAAGCATATACACCTCCAATTTAGTTAGCCTTTTTGGTGCAAATCTATCCTGCTTTCTGTTTGAAGCAAGTCATCTTTCTAGAAGGCATGCTTTAGTCAAAGCACAAGCTCCGAGGCTCACCATCAATGCAAGTGAATGAAATACTATGGCTTGTCACATACAGGAGATCAAATTAGATAATCTAATGTCCTTTCCAGCCCTATAAATCTATGAATCCAAGAGACATGACTCAGCCAAATGAAAGAAAGCATAGTTATAGTTTCTGTGATCATCTATCAGCAACTGTGGATCACATAACAGTAAAACAAGTTGGGAACTCAAGTGACAAATGGTGAAGAGGCTACCTCAAATGAAAAGACATAAAAATTCTCTCTCTGTCCCACATTTTCCCCATCTATCAGCATTACTCCTATCTTATTTGGATTCAGCATCAACCTGCTAGCTCTCACGTATTACTCACGTATCTGCTAAAAACTAGGTAAAAAGTTTTGAACACCATTAGCTGAGTCAGGTGAATTACAAATCTACTAATATACCGTACACGCCTATCTTCTCAAAATCTAGCCTTCAGAATTGGGGTGTGTAGCTTAAGCAGGGGATCTGATTTTTCTTCAATGGAATAGAAATGTGGAGAAATAGAAGCACTGAGACACTGTGCTCTAACCCAACAAGCAGACGGACAGAATTTAGTTTTAACCCTCTCGGGGCCACTAAGGAATTTGCACTACCTATTGGCAGAGCAACCAAAAGCTGCTACCAGTTACCTCAGCAGCTATAAGAAGGTTAATACTGTAGTTTATGCCTACGGTGGCAATTTAGCTGACTCAGCAAATGAGCCTCTGTATGAAGTCAACCATGACCTTCCAAAAACAAGGTGCATATGTTATATGATAAAATATGATACAGTGCTGTGTATCATCAATAGGTCTCTTTAGGAATCCAACCATGCCAAGTCTTGCAGCAAAAGAGAAAGTGACTAAGAACAACTTTCTAGTGCTACTGAGAAAGAAACAAGGTTCTTTGGGTGAATCTGTTATCTTTTATTAGGCCGACTTAAACAGTTGGGAAAAAACTTTTTAGCAAGCTTTCAGGTTTAAAAACCCTTTGTCAGGTTGAGGAACTCTCTGCAGTTGGTGTGTGCTCTTCCTCAGCAGAAGAGCACACACCAACTGCAGAGACTTCCTCAGCCTGACAAAGGGTTTTTAAACCCAAAAACTTGCTAAAAAAATTGTTTCCAACTATTTAAGTCAATCTAATGAAAGATATCCAATTCACCTGAAGAACCTTGTCTGCCTATGTCCTTAGACCAACACGGCTACAACCTACACCACTGAGAAAGAGAGGCAGCCCTGGCTGCTCCTACCAAAGTTTAGATATCTGAGAAGAAATTACACCTGTGTGTACACCTCATTTTTTTTAATTCAACAACAACAGTGAAGCAACAAGTACTATCCATGTACTAAGCATCTAAAGTAAGATGGGTAAAAAAAGATCCAAGGGACTGTGGGGGTTGTATGATAATGCTTAACTAATTTACTGGCATATTGTGAAGGAAAATCCATTAATAGTTGTGAGACTGCACAATGATCTCGAATAAGAGTATATGGATAAATATACTGGTATTAACATTTCAATAAGAGCTCAAGCTTACATACAGTTTGGTAACTCATGTCCTGCCATTTTTTTTCTTGAAAAACAAAACAATTTAAAGGAATTTGTAAGAAGCTGGAAAATGCCACAGACTTCAAAGGACCCAGACTGAACCCTGATTATTAGTTGAAAAAGGTGCACTGTTTATCAATTTAAAAGTAAAGGGCACCTATGCAAGTAACAAAGCTGTGCTTAGGTGCATGCTAATTAGCATGCGTCAGAGCAGACTCGATTAATCGAGTCTGCTGGAAGTCTGCTGAAGCATGCTAATTAGCATGCTCCAGCAGCCTCTGCATCACATGTATTCAGCATCCCCGCATTTCAAAAAAGCAATGGGGGCGCTTTAACTAAAGCTCATTGAATGAGCTTTAGTTAAAGTATCCTCACCACCATTTTGAAGTGCAGAATGCTGAATACATGTGATGCTGCAGGCACTTTAATTAGAGAGACTCTCAGAGCTTCTGTAAATAAAGTGCCCTCCCACCCCACCCCACCCCAGAGGACATGTATAGACACCCAAAGGTACTATCCACTTTTCAGAGTTTCAAAATTTAAATACCTTAGTTTAGCCTCAGCAAAATAAATAGTTTAAAAATTCTGAGCAAAATTTTATTCACCAGGGAAAGTTATTTAATTATGTTTTTTGTTGCACCTTCTTCAACTAGATAACAAGTAAAGTGTCTTTCCTGTTTTTTCATCAGGAGCCATACTTATGGCAAAAGGTGCACTTGCAGGTTTCATTTTTGGCTTTTGTCAGTTTTCCTGATAATTTTGTCCAGATGGTTGGCAAAAAATGTTGCAAGTGCACCATATACAGAAATATGGTGAATTTCCCCTCCCTCCCCCACCCCCAAAGTGTTTGAAGAGATTATCACACATAAGGTGACACCTGGTTACCAAATTTCAATATAGCACAAGTTAAAAATGGCCGAAATACCATATAAAGCCTATATTACAGAGATTTAGAAAAGGAAAACAAGAAAGAACCTTAATTATAGCAGCATTTCCAATGCTCCTGTAATGATGACAGCTCAGTTACCTTTTACTCCTAAATTATACCTTTGTGCCAGGGCCTTCTTTTTGAGAACCTCCAGCATAAACTATAACTGGGTGAGAGAGTGAAAAAGGGAGAGTGCAGCTTCAGGGGGATTAAAACTGATAGCCTACCTGCTCAATGGGGGACCAGCTGACAGCAATCAGTGCCTGGCCTGGAAGACGTTAAAAGTTTTCAGGGAGCAGAGCTGCAGGGGAAGAGGGAAGACAGTGCAAAGAAGGCAGCACTGAGCTGCTGGAGTCCTCTCTCTGGGTCTGAGGAAGGACTGTCACTGAGTTAACCATTTGTTGACTGTATCTTTGTTTGTTTATTAATGAAGCTGTGTCCTGTGGGGCAAGGCTAACCAGCGCAATAGAAGGCCAAATCCAGTGTCTGCAAAAAGAAGGGTATAATGTTCAGATACTAGGAGATGGGAGCCATAAAATAGCTAAATTAGCCATAAGGCAGGTTTAAAAATAAACCAAAAATAGCATTAGTACAACACTACAGTTGAGAAATCAAGCATTGTAAACTCAGGAAAGTCAGGGTTACAATTATTTCTTTTGCTATTACCTCATGACATTGCAAATTATGTGCTTTCTACAGTCAGCCTTAATAAAGTATCATGAATTAGAAGTTGACATTTAAGATAGGAGTGCAGGAATAAAAAGAACTGTAATAAATGGAACACAGGAACAAAAAATCCTCAGCTTTTAGGAGTGATCTCTGCTGAAGTCAGTGTATCTATGCCACTCTACAGCATCTGAGAATCTGGCCTAGTAGTTGCTAAGGGCTTTGTTATATGGTAATTTTGCACAGATCCAGGAGCTCTTAACCCCTGGATTGTCCTCATATTAACACTTGAAACTTTTTTTAAGCACCAAGGGAGCCCACCAATTAATTGTATCTCACCCAGCCCACACACTTTCCTCCTACCCTCTTGCACTGCTGCAGCCACTAGGGGACCTGTTCAGCTTCCCCAGCCTCCAGTGGCTCCTCCTTGTGTCCCTCCAGCAGCGCTCACTCCAGGCAGCAGATAGGGAAGCTGAGTATGGAGCTGGGGCTGGTGGCAGTGTGGACCCCTTTCCCAGTGAGTCTGTTGGAGCACGGAGCTCGGCTGGGCAGGGTGAAGGTGTGAAGGAGGGTGGGGAGAGTGGGGATGTCCTCCACACCTCCCCCATGGTGCACAGCCCCTGCCACTGGCAGCAGCAGCAAAAGGAAGGCCCTTAGGGTGCTCATGGCCCACACAGGCACCCAGTGGCACATGTCTCCAGTGGGTTCTGAGAGCTGTACATGGCAGCAAGGAACAGAGCCAACCTGGCCCACCTTTACCGTGAGGGGCTCTCAGCAGCTTACATGTCCATGCACCACCAGGAGGAAGCCACGTGTGATGGAACTGGCTGCCTTCCCTGCCACCATGTGCAGCTCCTGAGACTCTGCCAAGAAGAAGGGAGTGGGGCTCAGGAGCTGCACACAGCAGCAGGGAGGAAGGCCAGGCTGCCAGCTCCATCGTGCAGGGCTTTTCCCTGATGGCACGTGAGTCCCAGGAGCGCCATATGAACCATAGGGAGCCTCATGGAGGCAGGCCAGCCTGGCTCCACTCCTTGCCACCACATGCAGCTCCCAGAACTGGCTGGAGCTGCGCGCTGCCAGGCAGCTGCACCTGCATGGGCCACGAACACCCAAAAGGCCTGCCACCTGCTGCTACTGCCACCCAGAGTGTGGGTTTTGTGCCCTGGGGGACATTTGAGGGGTCCTCACATCCCCCACCCTCCACACACCCATGCTCTGCCCACTCCCCCCTCCACAGATACACACCCCCAACATACCCTACACCTCCCCACACCCACAGCTACACCCCCTCACAAACCCCAAACACACATGGCAAACCTCCACAATACCCCACACACAATGTACAAGAATAAGACTATTTTTGAAATATTATGGAATTACCTATGCAAACACACCTAAATCAGGATAAAAATATTTTTTGAAATAAAATTAAAATATGTTATAGTAGGTGTTTGACTTTTAGTATATAATTTGTTTTTTTCCAGTTCCAAGATGGCAACCCTCCCCCCGCAAAAGGCATACTCCCAGGGGCAAGGGGACGGAATTCTGGTGGCAAAGGTCAGGGGTTGGGGCAGAATTGCCAGTCCCAAGATGGCAACCAGAAGGCAGGGCACCTGTCAAGGGGCAGGGCTATCCCTGCAGTCCTTGACAGCTCACCAAAACTTATAAAGCCACCCTCCAACCAAAATAATTGTCCACCCCTGCACTAAGGTGTAGCCACTTAAAGTTACACCTTAGTGTAAACAACCCACCTGCTCTCCCCACATTCTCCTGAATCAAGCCCATGTCCATCCATCCGTCCCCCACACCTTCCACACCACCCCAGATACCTGGTCATTTTCCCCATCCATTACTTGTGGCTGCCTGCACTGTCTGTCCCAGGGACCAGGCAGGGAAGGGTTGACTTGCTTGCCCTGCTGCTGGTGCTCTCTGGGCCAGAAGAGCACCTGCCCAGCAGCAGCAGTGGCTGGAAGTGATTTAACCCTTCCCTCCCTGCTCCCCTGGGACAGACAGCAGGACAGCCACAAGTAATGCTCCCAGGACAGGGGGAGGTAGGAGGGAAACCTTGGGGGGGGGGGCACTGAGGGGCTGTGGGTCCAGGGGGAACCCAAGGGAGCAGGGGAGAAGCCTCGAATGAGAGGTGAGCAGGATTCTTACCTTGCAGTCCTTCAGGTTCCTGCTGGCTTGAAATACAACTGTTCCAAGCTCAAACTAGTGCTAATCCTAATCAACATTTGCAAGGCTCACAGTACAAGGTGTAACAAGGCCCCATGACAAGACTCAACGTGACGGTGTTTAAGCTTCACAGGTAACCTTAACTTTTGACTCATATGATTTCTAGGGGTTTTTTTGTTCTCTTTTTTTTTTCTGTGATAATGGTAGCTGGTTTGGGGGCAGGGGTAGGGAGAAAGAGAATTGCTTTTACTTGCTTGCTTGCATATATATACATACATACATACACAGATTTTATATATATATATATATATATATATATATATACACACACACACACTATATGTATATAAAAACCTAGGATACTGCTTTAAGATGCTATGTTCACCTTTCCCATTTCCTGACCAGTAACTAAAATCACCAGAAAACTAAGTGTATAGCAATGTATGCGACCTTCAATGGAATTGTGACCAGCCTTATGTTTAAGGGTGCATGAAACTGAAGTCTTCAAATACCTTCTTATTCCTCCCATGCACATCAGAACCCTTTCCAAAAAAAAAAAGCCTCAGATTTGACCCTGTACCATCAGAGAATTCCTCACACTCCTTAAGTTTGTTTAAAAGACTTATGAACGTTTTTAAACATTTTTTTTTAAATCTAGAAGATTTATGCAACATTCTTTAACATGAGAGGTGCTCAGTTAAGGCATAAAGAGGGTCGTCAATTATAATATTATCAGCTCAGAGTTGAGCAGTAGGAGTCAAAGCTCAAAGAATTCTAGCTTTCTGATTCTCAAAGCCAGCTGCAACACAAATAATATTGCTGCCAGGAAGCTCTACATCCCACCACTAGTTTAAGTTTCTTACTGAGCCTCATAGCAGCAGAGCTGCACCGTATTTCCCTGACCTTATACACCCTCTCCCACCCTAAACCCTCCCCCTACCATGCCAGGTAGACCATAATGGAAGGCAGATGCGCCAAACAGGTTGCTTTCCTTCAATGGAGTAATTCTACATTAGGCATTTGGAACTGGACTACAGCCTCCTTATATCACCTCAGTAGCACAAACTGGCCATAACCCAGCTGGAGAGTCTGGCTCATTACCCTTAGTAATACAATATGCCAATTTCTATACTATTACAGCCGATAAACTGGACACCTAACAACAATTGCAACATGAAAGCATCTCTCTGTAGAAAGATGGGCAGGTTTTAGAAATACCATACTAACTTAGTTACCATAGTTGTAGCAAGTAACATACTCCACCTGTAACTGAATACAGATACCAAGCATTGGACTGTCCAAGCACTGGACAGATACCAAGCATTAGCTTCAAGGACTGGATGTTTGGTTCTGAAAATATCTGGAGAAACACAATATGTTTGAGCGTTCTAGAAAATAAGAAGACAAGTATGTACCTACTTCTCTTCTTTCAGTGAGCTAACCCTACTTTGTGCAGAAGTATAATGCTATCCAAGATATTTGAAGTCCTTGATTGTCATCCCTGGTTATCCTGACCTTTACTGCAGTAGTGTGCAAAATGGATTCCCCGGTGGCCTGTTCACCATTACAATTTCATTCTCTCCAGTTCCTGGGATTGCTTTAGCAAACTTTGTTTGGGTTTATTTTGCAAGTGGTAAAAAAATTGGTCTTCCCCTAACATCCCATGTGAATGAATATCCAGGACTTTGAATCTTCCAGCTGCTTCTCTAAACAATAAACTCACTCTCCATGGAGCTCAGATAAATACAAGGTCCTCCTTTCTAACCTCATTTTAGGACCTGGCAGAGTAAAAAGAGTCAGAACTGTACATCCAGTCCTGCAAAGGCCAGGGTCTTTTCTTGGACCATATAGAGCTCTCTTAGTTCTGCACTGACATCAAGAGGGATTAAAGAAAGCTCAGTAACTGTCAGCCTGAATTAGGACCTGACCTTCCTGCCACTAGTGGGGAAAGAATTTAGCAAAAATCATAATTTGGTGGAGAATCGCCTAGTCTCCGCGCTGACAGTGAGCTGGATAATTTCTGTGCCTTTTATGATTCACACCTGAAGCGAAGATGCTTTCCTTTTTTTAACAGTGATTAACACAGAAGTTTATTTCCAGATAAATCCTTCTCTCTGTTCGTAATTCAAATTAATAGAAATAATTCATTTTAATATAGCTTAGGAACATCAAGTGGTATAGGTATGGGGCATATATGATAAGGATAATTTCAAGGATCCATTACAGTGTAAATCAGAGTGTTTGAGAGAGAAGATACAGAGGACACATCAGAAAGTCCTTATTTAGAAAAAAAAAACAACTCAGTATGTACACAAGCTCTTTGTATCTTCTATTATTTTTATATTTTACTTTTCTCCATTCATTCTCTTATTTTGTAGAGCCTCTGTTCAGCCTTTCACATTCATTTATTTTTCTCCTCCTCATTCCCTCCTTCCCGCTTGAATTCTCTTTGTTTTCCACTCCAGTTTTTAGTAATCTACTTTAGCTGCACCTCTTATACTGGTCTGATTCATTTTGTTCCTGTCATATTTATTTGTTCACCCTCAAAATCTTCTCTACTTGTGTCTCTTTTGAAGAGTGGTCCCATACCTGATTACATAAAGGCTGCAGGATTGCTGTTCTGCACTCTTGTACAGTGTCTTAGAAAGATCCTTAATACGGAATAGCCTAATTATGGTCTGGCCCTGAAAACTTCAGGTCCTGGGCCTAGGGCAGACCATTTGGATATAATTTTTTTAATTTTATAAAGGTCTCTAGCTCTCCTAATTTTATTCAATAAAACCACTAAATCGTTAATATTGAGACCATACACATTAATTCAAGATCCTTGATAGCACACTACACAATAATCTGTGTCTGGAAAAAGGGTTTTTCCAGCATTTTCTACTACATTGTTTTTCTTATTCACTCAGCCTACAGCTGATCACAGTTCACGTGAGTATTGTTTCTGCATTCTTTGTCAGAGCTGAGAGAGGAACTGGCAAGTACCTGTCCTCTTGTTGCTCAATAAAGAGCTGAAATTAGCAACACACAGAATGTTGTAATTCACGGCCGTCATTACAAAGATGTTTGAATGTTGTTATCAAGTGTATTGTACATCACAGCAAACAACATCCAAAAATGTGACAGCTCTAACTTGGGACCCACAGTGACATCTACTGGAATCCGTCGACTGATGACACAGTTACAAAGACACGTAGTTAAAGCTTACACCAACCTTTTTCCTTCAAAAATCAGAGGCATGGAAATTGATTGTGCTAAATCATCTATAATCTTGAAAGATGAGCAGATCACATAAGAACACTGTGCTGGAGTGTGAGGCAGGCTGCAGTGGATAGAAGCTGGCTCAGGCAGTAAAATGAATCCCAATGCTTTTGGCAGGCAGCTCTCCTATCCAATTGTTTTCCTCAAACTGAAGTCTAAAACTAAGACTCTAAGCACTCTTGCAGTGTAATCAGAGATAATGTGTACATATGCTGGCATCATCTTTTGTTCGTTTCATTGAGAGCACCACTTCTGATCTGAAGGGGATTGCTGCCAACTTTCTAACATAGTGTTAAATCCTTCCAAGTCTCCCATCCATGGATTTTTTCCCCTTCTTGAAAGCACAGAATGTTAAAATCCTCCAAATCTAAATTGACCAACTCAAGTGCACTACTAGAGCATATCAATAGCATTTGGGAACTTGGAACTGGTTTTCAGTTGGAGTTGTAATAGGATTTCAACAATACTAATTCCATTCAATAGTTCAATTTCCATCTCTTTTCTCTGACTAGAGACATTTTTCCCCCTCAGCACTGTTAACTGCAATGTCTGTGTTTAAAGCTGAAGTGATGGATCAGACTAACACTGAAACAACTGTTTGAGCATTGTGGGACCATCTCCAACAGTTCTCCATTTTCTGGTTCAAAGAATGCAATACAAGCTAAGATGCTTATGATGAAAGGTCACAGTCTGAATACACTCTATCACGAGTCCTCTTGGGTCATCATATTAGGAGTTTTAAAATTTAGGTTTATCCCAAAAGAATAAAGTGACGCTGGTAACCAGAAATCCTGGGAAGAGAAGCAAATGGGATATACTGATATGCTGGATGAAGTGCATGACTTGCTGGAGGTCATATAGGAGGTAATTCTGTCCCTGTTAAGGTTTGTGTCAGGGAGAGGCAGAGGAAGAGGTCCTGTCTGAGGTCTCAGAAAGGAAGGGAAGTAAGAAGCTCAGAGAGATGCGCACCATGGAAACTGGATTTTGAGAAAACAACTTTAAGCTTTAAAAATGTGGATAGGGATTTTTAATATTAGCGTTTACGTAATCCTTTTCCTCTCCTCTGCTATTCCAATCTGCTTTCAAAGGACAGTACATACTTTCTACATCACGATAGACTGCAGACTGCAAAATAGCATTTGGGTCCACAGCCGCTGAAGTGAACAAATGAATGCTGCTGACTTGTTCCAAATTTTTTAAAATGAAGTTATTTAAGCCTCTTAATAAAGTTTTTAAAAATTAAGCATCAGTTTTTAATGCCTGGCCTGTTTTTCTTCATGACTATATAAACACTCATACAGGGCACATCTCTCAGATCTTAACAGAATAAGGCCTGTAATACCCATTCCTAGACCCCTGCTATGCAGGGAAATCCTCAGCACTGGATTAGGTGTCCAGACTCCCTATACAATGCATGGAGAGAGATCGGCCACTAGGGATGGGAACCTAGTGTGCTTGGCCAGGCATGAATCTTCCTCTGTTCAGGGTCCTGAGACAAACCTTTTCCTCTCTGCTTTTTAGTTAGCTTCCTGTCCTACTTATAAAGAAAGTAGAAAAAGAAACAGGTCAAAATAACAAGTAGCCTGGTGGCTAAATCACTCACTTGACATGTGGAAGGTCAAAGGTCCAGCTATCCTTTTTGAGTTATCATAGTCAACTGGCATATCAGCTTCTGTAGCCAATAATGCACAGAGTGGCAAAGTGGATTGATCATGGCCTTCAGCCTCTGTCTGGAGCAGGGCACAAACTATCACCTCTAGGAGCACCTATACACGAGCAGCAAGACTGCGCCAATGTGCTGTAATTACAGCACATCAGAGCAGAATTGATTAATTGAGTCTGCTGGAGCATGGTGATTACCACACTCCAGCAGACTCCAATGTCTCATGTGGCAGCATCCCCATGCTGAAAAATGGTGGTGGGGACACTTTAACTAATGCTCATTTGCCATTTTTCAGTGCGGGCATGCTGATACACAGGAAGCTCCGGGCACTTTAATTAGAGGGGCTCTCGGAGCTGCTCTAATTAAAGTGCCCCACCCTCCCACACCCACTCCTAGAGCATGTGCATAAACACCCTAGAAGCATAGAAACACCTCACTTGCTCTGCCACCACACCCTGAAACATAGAAAACTTAAGTTCAACACATCCTTTTGCTGCCTGATCATATCAGGGACTTGAACATCAGCCTTGCATATCCTTTGTCAGTGTGCTCAGCATGAGGACATTGGTTATTTTCATATTGGCTTCTCTCACTGTCACCTGTTGGAGGTCTTCTACTTCATAAAATTTAAATACTCACTGGGACAGAGAAAGATTGATTTGATAGTCCACTGGTTAGAGAACTGACCTGAGATATGCTTCCCTTACATTTTTTTTTTAATATATTTATGCTATTGGGTCCACTGGGAAGACAGTTAGGGAAATGTCTAGTCTGAGAATCCCACTGTGGGGCCTCTCTCTAATATGAGCTAGAAATCCGTACAGCTTAATAACTATGGGGTATCATCTGTGCTTAAATGATTTTGTGCCTGACTACTGGAGAGAACTCTGACACCTAGAAGATATAGACACAGGCTAAGTTGCACTCCTAAGAATATCTGTGGTGCCTAAATGGTAGGTTGAAGTGCCTAAAGCGGAAGATAGATGTTTCATAGTTTCTAGGGTCGGAAGGGACCTGGGCAGATCATCTAGTCCG
>NW_005841998.1:3024371-3028314 GCF_000455745.1 Alligator sinensis | reverse complement strand
CTTGGGGGAACAGGGACTCCCCCAGTGCCTGTTGATCCCCCCTGACTAGTTTATAGCAGGCCACAAGATTCCCCCTCAGCCTTCTCTTCTGGAGGCTGAACAGGTTCAGGTCCCGTAACCTTTCCTCATAGGACCTGCCCTGCTGTCCCTTGATCATGCGAGTGGCCCTCCTCTGGACCCTCTCGATGCTGTCCACATCCCTCTTAAAGTGCGGCTCCCAGAACTGGATGCAGTACTCCAGCTGCAGCCTGACCAGTGCCGCATAAAGGGGGAGGATCACCTCCTTGGTCCTGCTTGAAATGCATCTGTGGATGCACGACAAGGTACAGTTGGCCTTCCTAGCCGCCTCCCCACACTGCTGAGCCATGTTCATCTTGGAGTCAATAATGACTCCAAGATCCTTTTCCACCTCCGTGCTGACAAGAGGGGAGTTCCCCAGCCTGTAGGTATGGTGCTGGTTGTTCCTCCCCAGGTGCATCACCTTGCACTTGTCTGTGTTGAACCCCATCCTGTTCTCCTCCGCCCATCCTTGTAACCTGTCAAGGTCCGACTGTAGCCTGTTGCTCCCTTCTATTGTGCCCACATCCCCCCACATCTTGGTATCATCAGCAAATTTGAACAGGGTGCTTTGCACCCCCTCATCCAAATCACTGATGAAGATGTTGAACAGGGCGGGCCCGAGGACCGAGCCCTGCAGGACCCCACTGCCTACGTCCTTCCAGGCCGAGAAGGACCCATCCACTACCACCCTCTGGGTGCGGCTCTCTAGCCAGTTGGCGACCCATTGGACTGTGTGGGTGTCTACGCCACAGTCCCCCAGTTTCCTAATGAGAACGGGGTGAGAGACAGTGTCGAAAGTGTATGTGTATATACACTTGTGTATGTGCTTTTATAGATGTAGGCATTAGACAGTATTTATTCCAAAATACAGTTTGATAAGCAAATTCCTTAATATGGACTATCACAAAATGAAATATTCAAATAGTGAATTAACTAAGGCAAGGCTAAGTCAATTTACATCCACTGAGTTTTTGGCCCAAGTTTTTAGACTTTATAAAATTCTTACAAAATCCTATTATTTTAACAAAGGGAAATAGATTTTAGTAAGTTCTAAATCCTCATCTAATTCAATAGTTGCCAGTTAAATAGTTGCCAGTCTATTCAATAGTTGCCAGTTAAAAAAAAAAGCTAAAAAATTGAGCCTTGATTATAAATAAGACTATTCATGAAGTCAATCAAATACTTAAAAAGCTTTTCTGTACTGAAGCCTAAATATGAGTCATTTATCCTTTAACATTATTAGTAAAGACAAGATTTGCTCTTCTAGCATCACTATTTGTCATTTCTTCTCTATGAATCCGGGGTCTTTGGTCTCCTGCAGGAGTTCCCTGACACAGTCTGGGAAACACTTAAGCTTGGTCATCTTGCAAGTGCCTTTTTTTTTTTAATCTGCTTCCTAGTTGTGGGGTTGTTGGTTAACTTAATGAAAGGTGAGGGTTAACAGAAGCCTTCCCAACCTAGATTAAATATATATCACGGTCATTTGCAAGGATATCTAAGTGGTGATCCCAACTCCTTCCTGCCACGTCTTAATGTTAGAAGAAGATCTATATCAGGAAGGGTTATTTGTAAACACCACTAGACACCGAGATCTAGGGACAATTTTTCCTAAGGTTCCAACCTCCCATACAAGCCAGTTTATTGCTTCATAGAAATTCATCTGGCCTTCATTAATGGAAACTCACAATGGTCTTTCTTTTCAGTAATTCTCTTTTATTTATTAACTTCCTTTCTTTTTGTTTTTAGGTTCTCTCATGTATCATCAATACCCCTGGACTGCCAGACTGCTTCATCTAGCTCAGGTAAATCAACCTTCCAGTCTCTCTAGGGTTAAACCCTTTCTTTCTTGAAATTAGAAATTAAAGGAATTCCCTCCAAACAAATTAAACAGAGCCCTTCCGGGCTGTAGTCACTAAAGTTTCCTTTCTCTTCAGGCAACGCAAGTCTAATAAGGGTGTCCTGTCCCTTTAAGCCAGCAAACATTACCAAATCACATGGACGCAGGCTCAACGTATCCCAAAACAAGAGAAAATATAAGGAAAAGTTTTACTTGTGTCCATAGGGACTCAGCCACCTTCTCCTGGCTAGCCCTTTCTCTCTGTTGTTTGGTTTTGTCATTATCACCGCTCTCATGGCAGTGCTTCTCCAGTTGGTTGCACCCGGCTTAGTGTAGCTCCTCGGAGCTCCTTAGCCAGCTAGCTGCTGGCTTGTTGCCACTGTGACCGTCCTGCCCCTTTCCTCCTTGGTTCTGAAATGCCTCCTTTTCCCTTTCATCTGGATCTGTTTCTTTCTGCCTTTCCTTCCAGGGCTGCTCTAGCTTTACAGAGCAGCTGCTCCAGAACTGGAGCTCTCTGTTCCTTTGCTGGCTCCTGCCAGCACTCAGTAAGTATCGCCCTGTTATTCTCCTCTTCTCTACACAAGTTATATTGTGAAGCTGAGCAAATTAGTCCATCTGGCAGGAATGGTCTGATGGGGAGATTGCTGTTCACAAAGGTAGATGTAGTCTGGTGAAGTAGCCTACCACACAGCAGAGGAGCTTCATTCTTCTGAAGCACTATCACATTAAAGACCAATGAAATTTAATGTTGAACTGACCCTAAACAAAGTATTTCAGATTAGTTCAACAAAACAAAATATTTTTGTGATCTGACCCAAAAAAAAATATTTTGTTTCAATTTGCCTGTTGGAAAAGTGAAAATGTATTGGGGGAAAAAAATGAGATAAGCAAGTTTGTTTTGGTGATACTTTTTGTTGGATACCTATAGACAGTCCAACAAAAAGTATCTCCAAAACAACTTTGCATCTCACACCTTTCCTGGACCATCAGGGCTACAACACCACACCAACCCTATTACTGGAAACATTTCTTAAGAAAAAGATTCAGCTTTCAGAAAATGGGTTCCAAAAATTCAAACCTGCTGTAATTGCTAGTCATCTGTCCATCCATTCATCCACTTATTTTTATGACCCTTATTTACTGTAATATCTAAGTAGTATCACTTATAATTCAAAAACCACTAAAAGGTCTGACGACCTTTTCATCGTCAATGCTAAGCCTCAATATTTCTCTAGACACCGATGAGAATGTTCCAAGTTTCATTTTTTAACTAATCTTCTAATAAAACAGTATGTCTTCTCCTTACTCTTCCTTTAACCCTATAGCATAAAAGTTAGAGACAGTGAATTTATTTTTAGAGTTTTCAACTTCTGAAACATAATAATTCAGGCTTGAGATAATCTATTGGAAAAGGATTTATAACTCTGAAGACCAGTGATAATTCAGTCTTGTTCTCTAGACAGAATTGGAAGATGCTCCAATAATTACACTGATCTCTTACCAGTATCCAAATTATAGAAAAGCCTTTGAAGACTAACTATAAAGAAAAGCCATATTTTTGCCTAGGGTAGTTTATAATCCTAGCTCTCTCTGACTCCTAGATTCTGAGGATGCCACTTCACGGAAAAATAAAGTTGGAAGGAACCTCAAGAGATCATTTAGTTCAACACCCTGCCCAAGACAGGGTCATCCCTGACTATACCATTCCAGACAAGTGCTAATCTGTTCTTAAAAAGAAACTGGCATGGATGGAGATTCCAGAACCTCTGCCTCATAGGTAATCTATGCCAGTCTTAATCACCATCAACATTAGAGTTCTTCCTAACATCTAGCTTTCCCTTATTGCAATTCAAAATGATTTTTTGGTCATGACCCTGTGGTTACAATGAATAATCTACCCTTATCCTAATCATAACCACACTTCAGATATTTGACACCTGTTTTCAAATTCCCCTCACTACTCTTCTCCGTAAATAATTCTAGTTCTTCCAACCTTTTCTTATGTCATGTTTTCTCCATTTCTAATAATTTTTGTTGTTGCCTGCT
>NW_005841998.1:2984234-3024361 GCF_000455745.1 Alligator sinensis | reverse complement strand
TGCTGAACTCTTTCCAAATTGTCCACCTTTTTGTTGAAGTGCAGTGCCCAGAACTGCATACAGTGCTGTAGGTGAGGCCTCACCAATGCTGAATAGAGTGGAAGAATCACTTCCATTGACTTATTTTTGACACTTCTGATAACTCTCAACAACAACTCAATTATACATTTAAGTAAATTAATACATAAATGCAAAGCAATTCCCATAAGCTTTGTTCCCCTGATCAGCTTCCTGTTGCCCCTTGGACCAGTAGTCATCCCACTCTCAAGTCCTAAAATACTGAGCTACACCTTACGTACTCAAGGCACTAGTTCACGAGCACTAATTGTTCCAAAAAAGAAAAAAATAGCCACCAGGAGTTAAGTCTATATAAAGATAACTTCTGACCTCATTGGTGTACCTAGCAAAGAACTTGCACCATCTTTCTAAAACTCTGAATAATGACAGTATGTTCAGTGTGTTTTCTAGAATCTTTGGCTGGAAACCACCTTTCTAAAATCCCCTAATGAAAAATTTACCACAAAGTTCTGAATAACCTTTTATCTTGTTACAAAAGATGTTGCTTGATAAGTGATTAAGGAAGCCAACAATGCCAGTCTGCGATATACCAGTAACAACAAGTATGTTAATACCTCATCTTCAGGCACAGACCAAATCAAGTTCAGGCCTGAAATCTGAAATAACGTATGTTCATTAGTATCCCTGTTTTAATTTGTAAATATCTGAGGTGCTACCTTTCTCTGGAATAACTAGAGACCAGTCTTATAGAAAAGTTTCCAGTGACAACTAGTGCCAAAATCTGTCCATCCACAGTCAAGAGAAATAATCAGCAACAGCCATTCTGAATCCAAGGCACATGTTTAGTAGTAATGTATTACACTTAATGTCATAGGACAAATGTTTTCATCAGAGCCCGAATGATGGGAGGACTAGAAGTTGCTAAATAGGTAGTGCTTCTAGATTTTGTTCCAGAAACAACCACTTTTTTTTAAAGTCAGTTACTGTTTTATACTGCTTTTTTTTTCCTGGGCCATTTCTGAGCATACCACTGTACTCTTGTAGAAACCCTAAACCTCAGTGTTGCCCCCCAAATATCCAAATGAATTTTTATGTCTGTCTCTTTCAGCCATTCCTCTCTCAAAATGAAGCCCTATTAAAGTGATTCAGGAACTGTTCTCATGCCCATAAACCTTCATCTATCCCTTTATTTAGTCTAAAAAAAAAAATGCTTGTGCCTTATTGTCCAAGAAGTGTCAATGCCTTATTGTCCAAAAAGTGCTAACTGACAGTCAGGTACAAAATGCTCATCTTAGGGACATAAGTTGGCATGGAAAATGATCAATAATAGCCTACAGTAGTAGCATAATCCTTCAGGGATATCCCAACTATCCTAATCAACCTCAAACTTGAGTTATTTTATTCAGAGGGCTCCTATATGTTTAACTCAATCCTAGTTAGGTCACAGTTAGGAAGGCATCTCCATCTTTGCTTCTGTTAATAGTATTCCAAAAATTCTGGACAAAGCCTGGAATGAGGCCAACAGAGCTGGCAAACAGGAAGCTATCCAGGTAGTATGCTATATATGTTGAACCAGACTCCCATCCCACTGCCTCTTTCAGCACAGTGCTGCACTTGTTAAATCCCATCATTCCAAGATAACATTGACTTTCAGAAGAGAAAAAAATGAAAAAAAAAAAAATCAACACACCTAAAATCTATGAAATGTGCTGACAAACTGAAGTCAACTTAATGGCACAACAGTGTCATAGACACTAACCATGTGCACAGGATTATTATATTATTAATATTAAACATACATAAATTAGGTTTTATCATGTTATGCACAAAACTGCCCCATAGGTGTAACAAGGAAGTTATTTGAATGCCCTTTTGGGAACCATCTCCAAAGAAGAAATGTTCACATCTTTTGTAGACAAACACTCTAAAAATCTGTCAGCAATTATTGATGCTCCTTGTGAGCTCTCTCCCCTTGCTGCATAATTCCAGTGCTCTATAGATTTTACATTTTTAGAAGCCACATGATTTCTGTTATCCTAGATATGTTATCCTAAATTCTCATGTAAAGCCCCCACATGAATAGGTTCCATTTATTCTGTTAAAGTACTCCCCGAAGGACTAACCTAAGCTTACATCTAAACACCCTCTGCTTAACGAAGGATAAGTCTTTTTCCCATGTGACTGCCACTAAGGCTTATGCTGACAGAAAATGGGTGCATCTACACGTGCAATTATCTGCATCATAATCTGAAAGGTGGGTGTGTCTGCACCATTGCACCCCCTCTGGATCCACCCTTGAACCCAGTGAACTTATTTGCTGTATGGAAAGCCTCAGAAGCCCAGAAATTGCTACTGCTTCATTTCAATATCATGATTCACAAATGTCATTATTCCTATTTCATTATCCTTATTGTTTCTCATTCTGTTCTTAAGACTTCTACTGCATGTGTATCTTCTTGATTACTGGAGTAGAAAAATCACATGAGAGAAAATCTACGTAAAGTTTTTAAACCAATCCAAAATTTGTTATTTTGAAACAGTTTGCAAAATGTTAACTGCACCGAGCACAACAATGAACAGTTAAGATGAATATTCTTCAGTCCTTTTCCCTTAGATTAGTCAGCCACTGTTCTTCAGTGGTCTCTGATCCAAGGTGGATCTAAAATCCGTATAGAGTCATGATGACAATACCATTCAATAACACCCGGAAACCATGCTCTTTAAAACATTGTGTCAGGCACAAATTCGCCCCCCACCAGAGTTTTTTTCTTTCCCAGCATGTGCCCAAGAAGAACATTATAAGGGATACCAGGAAACAGCAAAATAATATCTATTTGCCACTTCCTATAATTTTCAGCTTTTCCCGCCCTCTGTCAGCCAGTCAAAACCAGTGTTCTAGAGAGAGTTTGAAAGCTAGAAAATTCTTCAAGGAAATTTTGAATTTAAACCACCATGCAATTAAGGTAAGCTTTGGGGAAAAAAAGTCTAGAAGGATTTTAGGATTCTCCAGAAAACCCTGAAAAAAACGCATCTTAATGCACAAACCAAATCTTCTTCAAATATGGTATTTATATACATATTATGAATATATTTTGGGGTATGAATTGACCCCAACTGAAGTCAAAAGTAACATTCCCAAGACATCCCATTCAGTGAAGTCAGGATTCCATAGATAGATTTGAAAGTCAAAAGGGACCAAATAATGATGAGGATCTTAACTAACAAAAATGACAGAAATTCATCCAGTCATTTCTGCATCAATCCCAACAACTTGTTGGTGAACTACTACCTATCTGTCAAGGAAGCATCTAATCCTGATGTAAAGGTTTCCCATGATACAGAATTTACTACACCCCTTGCTAATCTGTTGCAATGGTTAATTATGATCACTGTTAAAAATTTTCACTTTATTTCCAGCTTGATTTTTTCTGCCTTCCACTTTCCTCAGTCAATTGATCTTCCTATGCCTTTGTGTGATAAATTAAAGAAACCTCCAGTATCAGATGTATTCTCCCTGTGCAGGAAATTTCATATATCAAAAAGTTACCTCTTAACCTTCTCTTCAGTATATTAATATTTATATCTATAAAAATCAAAGAACAAATCTCAAAAGGAGGCTCTATTACTGAGGGGTAGTAAGCATGGGACATTTTTATGCACGGGGCATGGGGGGCACTTCAATTAGCAAGACAAGCTAATTAAAAAGCACCCAATTGTCACGTGTATCAGCATCCCCGCAATGAAAAAATGGCAGCAGGGCACTCTGAACTGTAGCTCGTTCAACAAGCTTTAGTTCAAAGTATCCCACCACTCTTTTTCAGCACAAGGACACTGATACATGTGATGCTAGAGTTTGCTGGAGTGCATTAATTAATTTCTGTGCTCCCGCAGATGGCAATTAATCGAGTCTGCTTCCTGCACGTGCATAGGGACCCACAGTGCACAAAGTTTTAGATGTTAAATGCAGTTAGCAGAAATCATGTACTGTACTAACTAATCCCCACCCTGAGATCTAGCAATCCCAGGGAATCCTCTTTGTGAAGGAGTGGAGCTGCTAAGCGTACCCCATGTTGCATAAGCAGGAGAGTTGTTTTAGATCAGTGGCTCTCAAACTTTTTAGGCTCAAGGTGTCCCTTGGTAGGTTGAAGGAACTCCTTGGAAAATGTCAGCTCTTAGTCTTCACTCATTTTTTGACTATGGGAAAATAGTAAGTCAATTTTTCTATCACAAACAGCTCAGAAAGACCACAAGGGGTCAGAATGTTTTTGATACTGTGGATTCTCATTTGGAATTGTTGGGTTTATCTTGTGAATCATGACATCAGCACTCACATAGAATTATTGATGCATCTAGATGTGAAGAGCTGAAGAACTTTTCAAAGTGATGCATCTTAAATAGCGATTCTTAAGCAGGGAGTTGCAGCTGAGAATCATGGTTTTAATGCATCAATCTGGATCATTCTTGGATCATCATTCTGGATAACACTTCACATCTAGATTCATCAATAAACATTAATGATACTGCATTGCAGCCATTTTCCAAGCAGCATTACCTGCCACTCATTTCCAGGAAACTGTCCCCAAACCATGGCAACTTCTAAGCTAATATCATGATGTACAGATGTTGCAGTGCACTCACTGTAATATGATGAAGTTTGATTTCAATAAGTATGGTGAATACAGTAACTGAAATATCTTTGGATAAGCTATTCTCAAGATGCAAGTAAGAGTCCATGCCATTCAGAGTAGCTCCAAGGTCAGCTTGCCTGTTCTCACTCAGACACTGTAAACCTAAAGTTTTCTCCAGTGAGGCTGCTCTGGGTTTAAGAATATTATAGACAAATGGATCAAGAACAGCTGCAGAAGGACTCCCTAGAGCAGCCTCACCAGTGTATTCCTGACTGAAATATGCGGGTAAGAATGATCCTGGATGTGATATGCCACCACTGAAGTATAGGCAGACCCCATAATGGTAATATGTTCCAAGTTCTCAAAAAATTTCATTACAGTGCTAACTTTACAAAACCTTCTTCACTCTGAGCGAATTACTCATCCCTGCAACACTCATGCCAGCACTTTGCCTTGGCAATTTAATATTGAACAAACCTCGTGCTACAGAACCCTTTTAGCGTCACCACCCAAAAAAGATGAGCAGTGCTTTGGCTGCCTTTTTTTTTTTTTGTCAGGTCTGCATAGATAAACATATTTTGAAGACTGAATTTCATGCTTTCCATTTTGTTTTGTCATGACTCCTGTGCCAATTTGTAGGGAATGTGTGTCTGTTATCATTTTGCTGTTAAAATGTGTCAGGCAGTAGAGATGAGATGTGGAGGTCCAGATAATTCCCTTAAATATGCACATCAGTCTTCCAGACAAACCCTAGCAAGGCCTGAAAACACCAAGGAGCCTACTATAATGGACTAAGAATAGGTGGCCTTGCCTAGTGGTTAAGCCACCAAAAGAGGGCCAGAGCCCAAAACACAAGCCAAATCCAATGTCAGAATGAAGATATTAAGTTACCAGATTCAGAAAAAACCCAGAGACAAAGTCCAAATCACAAACCAAGACAAAGTTCAGGAGTCAAAAGCCAAATTACCAAATCCAAGGGAAAATCCAAAAACCAGGGTCAAGTAACAGAGCAGATAGGATCAGGAAACCAGGAGTACTAAATCACAGAGGCTGGCCAAGGCAGACCTTCGGCAGGAACTGCTGGTTGGCCTCAAATCTGTTGCCGCAGATGGAGCTAAAAATCAGTAAGCTGCTCTCCCAGCAGCTAGTCAGGAGACCCAGGCAGTGAGAAGCTGGAATCATTAGCTGGATGAGGGCTGCCAGTCAAAGTGCCAGGCAAGTGTGGCTTACTGGGCAATTAGCCCGCTTGGGGCTGCTAGTTAGGTTCCCTGACAGCTACACAGATGACATAGCACTTCAGAAAACCTTGAGTTTTCATTTTGATCAGCTCACATGAGAGAGTATGAAGCTAAATCCAAAGTGATCCTCATGGGGCAAGAACTGATGAGAACTAAAACTGCAAGATGTACACAGCTCAAATGAAGGGAGAGACTCATGAACCCCATTTAAGCAACATTATATTTATTTTTAAAAGTTCTTCAAGCTAGTAAGAAGAGCAAATGGGAGAACCCACAGTACAGAAAGGAAAAACAGCTCTAAATAGGTAGTTTACATTCTTGAATGTTAAAATCTAACTTGATTCCTTCTTAGATAATTTAACTGCCTCATATGTATAGATATTGGCTACGCTTATACTTTTCATCCAAAATTTAAAAGGCAAATATCAATATTTTGTGAGTTTTCCCACCATGCCTTGAGGGGCTTGTTTATCAGTTTGATTCTCTATTGAATTAGCTTCATACACCTACTACAGGAATGTTCCTCTAACTTTTTTTCTTCTTCAGGGGCAGTAATATTCACAATGTCATGCATACAAATCTCAGAAAACACACACAGAGAAAAAAAAAAAATCTATCTGCAGCCTCTTTATAACTAATCAGCCTTCTGGTATTTGAAGACTATTATCAAATCCGCCCTCAGTCTTCTCTTCTTCAGACTAAATAACTCTAGTTCTTTCCTCCCAAAATGCAACATTTCTAATTCTGAATAGCCAGAGCCACATATACAAAAGAAGCAGGAAATCACAGGCCTTACAAGTCCTTCACAAGAGGGAACCTGTGAGATCAGGTACTGAGGCATGAATTTCCTCATGACGCCACCCATACATGTTTTCATCTTTTCATGGGATTATAAACTTTTAACTGCCTTGGCTGACAATTTAATTCCTCCATGAAAATCAGAAAGTTCTGCTATTTTACCTAACAGCTTTAAATTATATTTCTCCCTTTTCATACCTGTTGATTGCCTACCTTTCAGCTGTGTTCTATGCCTTCCATCCATTTTTGGCATTGTCACTCAGATCCAGTGCTGGAGATTTTTTTTTAAATTGTGAAATTTGTCCTATCAGTTCTTAATTGAACAAACAATAGAACTAGTGCATGAAACGCAGCTTTAGTGGTTCCCACAATGAAAGTCAATGACATAAAAGGCTTCATACAACATGGAATGAAAAAGGGAGAGCTTTATTTTGTTCCCAGAACTATACATGCAGCCCTTGAGTCCTCACTTTTGTTTCATAGTACCTCATTTATTTTATATATACCTTCCTGACTTCATTCAGATATTATGACATCTCAGCTAGTCAAAGAACTTCTTTCCAATCTTACATTTTTAGCAAAAGAAGACTGAAAGGCATTTAAAAAAAAGTATCCACTATCAAGATGACTTTCCATTCAGATTGAGAGAGAGAGAAAGAGGCAAAACAAACAAATCCAAATGGTTTCAAAAGGCTAGTAATTTGAAAGAGGGGATTGTGATGACAATCTTCATATCCACATCCTGAATGGGTATGAAAGGGAGAAAAATTAATGCTAGTCACTTAATTGCATTTTTCTAACATTAAAAAGGGCAAAACTTCAGAAATGCGGCGTTATTGCTTTACTTTTATTTCTTCTTATATAATACTCAAGGAGGATCTAAAAATATAATGCTATTATACAGTCCCAGAAATAGGTTATGGAGGAGAAGGCCACAGACAGAATGGGAAGAAGAAAATCTGAGTAACAGAGAACAGCCTATTATCATGAGTTACAGTATTTAAACTACAAATGTAGAATTAGATATTAAATGATATAACTAGTATTTGCAGATACGTTATTTAAAATGGTTTACTCATCAGCTATGTCAAAAGGTGCAGAGAAGAGTTAGGTTTGGATAGTTTCAACATTTCAACATTAACCAAAATGCCCACCACCAGCACACCCATGCAGAAAAGAGTACACCCTCAGAGATTTATGTTATACATAAGGCACATAGATTTAAGACAATAGGAACATCAATCTAGTTTGCTTGTTAAAGTAGAAAGGACACTTTGGTGACCTGTTGGTGAACTTTTGCATCAACTGCAAATCTTGACTGATATCAAGGTGAAAAAAATGTATACTCTGAGAAAAGAATAGAAACCTCTTCATGCATGTATTCAAATTGGCCAGATCTGTTTATTTATTATGAAAAGAGAATATGGTAAATGTAAAGAATCTAAATGAGAGTGCAATAACGTTGACTGAAATGATACATGCAAATAAAAATAATTTGTTGCTACAGGTTGGTTCTTTGGTTCTAGAAACTAGTAGTGAAAAATGTAATTCTCTTTCCATTCATGACAGGGAAAGAAAAAGAAGTATTGACTAATTTATTAGAGCTAGAAGTTTTATTATATAAAATAAAAGGATTGGGTATTTGACCGGTCAAATAAAGTTCAGTCAGTTGACTGGTCAAATATTGGTCAAAAATTGCCAACAGATCCAAATAATACACAGAGAAAGCACAAATTGTCCATTAAGAAATGTGTCAAAACAATTAAAAATCATATTTCTGTCAAGAAATTTACAAAAAATGTAATATTTGGGGTAAAATTGCTATAATCTTTAACTGGTCAAAAATATGCAGTCAATTGACAAGCTTGCCAACCCTACAAAATAATAATTTTTTAGACACAGATAAATGTTTGATATGCATCTGGGGTGAAATCTAGGTCCTACTCAAGTCAATAGGGTTTTGCCACCAGTTTCAACTGGGCTAAAATTTTAGGCATGCGTGACAGCATATGTACAGTAAAGGATTTTCAAAACAACTTTGGTTAGACTCTGGCAGCAGCTATTTAAGTCAACTGAAAGACAGTCATTAAGTTCAATGGGCTTTGGATCAGGTTCTCTAAAGGGAAGGGGAGGAGGGAAGGGGAAGAGAAGGAGCCCCAGTCCTAATACTGAAGCCAGGGTCTGTCCCCTTCTCCTGCTGGCCCAGATCTGGTGCACTGCCTCCCCCACCCCACCAAATCACTGCTCACTTTCCCCTCACCCCCTGATTACCTGTGACTGCCTGGTCTCTTTTTCCCAGGAAGCAGGCAGGGAAGGGTTAGATGGCCAGGGTCTGTTCAGCAATTTGTTCCTTCCCTGCCTGCTCCCTGGGACAGACAGCAAGTAACAGTACTGGGTGTCGCACTTCAAAAGGGATGTGGCCAGCCTGGAGAGGGTTCAAAGGAGGGCCACCTGCTTGGTATGAGGGCAGCAGGACAGGCCCTATGAAGAGAGACTGAAAGACTTGAACCTTTTCAGCCTCAGCAAGAGAATGCTGAGGGGGGACCTGGTGGCTGCCTACAAGCTCATCAGGGGAGATCAACAGCAAATAGGTAGAGCCCTTTTCCCCCCAGCACCTCCTGGGGTGACAAGGAACAATGGTAATAAGTTGATGGAGAATAGGTATAGGTTAGATGTCAGAAGGCAATATTTTACAGTTAGGGTGGCCAAAATCTGGAACCAGCTTCCCAGGGAAGTGGTCCTCGCCCCTACCTTGGGCAAATTCAAGAGGAGGTTGGATGATCACCTGTCTGGGGTCTTGTGAACCCAGCATTCATTCCTGCCTGTGGCAGGGGGGCAGGCTAGGGGATCTGTTCAGGTCCCTCTTGACCCTAGCTACTATGAAACTATGAAACTGGGGGCAGGGGGAAAGTGAGTGGGGATTGGTGGGGTTGGGGAGGGTAGGGAGGCAGTGGACCTGATCTGGGTCAGCCGGGGAAAGCGGCAGACCTCAGCTGAGCACCTAGACTGTGGCTCCTTTCCCTCCCTGC
Source organism: Alligator sinensis (assembly GCF_000455745.1). Classification (NCBI taxonomy): domain Eukaryota; kingdom Metazoa; phylum Chordata; order Crocodylia; family Alligatoridae; genus Alligator; species Alligator sinensis. The sequence continues at coordinate 3,014,650 of NW_005841998.1, read as the reverse complement.
AGGGTGGGGGGGACGGGGGAAAGCAGGAGGTTAGGGGGGTGTGCCTGACAGCCAGTGGGGATGGCCCCCATTTGGCTAGGTTAGCATTGGCCTGCAGGCTGGAAGGCATGCTCCAGCACCCTCTGCCTTCTGGCCTGGGTCAGTGCAGGCTTCTGTCTGTTTTTCCAAACTGAAAACTGAGTATCAGTTCAGTTCCTTATCCATTCAATCTACACAGTTTAGAGGAACCTGCAACAACTGAATCAATTCTGCCTCTGGCTTTTTAACTGTCTGTACTTAGCCTTCTTGTGCTAACATGTCATGGCATTGAATTATCAACGGGTACCGTATGCAAAAGGACTGAAAACACGGTGAATATCAGTGATCCTACTATAAAGAAATAAACTAGTTTATAACTGAATTTACCCCCTGACACTGGAAAAGTCAAAGCCTGAAGTCAAAATATATCTACAGTTAATTGATTACCTTTCCTTTTTCCTCTCCCTAAATCTAGTGTCACTGAAGTCAACAGTTTTCTGGTATGTGACTGACTTGCATCATTTTGTGATAATATGATGCACAGATTAAAATTAATCCAGGTCTTTATTAAATTAGAAGTTCTGTAAGGTCAGCTAACTAAGAAAGGGTGATTTCACTACCTTCCAAATTAAATTTTAGAGATTCGCTTCAGCAGAAATTTCCTGAATGGGTGAAGGTCATTGTGCTGATTAATAGAAGCAGGTTCTTGAAACACCAAAGAAGGTTTTTTGGTATAGAAAAAGCTACAATTTACGTAGGCTTAGAAGCTGGAACACAAAAAGTTGTCGAGAAGATTTGAAGGCAGGGTTATATAATATGTACCAAAAAATGGCTGCCAGCATTTTAAACACTGTAATTTTAGCAGGGACTGATTAAAGTAGTATTTCAAGAAATGACATAGATGCCTCCCATAGTACTAGCCTGAGCAAAGTGCTATCCTGTCAAAGTAATACTTATGTCACCCTGAGACAGCATTATAAACACATACAGCATTGTGAAAGGTACGTGTGTGCCTGAATTCACCTGTTCCCCAAAGCTTATAGTTAAAAAGCAGAAGCGGTATAATAAAGAGCAGCTCAAAAACAGCAAGAACACAAAATGGAGTGTGCTTTTTATAGCTTAAATGTTAACAACTCAAAATTCTCAAATCATATCCTACACAGCAAGTAAAGGTCAGCACACACCCCAACACTGATTAATAGGAAGGGGGTGGGGGAAAATATTACAGAATTTAATAAAATACAAACCAAAAATGTTCAGCAGAAATTAAACTGAAAAGCCTATGGAATTCAATAAATAGAACAGTATAATTCTATAGTTATTTAAATCCTATAGAATTATATACCAGAGTAATAGCCCTAGTGAATTGTTGAAGGTGGTCATAAAGACTTACAGAAAAGTTAACATTAAATAATCCTACAGGAATTCTCATGTTCATTAACTTTTGGCGGATGGAAACAATGCATATAGCAACCTGTGTCTGCTTTTTGTTAAATGGATGCAACGTCCTGTCTTCAGATTTCATTTAAATTACCTACAGACATGTACATGAAGGGGCAGATCTTCAGCAGTAGATGAAGCTTGTCAGAACTGCATCAGCTGAAATCTGATCTTAAGCATCGCTTTGACACACACGCATGTGTACACACACACATGCACACCCTTTTTGCACCAATAGGTAGAAGAAAGATTTTAAGAATGGTTACCTGGGAGGAAAACTGGAAAGCCTGATTTCCACACACAAGATCATTGCAAGGCTTCATATACTCCATGATTGTGAAGTTCACCACAGATTTCACATCTTTCTACATAACTAGTCCCCACAATTTCTGGTTTCATTTTTTAAATATAATTTCAGCCATTATTCTTGGATGATAACCTCAAAAATTAAGATTCAGTCAAGCGTATTTTAACCTGAGTCGGCTAAATGCCTGAACCAATTATACCGTGAAAAGTGCGAACTGACACAGCCACCTCAATCAATACCACATAAAAAATGGGCAACAACAGCTGCCAAGTCTAAGTGTTTACGCTGCGGTTACTTTACTAGGCTCAGCTTATGAACTGACCTCAGATAAAAAAAAATGTTTACATGGAACACTTCAGAGCAACAATGCTGACATTTAAAGGCCTCTCAGAAAATCTTTATTAGATAACATCCAAGTGCTAAGTAAAGATGTCTATAAAGGTTGGAACTATGGCAAAATTAGAGAATAGCAAATTTTAAAGGCAATACATCACATTAGCAAAGCAAAATATGGGTTTATCAGGTACTTCAGATTGAGGACCCTGATCTCAAAATACCGTATTTACCCAAATCCAAGATGACTCTGAATTTAATATACACAGACAATATTTTTTTATAATCTTCCATGTATAGAATCTAATTGAAGGATCATCTTAGAATTTATCCCTGCAGCAGCGAAAGCAGTAGCAGAGGGGCAGGTCACGGGGGAGGCAGTATGGGGAAGAAGGTATGAGGACAGGTTGCGGGGGGACATCCTGGCAGTAGAGAGACCAGCAGTAGGCAAAAATCAAGCAGCCTGACCCCTATCCCTTGTCATTCCCTCCATAACTTGGCCCCTGGCATTTGTCCTTTCCACCACCTGCTCCCCCCCACTGCCAGCTGCCTGATCCCCTGTAACCTATCCTTTCACTCCCATGCTATTTGCCCCTATGGTTGCACCCACTGGTGCCTGGCTCCCTGCTGGGCCTTCCCCCACCACAGCATCTACCACCCCACCTCTCCTCCATAGCAGCTTACCTTCCAATTCTGACCCAATTCTAGCCTAGGGCACCGACCATACTCTGGCCCCAGCCCAGTAGCAGAAGTGGGCTTGTATACAACGTTACCTTAGCAAGGGCCTGAACTCATCTTAACAACAACACAAGCTCTGTAGTTAGCTCATTTTGCAACTACTGCAAACCAAAACATGTTTCCAAAACTCCACGTCAGTTCTGGGTCTTAAATTTCTCAGAACTTTTATCTTGTTTCTCAAGAACTCCCTGTATCAGTTCTGTATTCTTGTAGTCTTCAAACGTTTAGTCCTATTTCTTTTTCATACTTACTTTTGCTTAACGTGACACAGTTTAACAATATTTGTATTTCCAGGCCTTAATTATTTGGCCTAAATCCTGAGATTTGCTAACATTTATATGCTGTAAGCAACTAATTAATTTTATCTTAAAACTCATGGGGCAACACTGGAATTTGGTATTCTTCCAAAGTATGATAGAATTCATGATTTCCCCTACACAATCTATTATGTTGTTATGTTTCTTTTGTTGCTATTTTACAGACAAGCTATTTATTACCACTGATGCAATATGTATGGCTGCTTGTTAAAAAATATTTGGTCCCATTGTGCAACAAAGTATTCACAGTCCTGGTCATGAAACTCTTGGCTGGGAGGTGTTATGTTATTTGTATACTTTATGTTATTTTTGTTTTTGGTTTAAAACATTATTCCTTAAGGAAAGAAAAATTACTGGCTCTCTTTGTTTATAACAATTGACTGGATTTTTTTTTGTTGCTGTTGTTAGAGAACACTTTAGATGACAGTAACAATTTGTTAAAAGAAATTTTATGGTTGAAGTTTCAAACCTGAGACATTGATATTCTCTTAGAAATCAAGACAAGCAAAAAATAATCAACTGAGTGATAAACACTTCTGCACAGCAAACCCATTTGATAACAGAATGTTTCTACAAACTTTTTATTTATATTATTTCCACCCACAATGTGCAGAAGCCCATAGGACCCCAAGCTCATTGCAAAAAAAACAGAACAAAAAGATTAACAGGTCCAGGGACCTTATATTAATTAATATATGTAGGCCAAGTTTATGTTGTTTTTCACACTCCACTGACCTTTGTGTTATCTGGTTTTACTAGCCCCAGTAATCAAACAGGTAGTTGTAGACAAGTTGTTGTAGCAGCAGTATTTGTTCATGCGTTCAACTAGGGAGCAGATTAAATTTGATTAATCAAAACCAAAAAATACAACCCAGATATCAAGAACAGGGCAGCCCTGCATTTATGAACTTGGAATTTTTGTGAAAGCTTTGACCTGTGAGCCTTCACTGCAGGTGTATCTACATGAGACACTACTATGCAGTAGAGCAAGTTACTGTGTAATAAGCATCATTATCTATACATGCAGACCTTCAACTGCAAGTAGCAAATTAACTGCTGAGTAGTTAGTAAGGCATGTGTAGATGGCTGACTGGGAGCAAATTTGCTCCCAGTCAGCCAAACACCAGGGGGTGGGAAATTGTTCCCTGCCCCCAGGAGCTGCCTGCTGCTTGGGTGGGCTCTGCCACCAGAGCCCAGGTGAGGATAATGTCCCCCTGCCCCAGCAGTAGGCAGCTGCCAGGGGCAGGGAGTAATCTCCCAGCCCTCACCAGGAGACAGCTGTGGGCCCTCCTGGCCCCATGCTCCCTGCCAGCCCCTGGGCTACCACCGAGGGTGAGTCTACAGCTCCCCTTCGCTGCTACAGGGTAGCAGAGCAGGGTGGGAGCACATCTGCTCCCAAATTCACTCACATGTAGATGCCTGCCCAGGGTGGATTTACTCCAGAGCTCCTAGGCAACTCCCAGGGGCAGGGAGTAATTTACTCTGTAGTAAACCCATTGAGCAGCATTTGCACATATAGACACCCCTGTATTAGGTTTAAGCTTCACTTTTTTCAAATCAATACACTGAGTTTAAGAAGTTAGCCAAATAATTTTGAACACCATATTCAGTTGAGGAAAACAGCCAATTCTCAGTTCTCTTTCAAGAGGAAAGGAGAATTAATTCATATGGGTAAATGTATTTAAGTCAGTGAATCCTCTGAAATATGCTTGTATAGCATTGTAAAAGATATAATAGAAGATTTAAAAACAGTAAAAGTGAAATATGGTCACAAACAGGGGTGGATCTAATGGGAGTGCAGTGGCAAGGATTGGCCTCCCCCCACCACCTGGGCAACAAGGAAGAAACAGGAAGAATTTTTTTAGGTCCCCAAATTTAGTAAACGGTCCCCATCCCCTCCCTCCATGCTCAACAGCACCTCCCCTCCTCTCTCCTACCCTCCTGCGCCCACCACTGCCACTGTATTTGGCTGCTCTGGGGGGTAGGGGCCAGATGGGGAGCTCCAGCACAGTTATTACCTGCTCCATGTAGAGCCGGGCCCAGCCAGGGACAGCAACAGCAGTGGGCGAGTCCTTCCTCCCTTGTCCCCCAGTGTTTCCTGCCAGCCCAGGAGTAGGCATGGGGGAAGGGAACCTGTCTGCTGCCACTGTTGTTTGTAGCTGGGCCTGGCTCCACGTGTAGCCTGACTGCAGTGGAGCAGGAGTGGTTCTGGAGCCAGGAGGAAGCTAGAAACTGAGTTGCAGTCACCCCTACAGTGTAGGTCACTGCTCTTATACCCTGCTTTATGAAATCTTGGATCTGCCCATGGTCACTGGCATTTAGGCAGAAATACTTTTCACACTTAGTCTAATCTATATTCCTACAGCCATCAGCTTTGCTTCTAATGCCATAATGGAGAGTAGCATGCGACTGACATAGATCAGTAGGTGCTGAGCACAATGAGGAAGATATAGAATTATAATAAATGAGGGTTGGAAAGAACCTCAGGAGGTCATCAATTCCTGCTCAAAATAGGACCATCCCCAACGAGATCATCCCATCCAAGGCTTTGTCTAGCTGGATCTTAAAATCCTCCAAGAATGGAGATTCCACCACCTTTCTAGGTAGCCTAATCCAGTGCTTTACTAACCTCCTGGTGAGAAGGTTTTTCCTAATACATAACTTAAACTTCCCTTGCTGCAACTTGAGATCATTGTTCCTTGTTCTGTTATCTGACAGATGAGATCAGTCTAGCTTCATCTCCTTTGTAACCACCCTTTAGACAGTTGAATGCTATTAACCCCTCCTCCCCCTTCAGTCTTTTCTTCTCCAGACTAAATAAGCTCAATTCATTCAGCCTCTCCTCATAAATTATGTGCCCCAGCCCCAAAACCATTTTTGTTGCCCTCTGCTGGGCTCTCTCCAAATTTTCCATATCCTTTCTGTATTGGGGGGCCCAAAACTGGACACAGCATTTCAGATATGGGCTCAGCAGTGCCACATATTCACTTCCCTTGATCTGCTGGCAACACTGTCAATAATTAAAGCCCAATATGCTTTTAGCCTTCTTTGCAAAAAGGGCACATTGTTGGCTCATATTCAGCTTACTGTCCACTGTAACCCCCCAGTGTCTTCCATCATCCTCTAAATATGCTGAAATATGTTTCAATTTGTGCATGTAGATATATATTGAAAGTAAAAACAATGCTCATAACAGTTCAAAATAGGGTTTTTTGTTTTGAATAAAGAGGAAAATTCTTCTGCTACCAAGCCCAGCAGTGAAAACATGAACTTTGCAGTTCATTTATAATCTCATGGAAGGTAATGTTCCTCTATTGTCCCGTATAAAAGAGAAAAAGCCCTCAGTGAAGCAGACAATTTTTTTGTTCTCCACACTTATCTGTTTTGAGCATCTGAGAGCTGAGCCTGCTAAATTAAAGGCCAGTGCAGGATACGTCTAGGAATCAGGCTGATCATTATTTTACAAGATGAGAGTGCCTGAACTCAATTTTGGAACTAGAATAGTTCTTAAGCCCAACTGCATTGTTGATAGATTGATAAATTTCTCATTGACTCAAACAGGATGAGTAAACTAAGAATAACTGCTGTTTTCCTAGTGATGAGTAAGTTTTGAATCCAAGAATTCATTAAGCCCTACCTATCTCAGAATGCTATTGTAATTTTTATTAATTAATAGTTGACAAGCATTTTCAGAACCTGCTGGAATGTACTATACACCATAACAACAGTAACAACAATACCACGCTCCTGCATAATGCTTTTCATTTCTAGATGAAAAAGAATTTACAGAAGAGGATAAGGATCATGATTTGTATTTTTTCCATAGGAGGGAAATAGATAAGTTATAACCATCATCATCAAGATATCCATGTACTCATTGTAGCAGGCTTACCTTTCAGAGCTTGGGTTGAATCCCAGGCTTGCAATCCTGCTGTTTTGATTGGTGGAGCACATCCACCAATCAGGAGGCAGCAAGAAAAATAACATCACACCCCTTTTCTGAGGGGAGAGGGAGAAGAGCTCTCCCGGACCTGATTGAAGACTGGAAACTGTCAGGTCTGGAAGACTTCAGGGGCAGAACCCTGAAGCATATAAAAGGAGCTGCGCGCCCAGCACAAGGGGCAGATGCGTCAGGGACTGAGAAGAGAGAAGAGTGGGGTTTAGAAGAGCTGAGAAGAGCTGCTCAGCAGGGCAAAGCAGTAGCCCAGGAAGAACCCCTGAAGACTTCCATCAGTGAGAAGTGGGGGATGGTTAGGTTCTCGGTGAGCAGTACGGCGCATGGCAGCCAGACCCTGGCAGCTGCATGAGGCAGCTCGGGTCTGCAACCTCTGGTGTGTAGCCAGAGACACAGTGCATGGAGCAGGATCTTTGAAGCCCCTGGAGCGCCTCAGGTTCTCAACCCCCAGGAGGAGGCTGGGAGCTCAGTGCAGGTGGCACTGCATGGAGGGTGAGAGCCGCTTGAGGTTGCTCAAGTCTACACCTTGTGACATGGGGCAGCAGCTCAGTGCAGACGACACAGCCCAGGTGGTCCAGGAACAGACCAAGCCCCAGTGCTGCACAAGGCTGTCCAGGCCTCCAACCCCTAGCATAAGGTTACACGTCCACTACACACAGCGGTGCCTGTGGCCCTAAACCAGGACAGTGGCAGCAGAGTCAGGTGACAAGAAAACCCAGCAGGGACAGAGAAGGACTATGGAGTAGTAGTAAGTTACCCTGGAGAGAGGGTCCCCACAGGAGAGGCCCCCCAAACTGGGTGTGGTGTGTGTGTGTGTGTGTATATATATATTATAGGGTTTATGATCTTGTAAACTTGTACATAGATTTTTTTATATACACACACATATATATACATATCTCCTTACCCTTTAATGGTTTTGTTGCGATAATACATTTGTATATAGTTAAGTAATTGATTGACTGGACCTGACTCTATAGGGGACAGAGATGGCCACTGGGCTGCTGTGTCCCTCCACAGCACACTGCCCTGCCAATAATTCCCTCAATTGGAGAGAGACGTACAAACCCGTGTACACCCGAGCTACAACATTTTGGGTGCCCAACTTGACACAGAAGCATCTCAGGCTGCGTACCCCCAAAAAGCAGAGTTGTAATTGAAAAGATAGACTTAATTAAGATACTAACATTCCCTGTATCTCTCAGTGACAAAACTGAGGTCCCTGACCCCACTCTGATACCCCATACACCAAACTGTACAAGTATTAAATAATATTATTATTTATTCCCAAGCACACACAGTTATACATTATTTCTATATTTAGATACAAAATCTGTCATGAGATAAATGGGAATCATGAATAAATTGTCCCCAGGGAAATGAATAGTATAGTACATTTTTTATGTTTGAAAATGTACATTTTTATGTACTCTCAATAAGCTTGCTTTGCTTAGCAAAATAATACTTTGACAATGACAAAAAAGAAACGTGGCTCAGTTGATTTATTTTAAGTCAGAACATAAAATATTGACACCCAAGTCTAGCCCTTAAAGATTTAAGAACTTTTTATCCTAAAACTGTGATGAAAATGGGTTAAAGTTTGTACTCATCTACTTTCTTGTCACAAAAACTTTTGTCAGTAGAATGGATTGTATGTGTGCTACAATTGATTTCAAGAATAGCAACACGGAGAGGTGAAGGGGGCAGCTCTGGTTCATCAGTAGCTTCTTGATGGAAAGGAATCTTAAACTGTCTTTAGCCTGAGACGTAACAAAAAGGCAAAGAGAACCTTAAAGAAATCCAAAATAGAGTAAGTGTTTAAAAAGACACACTGGGCTAGGATGCCAGAATGGGGCTAGCATATGCCTAACATGACATTTCCTAGGACAGGAAATAATGGAAAAAGGGGCTGGAACTTTCCCCACAGAGCACTTGTCATTGGAAGAGACTGATGAGGTAAAATCTAAAATTTTATGGGACATATTAATTCCAGACACATGTTTTTAAACATTTTGTTTTGATAGGGTGGAAGTAGATAATGGTGATATACTTTCATTTGACTTTGTTCTTTTAAATATTATCTTACACTATTTATAATATAAAAAACCGTATGAAAACTGAAATGAAATATTTAAATATATTCAAAATGACAGTAACAGAATCTTTAATTTTTAAAAAAAAGATTGGCTTAAAATGATGAGTTTTTAAATTGTGATAAATAGATTTTCATCTTAGTTTAAACCTGTTTTATGAGATTTTAGGCTTTACATTTTCAACCTCATCACAATCACTTGGAATAGAAATTTACTTTCTTAGTGAAAGCTCACATTCTCACAGGCATGTGATCTAAGAGTTGGGGCTTTACAAAAATAAAAATACCAAATCATGTAATTTACAACAGATTTAGCTGACTTGGCCATACTGTTCATTTTACATTGGCATTTCCAAACCTTTATACACAGAGTACTGTAATGGGTTTTTCTCTCCCCACAAACAAGGTTGCAATTTGGCACTATAGTGCATAGGGCTTAGGAATGGGAAATAAAGAAAAAAAGTGTTCTTTGGTAAAGAGAGGTCTCTGGTAGCCAGGAATTTCTAGTTGAGGCCTCTGGCTGAAAAAAACCCTCAGTGGCTTGAAGGGGAGTTGGGTCTAACCCTTCTCATATGGATACCCTCATTTACAATATCAAATCCCATTGAATAATGTGGTACAATATTTGTTGCTATTAGTGGCTATAGAAATTATAGCAATTGTACAAAAATGATGTCATCAAGTACACAGTGTGACACCATGTGTCATCGTGTATTAAGCAAAATGGCTTGAATTTAACATCAAATATCCAACACTAAAATATTCAAAAGCAATCTTTAATCTGTTTTTATGAAGGATTTTTAATAAATTCAAACAATTGACATATTTGGTGAAATTATCATTTATCTACCAATAATCCAGAACTCCAATTAGGCCTAAATCCATTTAATAAATCAGTCATTGTGAATATGTCATTCAGCTTTAGCTATCAGCTAAGGTTGTGTTGGAATTAGATAGCTGTTCAAAAAATACCATGTGTTAAAATGTTAGATATGCCCTTTGCTTTTTTCTAAATTTTTCAGAATATTTTTCTCTGGGTGTCTAATCTCTATTTTATAGTATATCTTTGATGTGAATCATAAAGATATAATAGATTAGCCTATAAGAATACCAAGAAATAACTGCATCATATTATTATAGTACACTCAAAAGTTAAGACATTTTTTAGAAGCTAGGTCCTAGACAAGCTTCAATAAAGATGACAAATGAAATTTTAGCAGCGGAGAAACGTGCATTTCTAAAATGGGTGCCTGAAGCTGTAACACACAGCACATAGAACCAGACATACCTGAGTAACAGTATAATCATTTATACAGCTATGACCCATGTTCTTCTTTACCTTAATGTGGTATGTTATATGCAAGATTGATCAGAAATTCTCTCACCTTTGGAGATAAAAAATAGGGTTTCAAATAAATTATTTTTTAACCAAAATTATCTACTTTTCATTAGTTGATTTATTATTATTTTTCACATAAGAAAACTTAGGCAGACAAGGTTCTTTGGGTGAATCTGATATCTTTTATTAGACCAACTTAAATAGCTGGAAAACATTTTCTTAGCAGGCTTTCAGGTTTAAAAACCCTTTGTCAGGCTGAAGAATCATCTGCAGTTGGGGTGTGCTCTTCCTGGACAGAATGAATAGTAAAGGAGCCAGAGGCTGGTATGCACATGGCCCCAGGCAGCCTGGAGAGCAGCTTCTGTATGTCAGTGGGGGCAGAGAATATAGCCCCTGAAGGAAGGGAGGGAGAGAGTTGGACAGGGCTGAGGCCTCAGAGGGGAGTGGGATAGGACTAGGGGAAGCTAATCCAAGGAGCAGGGTCCGGGCTCCCTGGCCATGCACCCCCTGGGTGCATGGTAGTTTTGAGGGGCACAACCCCACACCACTACCCTCACTGCCCACACCCACCTGCAACCCTACCCACAGATGTGTGGAGCATGGGTCCCCCCACTGCCCCACCAGGAGTGCACACTGAGCCAGGGAGCTGGATGGGGCCCCTGCACTGCAGTTGGCAGCAGCAGGTAAGGAGCAGGGCCCCAGTCCACTGTAGTAGCCACTGCTTTCTGCCAGGGGAAGGGGGCTGCAGACCCAGGTCCCTGGCCCCATAGCCCTAACAGCTGGGGGCCCCCTCTGGCAGGGCTGGGGAGCCTGTGGGGGCAGAGTGAGAGGCATGAGCATAGCCAAGGGGCTGTGGGGGAGGAGCAAGTATCTGTGCTCTTAAAAAAACAGGTCTCCATTTAATGGAATCAGCTGGTTAACAGAATCAAATCACCATTTCCCAAAGTGATTCCAATAAGAAGAATCCACTGCATCTACAATGTGGTTATTGGGATACGGTTTCAATCTTTTGTACAAAGTAGCTTCAGCAAGATCAAACTTTAAAAACATTGGGGGCAGGTGGGAGGAAGGCTTGTAGCATTAGGCATCTGCAGAAATACTAAATTTAACATTTGGCATGAATCACTCCACAGTTCTACTGGGAGTTTAACACAGAAAACAAGTATCCTGCATTTTTTAATCAGGCTAATTTTGAGGTTGCAAACATAATAAAAATAGCAACTAATAAATAAATAATCTGAATGGACAGATTGTCAAAAACCAAACTACTTTAGCATAAATATTTGCAGCCTCTTAACATACTAACAGTGTTAGGAATTATTCAAATATTTAAATCTACTTCCAAAATAGACCAGGCAAGACTAATATTTGCATATGAAAATCATTATATCCATAAGCCAGAGGTAGGCAATGTTTTTGGCTGGGGGTGGGGAGGTATGTCGGGACGCACTGCATATTAATAATCATAAGTGTTGGGTTGTATTTTTTATAGAAAATACCAGGCTTTCTAAAAATTCTAAACCTGGTGACAATAAATAAAACTTCATATACTACCTGTGTTGTTGTGTATTCTTTAAGCATGTTGTCATGAGAAAGAGGAAAAAAAAGAAAAAGAAGGATGAGAAACAGAGAGAGAAAAAAGGACGAGAGAAAAAAAGAAAGAGAAAAAAGAAAAAAGAAAAGATGAGAGAAAGAAAAAAGAAAATATAGGTAAAAAGGAGAGAGAAAAGGAGAGAAAAGAAAATTTAAAAAGGAGAGAGAAAAAAGATAAGAAAAAAGGGGGAAGATGCGGAGAGAAAAAGAGGAGAGAAAAAAGGAAGAGAAAGAGGGAAAGAAAGAAACGAAAAGGAACAAAGAAGAGACAAGAAAAAAGAGGGGAGAGAGAAAAATGAATAGAGAAAAGGGAGAAAAGAAGAAAGAGAGAAGAAAAAATAGAAAGAGAAAAAGAAGAAAAAGAAAGAAAAGAGAGAAAAGAAAGAAAAAGATAGGGACCTACCAAATTCATGGAAGAAGTAGGCTGCATGGCAACACCTTTAATTTTGCAGGTTCCCCTGCACCCCCTGCCCCCAAAACTGATTGGTGGAGGGGCTGCACTTGTGGTTCACTTCTGATCACCAGAGGGGCAAAAAGCAGTTTAAACTCGATGCCATTTTTGTTTCCCTGCCGCTGATTGGCTGAGGGTCTCCCATACCTGCCTCCACTCAGACTCCCGTGCTGCAATGAACACCAGCTCCCCACACCAGGTGGCCCTCCCCCACTCCTCCCAGCCCCCATCACCTGGTGCCTGGGGTCAGTCTCCTCCAGGGCCTGCCCACCCTAGGGTGGCCATCATAGAGGACACTCCAGTTTTCTGCTACTGTACTCTGTCCTCTGTCCCCTATTGATACGAAACCCAACACCTTTATGAGAATGTCCTACCAGTGAACTAAGTCTATTCCTCTAAGTTAGGTTTTTCTAGGTAGCCCATAAACTATGATCAAGCAAACATACCTGACAAATATCTACAAACATTATAGTAACTATAGAGACAGTAGACAGCCAGAAAGTTCTGCCAATAAAACTGTCTTCTGGAAGATTTAATGCAGAGGTGTCTTCTTTATAGTACCCTGCAGTGGCCCGCTCTATTTTTCTCTTTCTTCATAGACTGTCCTCTATGATGGCCACCCTAGCCCACCCTGCTTACAGTTTGATTCATCAGGAATGTGTAAACTGCACTTTTAAACATGGCACTGTTTTTGCCCCTCCACTGGTCAACAGCAAGCAGTGGGTCTGCTGGGGCCCCTCAGCCAATCAGTGGTGGCAAGGCAAAAACGGCGCCAAGTTTAAAACTGCAGTTTTCACCTCCCTGCCAATCAGGAGTGAGCCTCAAGCACAGCTCCTCCACTAATCAATGGTGGAGGGGTGCCCAGTGAACCAACTGCCAGAGCCAAGCCACACCCCCTCCAGCAATGCAGGCATGTGGCCACGTGGTGTAGCCATCGGGTATGTAAGGCGGTGGCTGCCACCACTGCTGCTAGTTTCCCTTCCCCTCCCCTCCAGCACCACAGCAGGCACTGGGGGCGGGGGGCAGGAGAACACAGTCTGTATTCTGCTACCCCTAGCTCCACGTCCATGGCTGAGTTCATGAAGCGCTCAGCACCGCCATCGACACAGGGGCAGGGTCAGCAGAACACACTGCATCCCTGCTTGTGTTCTCTGCACCCCACCTCCAGTGCCTGCGGTGGCACTGGGACCTGTGGCTGCTCCACAGAGCCCAGATCAGCACTTTAAGAAAACATTTTTTTTTCAAATGTTTTCCTCAGCATACCTCATGGCATGCCAAGGAAAATGTCTCTGCATGCCACTAATTGGCATGTGTGCCAGGTTGCCTATCCCTGCCATATTTGATGGTTTAACTGGCATACCAAGTGCACCCTTTTGAAGACTATACTTAGACTGTATGTTTGATTCCAGGTGTAAAGTTTGATGCATGGAAATCTTTCCTTCCTTCTAGTAGTCGTATGCTTAGAAGAATGACAATCCATAAAAAGGGCTTTATAGTCAGCAGTTTCAATGGTACTTAAGGTCTAATTGTGATCTTTTTTACACTGGTTTAAATCAGAATTAATAGCATTGGAAAAATAGTTGTCAGTGTAAAACCAATCAGCTGTAACCAGAATCTAGCTGATTACATCTGCATAAAAATTCACCTTTGTAACAGAGGACCTGGATTTTTCTGTTGGCCCAGCTTATTAATAATTGCTGTAACTCCACATGGAGGCATTAATTGAGCTCTGCGGACTCACTGTGGCAGGTGCATCTGGTTAACTTCTTGTGAATATAAACCGAGAGCAGCTCTCTGAGCATTAGAATTTACTGCACAGGCTCAGTAGTTGCAAAGGGGAAGCTGCTTAAGGTGTAGTTTATGCTGTTATAATGTTATTAGCAAAACATCAGAAGAGGGAAGAATTATGAGCCTATTCGGTGCCTGAAGCCTTTGGTTCATTAGAGAATAGCACCCTCCCTCCTAATCTCAAAAAAGTAGTTACAAATAATTCCCACAGACAGACTCAGAAATGTAGGTTAGCATAAATGATTTTTTATGGGCTAAAATTTAAATTATTATATGGTTTGCTTTAATTAATCTGCATATATATTTAAAACAGTTCAGTATGACTAGGTTCTTACAATAAAGAGTTGTTTTTAATTACATGCATTCAGTGTATTATCTCACCTGTTAATTAGCTACAGAGTTCCAGACAAATATTTGGGACCTATGCAAACCAAAGATTAAATTGCAGTAGAGGAGTCATCTGTCTGGAAAGCACACCATCACCCTAATGAAGTTTACAGAGCACTAACCTTGCAGTCACAACTGGAGACTAAAAGGATGTACTAAAATTAAACTAGCACTTTTCCAGAATGGAAATAATAGGTCTCCACAACTGAAAAAATGTACAGCTCATGACAAAATATGAGGTTCATAAACAGAGTCAATGGATCTGTTTGTTTTACAAGTGATACATTATTTTTCAAAAGCCTTTTTTTCCTAGCAGTCCCTTGACTTCAAAACAACTACAATTAGGGACAGCAATGGGCCTGACCCCCTAATTGTACGTACTTTGCCATAGAAATGACAAAGTTTAAAAAAAAATGGAACATACGGGATATATCTTGCACTCTGTGTGGACTAAGGTTCATTTCTGAGCAATGTTTATGGAGTTAATATCATGTTCTCCCCACAACATTCTTCGGTTTAGCAGGAATACCACAACATTATTCAGATTGCCCACGTGAGGATTTAATATACTTAATTCTCCATGAAGAAAACACTTGGAGCATTAAGTCCAGTCCCTTCCTAAAGCAGGCACCATGTCATACAATCTCTTCCATGTATTTATTGAGTAAATGATTACTTACAATTGCAGGAGATTAGAATCAATGGCTGGGCAGACCCTGCCTATTCCTATGTTGGGTTTTAAATCCAGTGAGGGGTAGAAGAGGGAGTACCCCTACTACTTCCATTCTAAATCCTAATTTCTCTGATTGTTAGGACTTTCTTCTAATCTTCAACTAACTTTCTTCATGGTTAGTTCATGACCGTTCGTCCTTGTGTCACCATAGTTCTGTAGCTTGAACGTTCTTCTCCCTCAAAATAAAGGCAAAATAAAGTCAGGATGGTACCGTGTAGACTAACACATTCAGAGAAGCATGAGCTTTCAAAGGCTACAGCCTATTTTGGAGGATGCTATAATAAAGTTAATACTAAAGCTAGTACCAGTCATCAAGGGCTATTTCATTCTTTGACAAACCCCCAATTTTATTCAAAATATTGTTACAGAAATGGGAGATAAGTTCACCTGCTTGCAAATCCTTAAATACCCTGGGGTTTCAGATTAATTCAGTGTCAAATCCTGTGAGATATTTTAATTTGCCCTTCTTGAGAAAACTGGAGAAAGCAGTGATCGGTAAACATTGGTTTTTATTCCTTAATTTGAAAGAATGCCATAAGAAAATCTGGTAATTAAAGATATGAGCCAAGACTGGTTCCCTGGTGCTTAAATAACCTGATTGTTTTCTTAATTACTTGTCTTAAAAACAGTCTTGACTATGATTTTCCTTTAAATGGATTGACTTTTCCAATGATAGCAGAGAGAGCTGATCTAAGTTGACAGCACTTGACACTAAGATCAATCTTTTCTTATTAATCCATGCACATGTGTATGTATTGCCGCACAAACATGCACATTGTTTCCCTTGAACTTTTTCAGATACACACAGAACTGTTGGCTTGCATTTGTAGTAGTCATGGAGACAGTGATTGGAAAAGGACAGAGAGCAAACCTATATAGCCTGGAGCAAAATGTTTATGAGAATGTCCTACCAGTAAACTAAGTCTATTCCTCTAAGTTCGGTTTTTCTAGGTAGCCCATAAACTATGATCAAGCAAACATACCTGACAAATATCTACAAACATTATAGTAACTATAGAGACAGTAGACAGCCAGAAAGTTCTGCCAATAAAACTGTCTTCTGGAAGATTTAATGCAGAGGTGTCTTCTTTACAGTACTCTGCAGTGGCCTGCACATTTTTTTAAAGTCAACAGGGATACAGCACAACATCCCAAAATAGCAACACCCAATTCAAATCAAGAAAAAGCAATAATCACTTCCCCAAAAACTGTTGCCCTGTGGGGCCAGGCCAACCCTCAGTATCTCAATATTGCACTGTTACACAGGAGGGCGTGGTGTACAGTTGCACATGCACACACTCAAAAATCAATTGGGTGCATACACACACACACTAGGCGCATATACACACTTTAGGTGCATGTACCCCCCCAGGCGTGCACACGCACACTACCAATCCAGGCACATACACATCCAAAATTACCAGCCTAGGCAAATGCATACCTATCATCAATTCAAGCACCTACACACTATACAGCCCAAAAGAAATTAGACCAGAATCAATTATCAATTCCTGCACACCCAATACACATACACAGATCACTAATTCATATAGACAGGTGAGTTCCTAACTTGGGTGTTGTGATGTGTATGTATGTATGCATGTATGTGCTTGGTGTACTTGGGATACCTGGGGAAAGGTTAAGGTAAGAAAGTGGAGGGAGTGAAAGTTGCTGGGAGTGAAAGTTACCAGGACCAGGATTAGAAATGGTAGACTAGAGGTGCCTGGGCTGAAGAACTGAGGCTTGTGGGTAACTTTAGGTTAATTGATCTCAATTGATTAGAGGACAATGCCCAAATCCTGCAGAACAGGGGAGGGAGGCCAGACAGAAGCTGGCACAGAGGCTGGGACCGAAGCTGGAGCTACAGGGGAGCCAAAAGGTAAGCAAGGAGAGGGAAACTGGGACAGAGGATGCAGGAGAGCTAAAGAGGGCACGGAGGAAACTGGGGGCTGGCTCCAGGAACCAGGGGAGGGGCTGCTGGGTGCCAGGAGCTGGAGAAGGGCTCTGGCTTCCGGGAAACCTGCGGGGAAGTTGGTGGCAGGCCGGAGAACTGTGGGGGAGAAGGAGCAGCTAGAGAGGGTGTGGGGGAAAGCTGAAGAGCACAGGGGAAAGGGGCAGGAAAGGTTGGGAACAGAAGGAGGAGAAAGAAGAGATGGGGAGAGACAGCAGGAGGCAGAAACAAGTGGGGCTGAGAGGCTAAAAGTGTCAGGAAAAGCTGCAGAAAGACACGGGAAGGAGGCAGTGGACAGCAGAAACAGGGCCAGGAAGCTAGAAGTGGCAGAAATGGTGGGAAGGGCTGCAGAAAGATGTGGGAAGAAGGTAGTGAATGGCAGGAATGGGACTGAGAGATGGCAGAAAGCAACAGGGCCAAAAGGCTGCAGCAGGGGAAAGGAGAAGGGACAGAGGAGCTGAGAGGTGGCAGAAAAAGGTGGCAGGGTGGGGGGGAAGCTGAGAGAGAGAGAGAGAGAGAGAGAGAGAGACCGGAATTTAAGATGGGGAAGGTACCAGGGCTCAATAACATACAACCCAACTCGGGGTTACAAATGACAGTGGTTTTATTGAATAGGGAAGATGGTGACACAATATCTTATTGGTTCCTTCACACACACACACACACACACACACACACACACACACACACACTGGCAGCAGGGGTTAAAGAGACTTGATGCAGGGGCTGAAGTCTGGGAGGAAAGAGAGAGTCCAAATTGGAATAGGAAATATGAAGGTGATCTCTACCTATCCCAGGCTGGAAGTTGGTCCTCGATGGCCAGTGTCTCCTTCAGCTTGGTGTTGTCCACAACAGGTTGCTGGCAAGGCCTCTGAGGTGGGTAGGCAGCATGACGTGGAGCTGGTCTGGTTCAGATAGAAATGAAATTCCCACTGGGTCTGTCTTTACTGCCCCTTTTTATAGGGGCAGACCTTGTGTGACCCTAGTAACAGGAGGCATGCCCAGGCATGGGTCCGTCCCTGGCGTACTGAGCATGTGTGCTCCATGCAGGGATGTGCAGTTTCGGGTGTCTGTAATGGTAAGAGTTGCTGGTTCTGCAGGGTCTTTTGACCTTCAAATGCTGGGTTCTTGTTTCTGTTCCTGGGTGAGGTCTGTGGTTCCTGGGTGAATCAAAGCGAGGTGATGGCCTAGTCGTTACAGGCCATTCGGTTGAGGCCTGCTACCATTGTATTTCAGTCATTCCCAATCACTCTCATTCATCCAATTTACATCAGAGGGGTACATGAATCATACAGTTGCAACACAGGGGCTGCCCGGGCAGAGGACACAAGATGGAGGCTTAACATACAAAATGGAAACTTGACATGACTTACGCTAACTTACATATATAGGCCTAAAACAGTAGTCACACAATATAAAAGCAGTACAAACATAATAATTATCACTTATAAAACAGTGGGTATTGATATCAAAATATCAGGGAACTTACTTGCAAAGAGGGGAGAGAAAAATAAAACTTACTACGCAAAATAAAATGTTAAAGCTTATCCTACATCTTAGCTTACTTATACTTATCTATAGGGAATATAGAGGGAGAGAAAAAGTAAGAAATGGCTGGGGAAGGGGAGGGAATGCATTTTAAAATAAATACAAAAAAAGAAAAACTGGGGGTTTTGCTGCAAAACCACACAGTACTTTCACTAGACTACACATGGTTTAGGGAAGAGCAATTTATTAGTTTTTCCTAATGTACATGCAATCTTGTCTGTAAATAAAATGATTTTTTTTGGAAGATAGAATGCAAACAGTTTCCAGTATGTAGAACTCAGATGGCTTTGAAATGCAATCTGGATCCAAACTTCTGAGCTTGGAATTGGAGCCATTCATCCTACTAGGAGTTAAATCCTGACTTCATTAAGCTCAGCTGGAAATCCCTTCCCTCCTGCAAGTCTGTATATTTTCCCTTTCAATATGGGCATGGTTGGGATCTAGATGTGTGGCAGCAGGGTGCGCCCGCAGGGGCCAAAATCCCAGGGATAGAACCCGCTCCTGGAGGAGGGCCCAGGGACCCCAGTGCCACAGAAAACTTACCCAGGAGTCAGGCTGGGATGGAGAAGGAGCCACATGACATGAGTAAATTTAATCCAGCTACACCTAAAAAGTAATTATTGTGCAATTAACTAATTAATCTTGCTATAACAAACCTCAGCCCCTGGGATAGAGGCCCATGGTCGGCTGTCCCCCACAGGAGACGTGACCGGCCTAATCTACTCTGGCCCTGAGGTAGGCACCTTAGACCCAGGGTCGGCATAGGGATGGACACAGACCAAGGAGGAAGAGGGGTGAGCAGGCTGAACTTCCAAGCCTGCGCTCCTGACAGCGGCTGATGAAGCGAAGACTCCTCAGAGCATTTGATGAGCCAAAGCCAGGATTTGGCATGGCGGCAAGGCGATCCACATGGTTGGCATTTGGAAAGGGTGTGGGGGAGGTGGAGCCCCAGGAGCAACTGCAGTGAGCCAGTGAGTAATCCGTCTTCAGGTCAGGGAGAGGAACACCACTGAACTCCTCCCTTCAGTTGCAATCCCATCAAGTCATGGCAAGAGAGTCAGGGGCCCATACCAGGGAGTGAGAGCACACTTACAGTGCCAGCTGGGGGCACCACAATGTGCATCTGAGATTTCTTCTCTAGCCTACTGTGGGCTGAACATATGTTTTAAAAACTTTTAAAATTATCATCATGTTTTGTTATTCCAATAGTGTCTACAAGCCCAAACAGATCAGAGGTATTTTAAACCGCACTGGGTTTTGTACAGTAGCCAAGGGCAAATGAATAATGTAATAGGGTAGAAGAATGAGAAGACAAGAATTTACCCTAAGCCAGCTGCGCCATGCTAACTGCCAATGTGCACATGCTTACCCTGAAGTAACTAGTTCATCTGCTTGCATCCTAGCCTTTCTAGCTCAATTTGTTTCTTGAAATGTCCTGTTTTCTCTCGAAATGTTTTAAAGTATTGATTTGTACATTAATCAATCATCTCTTTATTTATATTCATCGATTTTATTAAATAACATTTTTGCAGTGTGTTTTTGTAATATTTGTTACCTAGCAAATTTATCTCTACAATAGTTAGTTTTGCCCTACAACTTCCACCTTTACTAGGAATTGTTTACAATGTATCTTGTCCATTCTAACATTCTAAATCCTGAAGTCTGAGTAGAGATTTGTCATGTTTCCATACGACAAGTAAAGATTCATGTGCATATATGACTCTAAGTTAAAAACAACAAAAAGTGGCCTGGACCTTAGTTTTACATCTCCTCCAAAAAGCATTGTGCCTCTAAGTTCACAGTACTCCCTTTCTGCAGCATAAGATTGATACTAAGTCAGAGGAAAGTGTGCTACATGGCAAATCACAAACAAAATTCCTATAGCAAGATGGGTTGCTGGTTGTAGCCATGTTGGTCTAAGGACATAAGCAGACAAGGCTGCTTGGGTAAATGTGGTATCTTCCATTAGACCGACTAAATCAGAGGCAGGCAATTATTTTGGGTGGAGAGCTGCTTACCCACTTTTGGCAAGCTGCCGAGAGCTACATGGGTAGCCCTGCCCCTTGACAGGTACCTCACCCCCTGGTCACCATCTTGGAACCATTGTTCCAGGCTCAGAGCAGGACGCAGGCTGGCAGGGGTCTGTGAAGCTGAGCTTGGCTTCACCACCAGTGAGAGGGGGGAGCTGGCCCAGCTCCATAGAGCCCCTGCCAGCCAGGAGGACCCCTGTACTCCTGCTCTGGGTCCTGCCAGCGCTGACTCCAGGATAATGGTGTCGGCCCCATGCTCCCACTGGCTCCCGCACCTGGTCACTCTCAGTGCCCCTCTCAGCCCCACAGTACAGGCAGGGAGCAGCGCACAGCCCCAACCACGCACTCACCGGCAGTAAACGAGCTGGTGCCAAGTGCAGGGAAAAGCAGCCCCTCCCCCACCCCATGGCCAGCGCCCTATGCTGCAGCCACCCCACTATGGAGCAGGGGAGAGGCCACTTTTCCCTGCACTCAGCACCAGCTTGTTCCTTGCCCACAGTCCTCCCCTGCCCTTCCCCCCCAAAACTTACCTGAGTTTCCCACACCGGTGCAGCCGAGGAACCACATGGCCCCAGGCCAGAAGCCCCAGTAGGGGGTTGAGCACAGGGGGGCAGGGCCAGGCAGGCCCTGCTATTCCAGGAGCCTGCCAGGGCTTCCCCTGGGTCCTACTGCCCCTGGTTTCTGTCATCTTATACAGGAACCAAGGACAGATAAATATTAATTTTCTAATTTTTTTAGGGGCCCCACAGGCTGGATAGAATGGCCTAGTGGGCCGCATCCAGCCTGGACCATATTTTGCCCTCCCCTGAACTAAATAGTTGGAAAAAATGTTCTTTTCAAGTTTTGGGGCACAAACACCCTTCTTCAGGCATAGGGAGAGTCTGCTGGTGTTGTGTGCGCTCTCCTGGGTGGAATAGAAGCCAAAATTCAGGTCTGTGAAAAGGTGAAATGTGTGGCAGTGAGGATCAGAGGGAATGAGAGAATGTGTGTGAGACATGTAGGTGAGAGGGGAAGTGGGGAATGTTGAACTGGTGATAGAATGCAGCTGGTAAAATGCAGACAGGTACTTTCCAGCTATTTAGTTGGTCTAATAAAAGATATCACAGAGAACCTTGTCTACCTATAGCAAGATGACACTGCTTGCAGGACTCCCACCATAAATGCAGTGTTTCATATCAAAGATAATATGGATGCAGATATAGGTCATTATAGTAATAAACTACAAACTGAATTTGAAAAATCCTTAAATACCTAGCAGTTCTGACTGTTCTCAGTATGAGCTAGCTATAGGGTGCTGAACATTTGAAAGTCTTGCCCTGTGTCTCTCTGCACTTCAACAACATTAGCCTAAAACTGCTCACGTTGAGGTCCATGGCAAGACCCTTACTAATTTCAGTGGCAATAGAATTAAGTCAATTCCAATCCTTTTTGAAATTCCAATCCAGTTTTTAATAACCATTGTATTTCATGGGGTGCATAAGGTAGTTTACATTCTTTATTAGCTTTAAAAACAACATTTATTGATTAGGAATTCATCGTTTTTCATTCCAGCTTCATTTCAACACTTGGTTTCTTATACCACTTTTAATTTTCTGGGCTAGTTATGCATTTTTAATTAGGCCTTTTTTTAACCAACTTGCTTGTATTATTAATGACATTTTATTCCAATTAATTTGGTTGGTGAATCAGCTCTAATCCTGAGATAGTTTTCTTGAACACATTACCTTTCAAACTTTTCAAGCTTTTCTTTCCTCTGTAACCCCTTTTTTTTCCTTCACTGCTGCCTACACCTTTCTGCCAACATATTCCTGGAATAAAGTTTTAAATGGATGCTTTGTTCAGATCAGTAGAACATCAGGTCATGTACCTAAGTACTTTAAGTATCACACTGACATTTATTTTTCTTTCAGCTTGAGCTAATGATAATATAGTTCCTTTTTCTGATTTTCAAAAAGAAAAGAAAGAGAAGGAGAGAGACAGAGACTTTTTGACTTTTATTAACCTTTTATATAAAAGAAAAAAAGTCTAAAAAAATCTAACCAGTTAAAAATCAATCAATTAAAAGCACAAAACCCCATATGGAGCTAGTCATGAAAACAAACAACAGCCAAAGAAGAACTATTCAAATAAAGTGCCAATGAGGAAAACTCTTGCACCTCTTGTATTCTCACACATTTGTGATTACACATTAAAGGACCAGACAGCCCTTTTACAGTAAATAGTGCCCCCTAGGGGATCAAACAAAGAGCAGAATTAGAGCACAAAACTGTTGACCTGATTTTAGGAATCAGCAGCCAATACTCAATGTGGGTGGAGTGCAACAACCCTGAAATGACCAATCACAATGTATCTCATTGATAACTTGGATAACTTTATCGATGTACAGTAGCAGCATATGACAATTAGCAGGCAAACAAAGGCTTACCACACACTGTGGCCCAGGAATACACACAGGAAGATGGACATCTGGCCAGCATATGATCATCTTCTGTGGGTAGTTTGCTTCAGTTTGTGGTGCTCTCGCCTGGAGGAAGTTGCTGAGTGATGAACAGGGATCCTGGTTTTCTCTGATTTAAAAACACCTCCAATTTTCAGTTAAAAAAGAGTAACTCCAAATCTACATTCTTCCACAATTAAAATGAAATATCATATTGTCACAACCCAAAGTTGTGTTTTTTTTTATTTGAGTGTGCTTCGGCATCGCTAAATCATGTTCCCGCCAAATTGCAGCTCTTTTGCACGGTGGAGTGTTCTGCTGCAACAGAGGACCCGCGTGCAGGAGCTTTTCCCACCAGTTCTGTAGCTTTCTTTGCATAGTGCATTTCTTTTGCATTATAGCAATGCGCAATGCAAGGAGTCACTGCCATTTGTATTAAGATTCATGCCACATTATTGGCCAGTCTTAATGTAAGCACACGTGGCAGCTAGCTATTGGCTTGCTAGCCGTACAAAAGGCTTGGGTCGTTTCCGCCCAAATCGGAGAGAGAGAAAGAAAGCACGTGGAGTTCGGGAAAGGAGCGTGAGGATCTCTAAGCGCTGCTGATCCATACGAACCCAGCTTTTTCCTTAAGAGGGCAACAGAGGTTTAATTTGTCGAACCCACGGAGCTTCAACAACTCCGCGGGACTTATTTACCGTCCCCTCGGAGCCTTAACGACTCCGAGGCAACTAAACTCTAGCACTCCGGGGTCAAGGAACCGAGTTTATTAGAGTCCTCCACTAAGAACTCAAGCGGAGCGGAGCCTAGAAAGCTGACCAGCCTACACCGCGACCACCTTGGGTGTAAGTAAATAATCTTTTCAATCAACCATTACGCCTCCATGACTGATTCTAGCTAGAGCGTGTCATACCGCACCGCGGTCTTTTCCAACCCCATGTACCCGGGCTACCGGCCACAGCCTGTGTACACACAAAGACGGGGCCCCGGCTTGCCCCGGCTCGCACATGGCGACCCAGATGGGATCGGGAGAGAGCTCGCACATGGCGATCCAGGCGGGATCGGGAGTCGGCTCGCACGCATATATATATATACATACACATGTACGGTGGTATTTCATTTAAATCACAGAAAAATGTGGATTTGGGGTTACTCTTTTTTTTTTCTTAACTGAAAACTGAGGATTTTTTAAAATAAAAGTAAATCAGGATCCCTGGTGATGAACACACCCTCTCTTTGGTTCCTCCCCAGTGTTATACCTTTAGTCCATTCATTGTATACATAGCTGGTACTCATTCATTGGTGGTCCAGTCCAATGTACTTGGGCCATTGGTGGCCCAAGCCAATGGGGATACTGTCCACATGCAATTCATGCACCAGGCATCTGGTAAGATGTGATCATATAATGGAAATTTTCCATCCCTAGTTAGGAATTTTAGATACCAGGACAGGTTAATTGCTGCAGTTGCACTTTTATCTTTTGCATACATGGGAGATGGGGCCACTTGTCTTCTGAAGGTTCATTAGACACCGACTACTCCCAGAAAAGATCTCTCTGGAATACCCCAAATTGCTCTGCCTTGTTACAGGGCTGCTCGCCTGCTAAGCTATGAGTGCCTGATTTTGTTTTCTAGCACAGTGGTTAGCCACACTTATATTGAATATGTTGAACAACAAGCAATAAGCACTAAAGCACTAAAATTCTAAAAAAATGAAATTTTAGCCATCACAAACCAAAGGGAACAGCAAGGCAGTCTAGGATCAAATTTTGAACTGTTGCCCAGACCCTTCTTGTTCTGCATACAGAGGAGCTGGTGGGTCAGCTGACCCCAGCCAGCCATTCCAGTGCCAGTTAATGGGCAGAGGGCTGGAGACCTCAGGACCGGCTTGACTTGCCTAGGTGACCAGCTGTAGGATGTCAGGCCATGATGAGAGGCCATGCTGGTCAGGCCAGAACCCCAGGCTTGGAGCCATGGCCTGACCTGGAAATAAGAAATTATGCTAAGTTGGATGCCAAGAGAGATGGTTAGAGATACCCTGACAAAATAATTTTCCATCAGAATATGCTGTTCTATCAAAGTCATTTTTCCCCATAAAATTAGGTTGACATTGAAATAGTTTCCTTCTTAAAAATTAAAAAGCTTAAGATATTATCCATTTTAATATTTTGAAAATGAAATACGTAGAATTTTCAATTTAAAATTACTTTGCTTTGAAGCATTTATTTCATGTTATATTATTTTATATTGTATTATGTTTGCTATGTGTTTGAGAATGTTCATGTTTCCTGTTTTTATTCTTATTCAAAGGGGAAGCATACTTTGAAATCTCAGAATCCTTCACTTAAAATAGAATTTTGTTCTTCCTTGACCTCTGTTGCTGAGTAATTTAAAACCTGACCCTGGGAGTTTTGGGGTTGTTCATACATCTAAAAAGATTTGCAGAAAATAAATAAGTGAGATGGAATTTGAGAGTCAATAAATACTTCAGTGGGGGAAAAATAACCCTATAATTCAGTAAAACATGACTGGAATTAAATGAAAAAAATATCTAGTTCTCACTGAGCAAAATTCTTGCCTTGCTCTGCAGAATTCATAGGAAATTATGCTTTGACATGTCATCAGTTACAAATTACTTTAATGATTTGTTTGCTAAATTTGACTCCTACCTACAAAAGTGGTTTAGTGCATTAATTTGCAGAATACCTTAACATATAAACATCAAAGCTGTTTTAAGAGCTGTGAAAGTGTCATCTGGTATAGCACTTAAAAGCAAATTTAATTTGGGGGGAAAAGTAGAAAAATGTAATGGTTTCGATATTCAACTCTACAGAAAGGCAAAGTACTGAGTCATCCAAGGTGCATATTCAAAAGAACATAGTATTACTCTCTGTAAAATGCACCGACTGCTGTTAGATACTGGTTTGGTGATAACAACTTAATCCAGGGTATGACAACTACTATTTCTCTAGAGGCATGGAAGCATCTATTACTCCATATTGAGAATAACGTAATCAGCCTATGGCACACTTCTCTCTCTTCACTACCTGCCTGCCACCTGTGGAAGAGCCCAACCCTTCAGAGATCTGAGAGAGGTGTTGAGCTTAAAGGATGGTCTTGAAGAAATAAAACTGTGTAAGTGGTGCATGTCATTACTTCATCCAGCATAGTTGGACTCTGGAGAATAAGGTCAAGAGAGACCCAGATCATATTCCTTCTCTATATATGGCTTCACCAGGGACTCATGACAGTGAGCACTAACTACCTCACACAAAAAGGCAATCATCGGGGAAATAAGCTAAAGAGAAAAAAGAGTTGCTCCCAACTAACTCAAAACTTCCAGAAATATTTTGTTTTCTGTTTTCAAACAAATGGAAACATGCCCCTGTTCCTTCTCATCTCCTATGGATAGAATTATGCAAGGTGGATCACACTGTTTTATCTCCACCACTTATAATACTTCAAAAAAAATGGGAACAGAAATAGGAAGATAAGGTGCTAGGACTTATTCTACCTAACAGAACTGGTGACTATGTGTATTCTTGTCAATTTTATTTGCTCTTCTAAGCTAGGGACAGAAGTTACACATAACCTGGTTTAAGTGATCAGAAACTGGTTTAAACCTGTAACAGAACAGAAGTTCAGTGAACATACACCCGTTTCAAAATGGCTGAAACTGGTTTGAGATGAACTTGGTTGAACGTAGTATCAGTCTTAAATTATTTGGGTCAAACCAGTTTATGAAACTTCTGTCCCAGACCCTTTCCTGGTTCAAGTTAAATCAGAGTCTCCCATAGGCAGAGGGAGAAAAAATTATTTGGGGGAACAGAGCATGGGCATGCAAGTGCGCCCCCCCCAGCAGACAAATCTGTGGGGGAAGAAGTGGAGGGGAGGGGAAAGGGAGTGTGGCTGCAGCTGGGACTAGGGATGCCCAGCCGGGGTGGAGTAGGATACAGGACAGAGCTGCAAGCAGTTTGTCTTGGGGGGCACAGGGAGGGGGTGGCAGCTCCTGCTGCTATGCGTAACCCAAGGGGGCATGGAGGGCTTGTGACTGAATCTGCACGTGGTGGGGTGGGCTGGGGCACTGCTGGGCTCTTCTCAGCAGGGGCTGAGCTGTGCTGCACTTGGGGTTGGTAGCAGTGGTGATGGGAGGGGGTCTGGGGTGGGCTATGGTGAATTTTGGGGTGGCCACAGCCCCTCCCCCCCATAACCCTCCTCCCAGTGCCACTGCTGCCCACCCCGAGCGCAGTCCAACCCAGCCCCCGCTGCCACCAGGAAGAGCCTGGCACTTCTCCAGCCCCGGCCCCAGCCCACAGTGAGCGGCAGCCCACTATGCCCCATGCAGATCTAAGGGCACATGCCCCCCTGCACCTCCCAGGGTGTGCATAGCAGCAGGAGCTGCACCACCTGGACAAGCTGCTCATGGCTGTCCTGCACTCCACCCCACCCCGCCTTACCCTGGGTCTGCAGCACCTGCCTCAGGCCCAGCTCCCCTCCCTTGCTCACCGTTGCATGTGCACCCCCACCTCCCCACCCCTGCTGCAGCCACCAGAAGCCTGTGGCTGGGCTGCCTTGTGGGCATCCCACTTCCCCACATTTGGTGGGGATAAGCCCCATTAGCCCCCACCTGTGCCCAACATCCCAGCATGCTCTGCGGCCCTGGGCTGGGCTGGGCTGTCTGTTTCTGAGAGCAGGGCTGGCCCCGCCCCTCTGCTCCCTAGCTACAGCAGTGAGGGCCAGCTGACAACAGGGGGGGCAAGCTGGGCTGGGGGTGCAGCCCAGTTTGCAGAGGGGGGACTGCCTCCCCAGGCAAACCCCAGCTGGGGTCTAGGGGGGTTAAACACTCCTTCCCCTACTCAAACTTACTGCTGGCTGCCACTGTGGACTACAAATCCCAGAAGCACCTGGAAGCAGGAAGAGGAAGTGATGACCAGCCCTGCAGAGTCCTACTGCTGTAATTCTGAACTGCAAATCCCAGAGACTGGAGGCATCAGGAATAGGAAGCAAACCCACAGCCAGACAGCCATGCTCTAGCGCCCCTGGCTTATGGCCTGAGCCACTGCAGGCATGTGGTGACATTTTCTGAAACAAAGGTTAATGTCTGTTCACTTCTGTTTCAATTTAATCTATGCAGTTTAGAGTAGCCTGCAAAAACTGAAATGATTCATCCTCAGGCTTTTTGACTGTCTGTACCTATCCCTAGAAATCAGTTCTCTGGTGGGGCATGGTGGCAGAACAGTTAAGGTGTCTTACCACAGCTCCAGAAGCATTAGTTTGAGCCCTCTACTCCACACTTGTTTTTAAGGGCAGTCCAGTCATGCCAGCTGTAAAGGACCCTGAATGGACCATTCAGGTTCTGGAGTCAAAGGCAGCTGGATATTTGCGAGAGAAAGTGGAGTGCCTTAGCTACAATAGCCGAATGGTCTGTTCAGCATGGGCAGGCCTTTGATTTTCTGTCCAGTGTTTCTATCACCCTTTTTATGTCTGAGTTCCACTGGTCTGTATTGATGGGGAACAGGGAAACTGATATGTTCAAATGGAGAAGATAAACCGAGTCCTCAAGCTGTTTTGCCAAGATACATTGCAAAAAGCTAAAAGCAATAGGCAAACATAAGTAAAAGGTAGAGACTTGGCCAGTTAAATTCTTTTTGGTTTAATATTAGCTATACTTAAATTTACTGCTGGGAAAAGAAGGTCTGCAACAAAGATGACAGAAAGATATCATTAAATATCTAATAACAAAGTCAACAGTGATGGCTCTTGAAAGGGAGAAAGATCCCTAGTCTTGGGTCTGGTCATGTGTGGGAATTGATCTTGGAACATCATAGAGTAAAACATGAGTCTCAGCAGCTTGAACTAGGATTAACCACTGTCACTGGAAACTGAAGCAAAAGAATGACACAGAGCATGCACTGACCCACACATGGCACATGCAAGAAGGGAGCACATAGTACATCCTAGCCTGGAGGTTACATGCACATAGAATTTTGCACAGGGATCCTTAGAGGCCATTCATCTGAGGTAGTTTTATGAGATTCACCCTGTAGCAGAGGGAGTAAAACAGGACTATCACTTCTGAGATGTGATGTCTGTTCTCAGCTCCCTCACATAAATTAGATGCAGGGGAATTTTCCAAGGAAGTATATACTGCTGTCTCAGATGCTCTGAAAAATGGGGAAAATGTTCAAATGGAGGGTGAACAGTGCAACATTTCAGAAATGTGGGTTACTAAAGCCTTTGTGGTCCCACCTTTAACTATTTTCATGTTTAAATTCCTTCTCAGAAGAATTGAACTAAAACAGATTGAAGATCGATAACTTGAGATGAAAAACAGTGACCATGCCACCCACATCAAACAAGCATAGCTAAATGGGGCCAAACATGCACAGGCAGCCAGCTAACCCCAAGGTTCTAGGAAGGATTCAGAAGCAGCAGAGAGAGCCTGACATTGCTATGAATTCTGTTGGATATAAGGTAGGTGCTATATTTCCCATTGAGTCTCACAGACCTGCAGTCACCCATGCAAATAAGTAAAAATTGCAGAGATCGAGAAAGACAATGCACCTAAGCTAGATGAGGCAGCATGAATAGTATGCTTATTTGCTAAGTAGCATTACCATGATGTCGTAGCCTTGATGGTCCAGGAATTATGCGAAAGGCATAGATTTGGGGGGTTATAGCTTTCATTAGTCCAACACAAACCCATTAAAAGGGGACCCCAGAGCCCTGTATTTCTTCCCACTATGCTACTACTCACCCCAAAGAACAGCCTGAGGTTGTCCTGGGATACTTCTCTATCTCACCAAGCCTCTGCTTCATTGCCCTTCTACCAGACCCTGCAGCTACAGTGCAGGATTCTCTGCCAGCCTCAGGAATTCATACCGTTAGGTACTTGAAAGAAACTATAGTCCTTCTTTCCATGGAAAGGGTAGCCTGGAGTATCACTCATCCAGAAATCAC
>NW_005841998.1:2977259-2984224 GCF_000455745.1 Alligator sinensis | reverse complement strand
TCCAAAAACAAAAAGAGGATGCAAAACAACAAAAGGATTTATTACACAGGACAGAACAAGTACAGAAGCCAAAATGACTATGGGTTTGGAGACAGAAAAGCACAAGAAGTAAAGTTTCTTAGTCTCATCTGGTTAGAGCTTAGCCCCTCCTGAGAAACCTGCCAACAGTCTTAGAAATCAGCCTTCCTGATGACTACCAGTCCTGGCAACTGAGGTCATTGAACACTCTGAGATTCAAAGATGTTGATTGTATCCTAGCTAGAACCTAAAAAGCCTCAGCCCCCAATCATTTCATTTCATTTTTTAAATGTAAACCTCATATTTTCCCAAGGAGGAAGCAACTATGACCACCTGAAACTTGAGATACTGCTCCTGCCTTTGTTCAAGCGAATTTGCATCATCACAAAGAGGTGACAGAACTTCACAAGAGAGGTGAACGACCCTTTAACAGCTAAGACCTGCCTGCCCAGAGGAATTTTCCATCTATTGACTCCTCTGTCAAATCCTATGAAATATTAATTTTCATTTCTACCCAGGAGAACTTTTATGATCTTTTCTCCAATGCCTGATGAAGGGTGTTTGTGCCTAAAAGCTTGCAATTAAATAATTTTTTTTGCAAAAATCTTGTTGCTCTAATAAAACCATAAGCCCAGATTGCTCCAACCCCCCAATCAGCATTATTCTAATACTGAGTCATCAGAATCCTCCAGAAGCTGCTCTTATCTGGGATACCTGTGGCCCAATAGGCCATTACCATCAGATGCATTTGCTATAGAGGAGTTTGTGAGGATTGTAAAAGTTTAGGGTGTGTACAGAAGTTGCTTTTTTCACCATTTAAAATGCTTTATTGCTGTAACTTCCCAGAAGTGCATGGCTTTACAGCACTTTTAAAATGGGTACAGTACTTTAGATTAACCCGTTTTAAATGAGGTATTATAATTTGAAGCACTGTATTTTGCAGCACTTTAGCAACTGGCAGCACTTTAAATAACTCCTGTATGCTGGTCAAATTTCTGGTGATTCTGCCAGTATCCAATGGGATTTGGGAGCTGCTGCCAAGCCCCATGGGAGACATGGTGACCATTCCCAGCAAAGGGGGAGGGGGGCACAGTGAAAGGGCAACAAATATACAGGGAGACTCTGCATGACTGGGGAGAGGGGGACCAGGTGCTTGGACATGCCGTGAGTGGGATACACACACAGACACATGTGAACATGCACACACACACCTCCCCTGAGAACTTGCATGGCTGGGGACCAGATGTTTGAAACCAGGCTCTCAGCCTCTGCAAGAGCTTCTGCCCAGACCTGTGGCACAATTGGTGCCTGCTCCTAGCATTTGGGTTGGGAGTAGGGGGGTAGAAGAGTAGGGGTAGGATATGAGGATGAGTGACAGCCTCTCTTCCTGGTTCTGCCTTCTCCACTAGTCTGCTGCTGTCCATGGTCTCCTGCAGTCCTAAGAAGCTGTGGACACCCTCTGCCTCCTAGCCTGGTAAGTGCAGGGAGGCTCAGAGCCTCCCCCACCCAAACACTGCACTTCTGTCATATTTAAGAGTGTTGTAACTTTATAGTGCTATAAAAAGTGCTCTAAATTACAGTGCTGTAAAACATGCAAAGATCACTTCTGTACACACCCTTAAAGGGTTAATAGGGTAAACAGTAGAGATGGGTGGAGTTTATGAGAGAGCCAAACAAGGTGTCTCATGGCTGAAGTTTGTTAAAGTAGCTCCTGACTCAGGGAACTGGACCTACCGCACAACAGAGTTGATTTCCCCATTATAGGTTATTATACCCCCATTATTATACCCAACTCCTGTCTGTCTCTGGGAGGGGAGTGAGAAGGGGGATAACTGTGCGCTTTGAAAGCAAAGCATATATCTTCACGTCTGAGGGAAGCGAGCACAGTGATATTTAAGAACAGAAGGGTAGAGCTGTGAAATTGAAGGAGGGTAGGGTAAGAAATTCCCAGGGTTAGCATAAAAACAATTAGTAAAAGAAAGGAAGCTTGATTACTGGCATATCAAGATCTATCAAGAAGAAAGAGGGTCAATTACCACCTGTAGTGTGCAGGAAGAATTTCAAGAATCAAATATATTAGTGTCAGAAAATTGATATCAGAGTTGAGTCCTTGGTTCCTAATGTCCAGCCAGTTTATGAGCTTTTGTTCCCAAGCTTGTCTTTTAAAGGTGTTAAGTAGATTTCCCATGAGCATGAGGATAGTGAGGTCAGAGAGGGAGTGGTCATTCTGTGGAAAAATGTGCTCCTACTGGTGTGCATGTCTGTCTTTGATATTTCTTCTGCAAGAGCTCATTCTCATGCATAGTTGCCTTTTTCTATTTGGTTTCACCCCGTGAGGGCATTTGGCACATTGGATTATTTCATAAGGCATTTCTGGTTCTTAGTTACATTAGTAATTCATCCCTTACCCTACCATAATCACCAGTGAATGTCTACCCCAAATGCTGTAGTTTTTAAATGCACAATTCTTACATTTACAGGTCTCAGTGGCTTTCAAAAGTCTTAAACTAGGCCAGATCAAAAGCAGGTTTGAGAATACTTGAAAGGAGTTTGAGGAGTGCTCCTTTGCCAGGTTTTACCTTTCTTCACCAGATCGGTTTGTTAAAGCTCCTCAGAACAATGTAGCGGTGCTGCAAAATAAGTGTTTCCTCATTTTAAATAGCAGGAAAATATAATTCCCAAGTCACCCTCCTCATTCTCCCAACAACTAGATTATTTGTATTCCAACACTGAAACCTCCCTCAGGCCTCTCACATGCATGTGGAGATCAAGCCCAAAGCTATTTCATCCTGCCAGGTGAACATTACCCAAGTATGAGTGACTGACTGGAAACAGGGTATTAGAAAGAAAATGACTGAGCATCCTTAAGTATAAATATCTGCTCTCCCTCCCCCTGACTATAATTGGAAGGGATTAAAGGGAGAGAAATTTAAACAGAGAGTGAGGGGGATTTCCACTGTCAGTCCAAGTCTTCGATAAAATAGGTTTGTTGAACTGAAAAATGAAGACCTGCAGGTATAGAAGAAAAGCCTGTTTGTGCAACTCTGAATCTTCACCAGCTCAGAAAGGTAAAATAAATCTCCACCTGTGCAGGAGAGGCAGGAAAGGAACTTCTGATATAACAGAGCAATAAACACCCCTGGTTTCTCTATATCATGTGCGTCTTCTTGAAGAGGATTTTTTCTAAGGCACATATTGCAAGTACTGGACAGCCTCCTATACTCAATCACTGCTTTGTGATACCATCAGACAGGTTTTGAACATTAGCAGAGACTGTAATTTTCCTTGCAATGCCCCAAAAATGTGGATTTTGAAGAAAAAAGGTAGGTATAAAAAAAAAAAGAGAGAGACAATGCCTGACATTGCAGACAGACATGATAACATGCTAGAGAAAAAGTCCAAACAGTTCATCTTTCTGAACATGTTGTGTAATCCCTGTAATGTAGTCATAGCCAGTAGGATTTATGGCTAGAGGCTGGGCAATGGACCACAGCACAGAGAATAGCTAAACTTGCATACTCAGTCAGCTTTTTCAGAGGATTTCCAGATAAGGCACTGAGCACAGCATGCTGCTTAATGCTTTAATTTAAAAAAAACAAAACAAAACACCCCACCTTAGGCACTACCAATGGCATTCTCTTATCTTTAGTTGCACTTAAGTTCTTCCTTAATATTGAGCATGTGGTTAAATGCTGTTGAATCAGGTTCTAGAGCCCAATTTACAGCTTTTCCCTTCTTAATTAGCTCGTTATTGAAATGCAACACTCCTGCAAGCATGCTAGCCATCAGGTAAGCACCAGTACAATTTCATCATGAAAAGATGAAATACACACCAGAAGCTGAAGAGAACGTCTCAGTCTTACAGTGGGATCATATTGCTTGGGAACTGGGGTGCCATGAAACAAAGAGAAACCAGCAGAGGCTTCTACAATCCAAAATGCACCCAAACAGAAAAGAAATTAATGCAATATCTGAGAGAGTAGCAGGAAGGTGTCAGCAACAGCATACCCTGATGTTGCAACTGAGTGGTGCTGCTTTGGTGTGTAAAGACAGCCATGATCTCAAACCACCTCCACACACACAACACAGAGCACACAGACATATTTGCATCTGTTCATCACTGTCACCAGACATGAACAAGGGAGAGCAAACACCAGCATTAGGTTTTGTGTAGTGTACACTGATAACATGTTGCAGATTAACCTAAATTATTTCCTACAAACATCTTGGCTAGGGACATAAATTACACATAAACCAGTACAAGTGATCAGAAACTGGTTCAAATCTGTAACACAACATAAGTTCAGTGTACATAAACTGCTTTCAAAATGGCCAAAACCAGTTTAAGATAAACCTGTATAGATGTAGTATCAGACTTCATTGATTTAAGTTAAATCAGTTTATTGAATTTCTGTCCCAGATCCCCTCCAGGTTCAAGTTAACTCAGTCCCCCAAAATCCCAAGATGCTTTGCACCTCCCCCACAACACCACTGCCCCCCCTTGCAGGGTGGGTGGGCTAGCCTTGGCCCAAGCTGCCTGCTCTAGCTGAGCAGGAAGGTGTGCTCTAGCACCCCTCAGCTTCTGGCCTGCACCACTGCAGGCATGTGGCTGCATTTCTAGAATTCAAAGTGAATGTCTGTTCACTTGCTGATTGGTTCAAGCTACTCAGGTCAGACTAACCTGAAAAGATTGTATTAATTAAGCCTCTGGCTTTTTAACTGTCTGTACTTAGACCTTGTGTCCACAAATAGTTTTTGTTGCTGTGCCTTATCTGAACTTTGAACATTTTTAATGAGTTTGCTAAAATGTAGATAAACTCATCCATGAAGTAGACAGGGGAGGGTTCCTCCTTCCAAACCAACAGTTAAACATCTGCCAGGTCTTCCCACAGGTATCATACTGTTTTTCTGGTTAAATGGATCCATCTGTTTACATATATGCCCTCTGCTATCTGGGGTCATCCCAACAGTGTGCTTTGGGCACTGCCCTTACAGCCTATAGTTCCTTTCCACTCTTACATCAATTCTTGTGGTGCCATCATGGGTTAAAAAGAAGATAAGCATGACTTTCCTTCAACCTATTACTGCAGCAGATGGTTTGCCCATTGGCTCTTTACAAAAATGCCTCAGGGTAACATATTCCAAAGTAAGAGCAGTGTCCTGAAGTGCATATATAATTACTAGCCTGCATCTACTTCCATACAACCACAGGCCACATGGTGCCTGCAAAGGTACCCTAGTATTTATTAATCCTTTTCACAAATTGTTACAACTACCCACCATCAGTAGCCCAGGGGTCCTACATAGATGAGTAAGATATTTTCACAATCTTACCATCTCAAAGTTCACATAAGACTGGGAAAGTCTATGGAAACAGAATTGTTAAAATCAGGATGCAAGGGGAGTGGAAATAAAACTCTTCATTGTTAAAGTGGAGACTAAAATTTGGGGAAACGCTAACTGGAGCCTACCCGGGGACCAATATACAAGAAAGCTCCACTGACAATGAAACCAAGCAAGCCACTCTTACAGGAGCTGAGAAGACAGCTCTCCTTCAATGTGACAGGTGGCCAGTGACCTCAGTAGAAGGACTTAGGTGCCTGTACACCAATGCCAGAAACATGGGGAACAAGCAGGAGGAATTAGTCCTCCTGCTTTCCACTGGGCATTATGATCTAGTAGAGATCACAGAGACCTGGTAGGACTCCTCTCATGACTGGAGCATAGCCATAAAGGGCTACGTCCTTCACAGAAGGGATCGGGTAGGGAAGAGAGGTGGGGGTGTTGCCCTCTATGTGAAGGAGCAGTACACCTCCCTACAGGCCGATGTTGGGTCCAAAGAAGAACAGCTTGAAACGCTCTGGGTCAAGCTCCAGGGGAGGTGTGGCAAGAGAGACCTGACTGTAGGTGTATACTACAGGCTGCCTAACCAAGGGGAGGAACTTGATCTAGCACTCGCCCGTGAACTAACAGAGGCCACACGTGCATGGGACATAGTTGTCATGGGTGACTTCAACTACCCAGATATCTCCTGGGAGGAATGCTCAGCCATCTCAGATCGATCACAATCCTTCCTGACCAGCAGCGAAGAGCTTATTTTGACTCAGGAGGTGCACAGACCAACTAGAGGCAATGCCATTCTTGACCTGGTCCTGGCCAAAGGGGATGACCTGGTGACCAACTTAAACATACAGCCTAGGCAATAGTGACCATAAAATCATTACATCCACAGTCCATCGCAAGGCTAATAAATCAGATACAAAGCTCAAAATCTTAGACTTCAAAAACACAAATTTTAGTAAGCTCAGGTCACTAGTAGAGAATGCCCTGAGAGACCAAGGACCACAGGTAAAGGGAGCATAAGAAGAATGGTTGTTCCTTAAGGATACAATCCTTAAGGCTCAGAGAAAATCCATTCCCTTATTGAGAAAAAGTAGCAGAAGGGTCAAAAAACCCTCTTTGCTAAGCAGAGATGTTGCAGCCCTCCTACAAAAAAAGGAAGAGGCGTACAAACAATGGAAGCTTGGGACAGCATCTAAGGAAGCCTACTTGACAATGGCCCGCACTTGTAGAAACCAGATTAGGCATGCTAAGGCAGAAACTGAACTAAAACAAGCAACAAGAATCAAGGACAACAAGAATCAAGGACAACAAGAATCAAGGACAACTCTTTAACTACATAGGGAGTAAAAGGAAAACTAATTTGAGTGTGGGGCCGCTACTCAATGCCTCAGGAAAAAACAGAACTCCTAAATGACTATTTTGCCTTGGTCTTTCACAAGACCAAGGGGAACAACATTCCTACCACTGGTGGGAATATTTGAACATTCGTGGCGCATGGGCCAGGTCCTGGAGGACTAGAAAAGGACCAATGTGGTCCCCATTTTCAAGAAGGGGAGGAAGGAGGACCCAGGCAACTATAGGCCAGTCAGTCTCACCTCCATCCT
>NW_005841998.1:2957659-2976098 GCF_000455745.1 Alligator sinensis | reverse complement strand
GGGTCATCGAGACCCAGCACTCTTTCCTGCCTATGCAGGGGGTCAGACTCGATGATCTATTGAGGTCCCTTCCGACCCTAACACCTATGAATCTATGAACATGCCAGGTAGGGCACAGAACAAGCCTGGTGCAATTGACACCATTCCCACCATTGCCATAGAACTGGTGTATGATCAATTAAAGAAATTAGACGTATATAAAATCAGCAGGACCAGATGAACTCTACCCAAGAGTGCTGCGAGAGTTGTCCGAAGTAATCGCAGAGCCCCTGGCAAAGGTCTGTCAAAAATCATGCACCTCTGAAGGATTCCCAGAGGACTTGAAGAGGGTCAATGTTGTGCCCAGCTTCAAGAAGGGGAAGCATGAAGACCTGGGAAACTACAGGCCAATTAGTTTAACTTCTATTCCAGGGAAAATCCTAGAAACATTCGAAGAGGCTTTCTGTGACAAACTTGCAGAAGGCATGATACTGAATGACAGCCAGCATGGCTTCATCATGGGCAAGTCTTGTCTGACTAACCTCATTTCTTTCTATGATCAGGTGACTCAGCACCTGGATGAGAGAAAAGCGGTTAGCACCATATACCTTGACTTCCAGAAAGCCTTTGACCTGGTATCCCATGAGGTACTGATCAGAAAACTGGAAGCTATATCAGGCTCAACTACAGGAAACTGGTTGCAGGGTAGGATGCAGAGAGTCCAAATGAATTGATCAGTGTTGTCCTGGTCAGATGTGGGCAGTGGCATACCCCAGGGGTCAGTACTTGGCCCACTGCTGTTCAATATCTTCATCAACGACCTGGGTGAGGGGGTGAAAAGCCCATTGGCCCAGTTTGCAGATGACACCAAGATATGGGGTTGTGCAGACACGCCTGCAGATACAAGCAGACCTAGACAGGCTGCCATGTTGGGCAGAACGGAACCAGATGAGGTTCAACGTAGAGAAATGCAAAGTGCTGCATCTGGGAAGGAAGAACCCCCAGCACACCTACAGGCTGAGCATCGCTAACCTGACCAGCACTACAGATGAAAGGGATCTGGGGGTAACAATAGACCCCAGCATGAATATGAGCCCACAATGCAATGCAGTAGACACTAGGGCCAATAAAACTCTGGCATGCATCAATCAATGCATCTCCAGTAAATCCAAAGAAGTGATTCTCCCACTTTACTCAAAATTGGTGCAGCTGAAGCTGGAGTATTGCATCCAGTTCTGGGTGCCGCACTTCAAGAAGGATGTGCTAAATGTCAAGAGGGTCCAGAGAAGGGCCACCTGCATGATCATGGATTTGCATGGCAAGCCCTATGAGGAGAGGCTGAGGGATCTCAGACTCTTCAGCCTAAAGAAAAGAAGGCTGAGAGGGGACCTGATTGTGGCTTACCGCTATATCAGAGGCATGCATCAGGGGCTTGGTGAACAACTGTTCACCAGGGCACCCTGGGGGAAAACTAGAAACAATGGCCACAAACTCCTGGAAGATAGTTTCAGGCTGAATGTTAGGAAAAACTTCAGACTATGGAACAAGCTCCCCACAGAGGTGGTACAATCATCTACCCTAGAGGTCTTCAAGAGAAGACTAGACGGTCACCTGGCTGGGGTCATCTGACCCCAGATGCCTTTGCTGCTCATGCAGGGGGCTGAACCCGACGATTCTTTGGGGTCCCTTCCATTTTCATAGAATCATAGATATATGATTCTATGAAAATCGAGACTAACATCTGGACAATAACAAGTTGTACATTTTTCTCTATTTTTCCCCATCACAGCTGATATCACTGTAATAACTACAAATGTGTGTGCGTGTCTGTGTGTGCACACACACTAACCATAACTGAATATCTTGCCAATCTACATCAAAGAAAAAAGGAGCACAAGATAGGGAATATTCAAACAACTCACATCTCAACAGAAAGTTAAAACAGTGAAGAGGAGAGATGGGAGGACAGGTAAATGGCTAGTATGTCATAGACATAGCTGCTGGGGTTAATGCAGAAGCATACAACCCTCCTGGGACAGTACTACAGCTCTTTCCATCCCAGGCTGCAGCCAATTTCAAGGTTCCAGCCTCCTCAGTAGAAGAGGAGTAAAGCAGTAAGTCGGACAAGCAGAATTATGCTTTTACCTGAAGGAGTTTAAAAAATAAGTAGAGTGTTATTTTACCTTAGAAGTAGACCAAAAGCCCAGGACCAATATCCTGTTATAAAAAGCTGGGATGGGAAAAGTTTCAGGGGTAAAATGACACCATGGTGTTCTTTACCTTGCTTTGAAAAAACAAAACAAAACACCAAACCAAAAAAAAAAAAGAGAGAGAAAAACAGCCACCCTTGAACTCAACCCCTCAATATATTTTCTTCTGCACTCAGTGGAAGAGCTAAAGGACAAAAGATAAATCCACTAGCTGTGACACATTCACTTATCTTGAATCAATAATCATGACACCAGCAGGACCAAACTCTTCTTAATATGTAATAAATAGCAGAAGAAGGGAACACACAGCTTTTATCCCCAAAGGTGCTACATATCACTGTTCTTTAAGCCATTTCCTTGGGTGGGATATTGTTTTTATACTCAGCAGGGGGAGGAATGCCACATGGTTATTCTAAATATTTCCTGCTAATACTTGTTTTCTCTTTTGCTCCACTGGCGCAATCCATAATATTAGGTACCCCCATTACAACTTTCAACATAAGATCTCAGTGCATTCTGTACATGTCAGTTAAGGCTTAGATCACTGAAGCAAACTGCACCACAGAGAAGACTAGGCATTTGAAATGCAGTATGGCCCTGTAGATCAAACACTAGACTACAACTCAGAAGGCCTGGTACTGGCTGCTGTGTGACCTTGGGTGAGTCACTTCACCTCCCCAATGGTAAAATGGAGATGAAAGTACTTTTCTACTCATCTCCTTCACAAAATATGTTGAGATAAAAAACACTTTAGAAGAGCAAGGCATTATTACTGCTCTTTTAGATTATGATTATTTATTATTTTGAAATGACTTCAGCTGCCTCGGGGGAAAAAAAACAGCTCCCTGATCCAGCCAACAAATCACACCACATCTCTATAAACACTGTGCAGAGTACTAATTCCTGTCTACCTTCATGCCTACTGCAATGCCAAAACTCTATTCAATGCTTTCATTAATGACTTGGATGATGGAATAGAGAATGATCTTATAAAATCTGCAAACACTTTTGAGGACAGGATCAGAATTCAAAATTATCTTGACAAATTGAAGAGA
Organism: Alligator sinensis; assembly: GCF_000455745.1. Lineage (NCBI taxonomy): Eukaryota > Metazoa > Chordata > Crocodylia > Alligatoridae > Alligator > Alligator sinensis. The sequence continues at coordinate 2,972,854 of NW_005841998.1, read as the reverse complement.
GGGTCTGAAATCAACAAGATGAAATTCAATAAAGCCAAGTGCAAAGCACTACATTTAGGATGGAGAAATCAAATGCACAAATACAAAATGGGGAATATCTGAGTAAGCATTAAATATAAACAGGAGCAAACTTATAAACAGTAGCATTGCCCCTCCCTAATTTGTAGTTTGTTATAATGGATCAGAAAGCAACGATCAGTCAAGAATGTGATGCAACAAGAATAGGAGAGTTTAAAAATACCATCTATGAGGAAATATTACAGGTAGGCTTGCTTTCTCAAGCCTTTTATATAGGTATGCTCAACCCTGGTTTATGGGAGTGTTTACCCACTCCAGACCCTTTTCTGTTTGTTCCCTGTCTAAATTGTAAGCTTGTCAAAATGAACCATTTGTTTAATACCATTTTAAAAATGCTACCACATTGCTCAGGGATGTATTTGGTAGCCATGTTGGTCTGAGACAAAAAGAAATGCAAAACTCTAGAACTCTTGCTTGGAGATAGTAAAAAGTCCTCATAAGTAAATACAAGTTTATTTTCTACCTATGGGGACTTTTTAGCATCTTTAATTTTTCCTGAGCCTGAGGAAGGGTGTGTGTGCCCAAAAGCTTGCAGAAAAAGATCATTTTTTGTGATTTTTTAGTTGGTCTAATAAAAGGTATCATCTCTGAACCAAGAGTTCTAGAGTTTTGGACCACATGGCTCATAAATTTCAGCTTATGCTGCTGCCAGGCTTTGTGGAAAAGGCATGGAGATGATTGGAACCTCAGTCCCAGGTATGAAAACATGCATTCAAGTTAATCTTTATTTATCATATGATTCCTCCAAGTTCTAGCAATGTCTTCCATTTCAACCTGGCTTGAACAGCTAAACCAGGGGGCTCATTCTGAAAGGAAACTAAAGAGAACACACAGCTCGTGCGCCAGCTTCTAAAGACTCCTGAAGACACATTAATATGCCTTAGGGATTTATTAGTACTACTGAAAGTTACACATGTGTATCCAGGGAACAAAAATCCCCTTTACATACATAATGCAAAAGGTAATAGAGGTTTTAAAAGATAACTAGATGCAATCATTAACAAAAAAAAAATCTTTCCTTCGTTTTTTATTTTATTAAAGCATTCAACTGCCTTGTACTCTTTATAAAGAGGCCCTTACAGTTTATGCAGTTCTTAAAGCAGTTTTGTTTAAATTATTTCAATTTAAACAAGTACTTTAAGCTTTGTCCTCCATCCATTTGGGTGCACTTGGTACCTGTGAAAGGCAAAATTAAACTCTAGGGGTGTCTATACATGTGGTCCGGGGGACGGGGGTTGCACTTTAATTAGAGTTGCTCCAAGAGCACCTGCAGCATCTTGTGCATTTAAGCACCTGGAGCACCTCATGCATCAGCATCCCCGCACTTCAAAATGGTGTCGGGTCAGCTTTATCTAAAGCTCATTCGACAAGTTTTAGATAAAGCACCCTGCCACCATTTTGACGTGCAGGGATGCTGATACACGAGACAAGGAGGCTGGCTGGAGCACGGTAATTACCACACTCCAGCAGAATCAATTAATCGAGGTCCAGTAGCTGCCAAAGTATAGGCACCCTAGCTACCTACATTAGCTGTATAGGCACCTTAGCTGCCTAAGTGGGTTATGCATAGGCCATAAGCACAGTCTGGGGGGGGGGTATGCACCTCGGAAAACATCCCCGAAATCAACAAGATGAACATGCTACTTCTGTTGGAGATTTCATGTATTTGATTGGGTACTTGACTGAAAGTCTACAGCAAGGCTCCTTGAACATAGCACTATGGTGCTGCTGACTGAAAATTCTTCAGGAACTACTGAAAAAAAAAATAGGCCTGAGAAATGCCTCCAAATCCCTTGAACAGCAGAGATTTCCTATGCCTGAAAAAGGGTGATTGCACCCAAAAGTTTGCCAATAACTTTTTTCCAACTACTCAGTTGGTGTAATAAAACATACGATATCTACTCAAAGAACCTTGCTTGTCCAAATCCCTTCTTATTCTCTGACCCCACAGCTCAGTAGATTTCCTAATGCCTTCCTCCACAGCTCGTGAGGAAGCTGAACAAAGCAATGCTCTTTCAAACAAAGCTGAAGAACAGCTTTGAAGTGAAGCACTCGCTATGGATGATATTCCTAATGCAAGGGGCTTCCTCCAAAAAGCAAGGTTTCAGAATGAATTCCTGCTTTTTGGGATGGAAGAAAGAAATGAGTCAGCTTATAGCAGGGGTATTTTCTTTGGAATGACAATGAAGGTAACAATTTAAGACAACACACTAGGCATTCATACTCTTCCAAAAAAGTTAGTTAATTGCCACTATTAAATCCTCTGCCCTAATCTGCCTTTTCCCTCAGACCCAGATAACACAGCATGACAATTGGGACTTCTTCCTCATTACCAACTACAAATAAAATAAGCTTGAATTCCTTTTGGGATTCCTTTCCTAAACCATTAAATTTTAATTAACAATTCTTCCTACTGTTTAATAAACTTATCTGTACAGCTAGACATGCCTACTAACATCATGCTGCTCAGCCAGAATGTCACATCTAAATCCCTAAGGCTGATGGGTTCCTCTTATATGGAGAGACTAATAGATCAACTATAGGCATTTCTTTTGTCCTATATTGTCATGGACATCATGATCCAGAAAGGTGGAAATCCTCTTGCCTTGCAAGGTACTTTGAGGCCAGATACAGACTTTATACTTTTACCAGTATAAGTGATCAGAAATCAGTCTATACCCTAATAGAACAGAAGTTCAGCACAGAGATGGATTTAAAAATGGCAGACCCCATCTAAGATTTGCCCCCCTCCCCCACCAAAGGGCAAATGTGTGTTTTGTTCACTACCAATATAAACTACAATGCTTACAGAAAACGGTGCAACTTGAATAGATTCCACATCAGGCTTTTTTAATGTCTGTACCTCGCCTGAAAGAACTTGTGACAGAAAGGTTGCCATGGAGACCCCCTTCTGTAATTGGCTAATAGAGCCCTGCAGTTAAGTCCAATACAAATGTTCATGTCGGTTGTCCCTTCCACCCTCCTGCATACATAGCTAATTATGTCACTTGTCTAAGCAAACATCAAGTTTACCTTTTTTCCCCTTCTTTGCTTGCAGAAATAGAATGGTCTAAGAAGACCTATAATGACATGCCCCTTTAAGCCCACTAAATTGAAATGCAAGAACATCCTTCTTGCAGGAAGTTAATGTATTGTACAAGTTGTTAACATGTAGAATAGACTGCTGGAGCTCTGCTAACAAGAATATAAATCTCCATGTATATGTGGATTTACTTCCATAAGACATTACAAAGTGTCACTACAGCGTGAAAGTGCTTCTGGGTACTGTTGCTTTCACCAAGCAATATTTAGGGTTTGTTTATTCACTTATTGAGATGTACAGATACTGTTATAGCCAAGAAAAGACGAGTCTCATCCAGTAAAAATTGTGCCTTCTTAGGGTACATATACAGTAGGCCTGTGTAAAATTTTGCCAGCTGTTTCATTTCGATGCTATGTCGACTCGTTTCGAGCTCGAAACAGTGAAATCAAAAGGAAGGGTTTCAAAAGCCTCGAAAGGGCAGTCGAAATGCTTCAAAAGTTTTAAAATGTTTCAAGTTTTGAAGCTGAAGCTGGGCTTGCCTTCGGGGGAACAGAAAGTAAGGAGAGAGAGAGGTGAAAGGGGAGGAACGACTGCTCTAATATTGACTGTGACAGTTTGGCTGCCTGAGATGCTGCTGGTGCTACTGTGCTGCTTACTAAGTTATTACCTGCTGTCATTTGAAGTGCTGGACTGGACTGAGGCTGTTGGGGAGGAAGAAACCTCATTGGGGCATACTACCATTGTCATGTAGAGGCCCCAGCGCCAGTGAGAGCACACCTTAACACTCACACGTCACAAGTTTTGTTTGTTAGCAGCTTGAGGTGCAGTTTCCCAGAAACCCCTGCATCTATCTCCTTGAAAGCCAGCAGGCTTCATGGCCTCAGAAGGGAGTACCATCCCTGCAAGTTTCATCTGAATCAGGCAAGACATGACAAAGTTATATGTAGTTTTGTGCTTCCTCATTATAGCTTCAATAAAGAGCTTCAACAAAACAAAATTGAACAGTGGTTTCAAAATGAAACAAAATGAAACTCAAAACAAGACACTGTCCTGTCAAAACATCAAAACAGAAGTCAAAACAAACTAAAACTGTTTCGCACAGTCCTAATATACAGCATATTGCCAGCACTTCTGGGGACAGCTACTTTTGAGCATGACCTGCCCACCATTGATGACTTATGCCAAAACCTGGAACTGGGCATTCCCTAGGGCGGCTTCAACACCACACTTCCAGGTTTAACCAAGTGATCCAGGGCAGGGTGTGCTTAAAAAACACCCTCCTGGAGAGTCTCAGTGACATGATATGGGTATATACTTACTCAGGGGTGGCAATCTGTGGCACATGTGTCACAAGTGGCATGGGCAGCCTCTATGTGTGGAACTTAGCAGATTGGGGATGGGGCAGTTAGCACAGTGACAGATAGGGAACAGAACAGAAAACAGGAGATTGGGCAGGAGGAGAGGATCAGTGTGGCACTCAGGGAGGGCATGAGGCTAAATTTGTGGCATGCCTGCCAAAAAGGTTGGTCCCCCATCATCCATACTTAGATTTGTCCCTTGCTTATTCAAAGTCATATCTGCTAATTTGAGTGACAAGATGTACAGATATTTTCAATTTTTTTCCTTTTACGTTCTACAAACACAACTAGGAGAGAATGAGCTTCATCATCTGCAGAACTGTTTGTCTCCATCTATATACAAATTGGTGTGAAAAACACTGGATGAAAGCGTGGATGGGGGGGAGGAAATCGCTCTAACTCTCCCTATAAAATTTCTAGGTCTTTTGATGTTGTAGCGATTTTAAGTTTTCTATTATGAATTAGGCTTATTATTATATATAGAACAATGAGGGTTTCTTTGTGATACTTGGACTGTATGGATGAATGAGTCTAGAGTGACTGGAAAAGTTTGGTAGGCTGTGTGTTAATAAACATGTTACCAAATGGTGGACTATGCTAAGAAAAGGCTGAAGATGCAATTCCAAATCCAGTCTGTACCAGGCAAGGAATGCGATAAGCAGAAGAAACAAGACTGAAGATGCTATCTGCAACTCTTCAAGGATTAAGGCCCCATCTACACCTGACACAGCCTGCCCCAGTGATAACGGAGGAATGTGGTAAACAGAGTGCTTAAGGATCAGTACCTGGGCCAGTGGTGTGTGAGCCTGACCACTCATCAGGATAGAAATGTACTGAGATTCAAGCAAAGAAGGCACAGAGTCAGGAAAGGCAGAACCGGTCACCCAACACCACCTTAATGCCCCCCTCTATAAAGGGAAGAGACTTAGCATCAAGAAATTGGGTAATATTCCGAATACTTTACTGGAGCACAGACACATGTCTGAAGAGGCCCTGCTCCTCACCTCACGCTCCTAGGCTGGCCATCTAGCATAGTACTGAGCAACGGACTTTGATAACTATAACATCTGAGAGTAATTGGGAGTGAGTATGTATGTGAATGTATAGGTAGACAAGGTTCTTTGGGTGAATCTGATATCTTTTATTAGACCAACTTAAATAGTTGGTTTGAACCCGAAAGCTTGCTTAATGTGTGTTTTCCAACTATATAAGTTGGTCTAATAAAAGATATCAGATTCACCCAAAGAACCTTGTCTACCTATGTCCTTAGACCAACACAGCTACAACCTACAGCCCTGTAACATGAATATATAAGTGCTCTTTTGAATAATCTAAATCAATAAATGTGGCATCTTGCCTTACCTCCCTCATAAAGTCTTGCCTGTCATTTTAAGCAATTGGTAAATTGTACAACAATGTACTTGTTCTCCAAGCCACACACACACACACCCCCGCTGCATCCAAGTGAGCCCCTGATTCACAGAGATCTGCAACAGTCTTGTGTTTCTCACTCCCTAGTTTGACTCCCAGGTTGCATGGCTCCATAGTGCCCTCAAGCATTTTCCTCCGAAACAGCCTTAAAAAAGAGGTCTTCAGATGGTGCTAACTTTTTGCTGGGTTCCCCAAGTATACTTGAAGATATCCCCCGCTTACTCATCTAACAGATCCTGGGTATGAGCAGGGAGAATCTGTGTAAAGCCTCTCCATATATTCTAACTGAAGATGCTTCCTTGAGGTATTCAGGAGGTGTGGATGTCAGTTACCCCATAGATATACTCTATTATATCCTGCTGGGTTAGGCTGCCTCCTGATGCTCTGAGAGTCAGGAAGAACACTGCAGGACTTTAAGATGCAAGGATGAACTTACAGGTGTGCCAACTAGGAAAAAAACTATTTTATGAAGATTAATGTACAGCTGACATAGAAGTCTTTGAGAGAGCAATATTAAAATCCTTAATGGAATTTCTAGAGTCACTTTTCCTAGTAGAAACATGATTGCCAGAGGCTGGACTTTGAGTCATTTGTTACTTACCCATATTCTCAGAAAATATCTGCATATGAACATGTTTCCAATATTTATAAAATGTTACTATTTACTGCACAATAGTCCTATAAGACCTTAGTTCCGGAATACTTCCTTCTTTATTCAGTTGAATTTTATTAGCACAGCATAGCTGTATCTTTCATAGTTGTAATTATTCATGAGAGATGTTCCAGTTTGTGTTTACGAATGTATTTACCTATATGAAGTAATTTATATATTCTATACATGTTATTCCCTCTTGGAATATCAAAAGAATATCTTGTATTGTGGGTGTTTTAGACAATCAAGTTAAAAATTCACTAAGGGAAATAAAGATAGATGAAAAAGGGTTTCTGATAATTTGTTTGGGCTTGAAAATCAGCATTGCTCACCTGATTTCAGTAAAAGGCTAAGGTTATTATTCATGTGTGAAAAAATGAAAGTAGAATAATATTCTCTTAAAACAGAATTACCTTTTCTTAATATCAAATGTAATCTGCTTTTAACTGTAATCTGCTCTTAACAGCACAGCACCTTAAGGCAGGTAGTGAAGAATGCTTAATTAGTTGAAGCTACAAGAGGAGTGGTAGGTAGCCAGAATGTAATTACCCAAATTAGAATTTATCCTGAAAACTATGATTAACTCTTGTAAAAAAAAATCCCAGGCATTTTAAAGACAGTTATCAGAATCCAACTTTACGTCTCATCTAAAAGATGGTCCATATCATAGCCAGTGCCGTAACAAGGGGGTGGGCAAATGGGGCGACTGCCCCAGGCACCAAAGCAAAGCGGTACCAACAGGCACTGCCCAGCTAGGGTGGAGTGCAGGACAAAGCTACGAGAGGCTTGTTTATGGGGGGCATGGGGACAGGGGAAGGGTGGCTCCTGCCACTGCGTTCACTCCTGGGCAAGCATGGAGGGGGCATGTGCACCAGATGAGGGTGTGCTGCTGCTGAGGGCTTTGCCCCTAATGCCAAACTTCATTGCTACAGCACTAATCTTAGCACAGTACCTCCTAAACCCTTCTAAGAAGCATACAATACATATTCACATACAGACACAGAGGAAAATCTGACACTTACTAACCAATGAATAGCACTGAAGCATTTCTTGAAGTCTTGCATTGAAGTACTGATCCAGTATTACTCTACTTAGCTCTTGAGAGATGATACGAGCACAGCTTGAGATGGTGAGACTATACATAAACATTTCTAATTGCAATTAACACATTTCTGTAAGGAAATTGACCCTTTATGCATATTACCCACTACCTGCTGCCTGTACCATATTTCTATTATAATTAGACAAATGTCTAGGTCCTTTCAAATCTTAATGAACAAGAATGCCATTTATTCATTAAAAAGTAATGAATATTCAGAATCCAGCTGAAGAAATTGACCCTAAGATTTCTCCCTATCTACATGCCATTCACACTGGTATGTATCAGTGTCATTCATGAAGGTACATCTGTCTTACAACACAGGACAGTGAAATAGCTTACCTTCTCCCTCCTCCTATTGTGTCTTGCCCCCACAATTACAGACTTTTGCAGTATCAGGCACATAATATGGTCTAGTCTGTAGCCCTAGCAAGGTCTTCCATAGTACACAGCTCCTCCAACAGATGGCATACCAAACAATGTTTCATGACTGGTGTTTCACCCCAGTCACTTGCATCTGACTTCCTAGAGTAATCCCACTTCCATCTTTCACTCTGCCAACTCTTGTTCAAAGGTGATTTAAACTTCTCCAGGTCAACCAAACCTCTGTGTCTACAGTCTGCTGATATCCTCATTAAGTGTGTTGAATCACATATAGTACATTTCCAATGTGATTTTTAAGTGGATCCTTTGCAGCTAGGAAACTTTTCCAGGACACCAGGCAGCTAACAGCTGCAGCATGGTGATACAGTGGACATTTGGTATTTTCATCCTATCATGATGCTTCCATTTTGCTTGGTGACCATTCTTCTAATGTCCAGTGAAGTTGTTCACATCCACTGTTTTTCAGACATCCTGTAATTCAATAAAAGCTATCATTCAGCCCAAGGTCAAGCTTCTTTGCATGAGTCATTCTTTCCTGCATCAGACGTCCATATTTGACTGCTAGGTACCAAAAGACAGTGCAAGTGCAAAAGCTTTTAGTTCTGCTGTGTTGGCTCCTTTATTTGAGATTACGGAGTATCATTCCTGAGTATGCTGTTCTGAGCACTATCTTTGCCTTTTGATTTCTTCATGTGTGCCTTGAAGGTAATGTGCAGTCTAGTGTCAGTCCAAAATAGTCACAAGTCCAACAATGGGCAAGTGATACCCCATTCCAGAATATGCTAATTTGCCTATTGACTTCATATTTCCAGAGATGGGAAAGACTCCCTTGTGGTACGCCATTCCTCTGTTACCCCTATGAGCTCCATTTTCCACCTAGTTCAATGTAAAATCATCCTTTCACTAGCAGAGATGTCTCATTTGCACAAAATGGTGACCTTTCACCATGTCTCACATTTTGGTGAGAATTCTTGGATGGTTCACTGTATTGTATGCAACTGGTAGGTCAATAAATAAGGAGTTTCTTATCAGACCCTTTTCAAAACTGTCTTCAACATAAAGAGTAAAGCTCAGTGCATGACCTGTGCATTACTTACCTGGATAACATCCAACTTACTATGGGGTTACATGCATATTAATGAATTAGTTTAAATAAGACCCTCTTATACCTTGTAAAAATGACAGGTGTGATATGGACTGGAACCGTCTCAATTCTGAGTTATCCTCCCTAGCTTCAGATCCTACATACACATTCAGTAGGGCTGTGTGAAGCTTCGGTCACTGATTTGATTCAGCGGAGATTCAGCCGAGATTCAGCCCAATTCAGCCAATTGATATGGAGAGATTTGATGATTCAGACATAGACACAGCTTTATATGTTTTTTCTACATACCTCAAGGTAACAAGCAGTTCATGAACACTGAGATGGTGGAGCGGATGGAGCATCCCATGGAAGCGCACTCAGCAGCAGACCCAGAAGTGGACCAGAAGCACAGGGGACCCCCGCCTGGCTCAGTGACTAGTGCCTCCTGGGTCTGGGGGGGCACCTGGGATCCCCCTGCAGCTGATCGCCAAGATGGTAGCTGCAAGGGAGTCCCCCACACACTCAGTGGCAGACCTGGAAGTTGACCGGAACTACTTCCAGTTCACTTCTGGGTCCACTACCAAGCATGCAGGGTGAGGGAGCACTCTTGTGGGACACTCAATCTGCCCCACCAACTCAGCATTCACGAGCCGCACCTGGTACCTCGAGATATGTAGGAAAAACTTTTAAAGCTGTGTCTATGTCCAAATCGCTGATTCTCCAAATCAGAATAGAATCCTTAGATTCGGATTCAGCCGAATCGAATCAGGACAATAATCCAAATCAACAAATCGAATCACTGTCCCCCAAATAGGGCCAAATCCAAATCTGAATCAAATACAGCCTGCTTCGCACACCCCTAATGTTCAGTCTTGTACAAAGTATTAAACAGGATTTTCCATATAGGTTTGAGGAAGGGGTAATATGCCATAGCCAGTGGTGTGCGAATCGTGAGGGTTTTCCTTCAAAGGGAATTTACAAAACACTTTTCACAGATGAGCCTATGAACTTCATTTCATCAGCCTCCTGGATACAAAAAATCATGGACTAAATATAGACATTGGGTTTATGACAAAGGATAAGTGTCGCCAGGGCAGTGTGGAGCTCGCAGAGGCAAGCAGCTTTTCTGCATGGCCCTGCTGTGCTGGGTTGCACACACTGTGTTGTGGAGACCCCAGGGGAGGGCAGCAGGATGGGGAGCATAAGCCCGCAGCATGCACCCACCCTGCCCCCACCCCGCACACAGATCTGGGGGCACAGGTCCCCCCATCCCACCCCCTGGGAGTGCTCACTGTGGTGGGGAGCCAGCCCCAGCCCTCTGCCCCCAAACAAGCTACCCACAGCCCATCCTGCTCCCCACCAGGGCTCTGAGGCCACACATTGTGGCCCTGGGCCCCAAGCCCCACACACTGCTCAGCAGGGCAGAAGCCCCAGCCCTAGCTCTGCCCAACTCCATCCCTATGGTCCCTCAATCCCACCCTCACTTACCTGCAGGAACTGCTGTCTAGGCTGCCTGGGGACATGTACATGCACATGGTGCCCCCTGCCTGACTGGCCTCCTCCTACTCCCTCCCAGCCCCCTCCCAGTTCCATCACTCCCTTGTCAAAGCCTCGGCTTTCTCAGCCTCTGATCCTTTTGTCTTGCTGAGCCCCCTAGCTCAGGTCCACTGTGCTGGACCAGGTTTCTAGGCTCCAGCCTTTGTCTCACCTTTTTTGGGTTCTAGGCTTCTTGCCCTGCAACTGTCCCCCTGGCCCCGTTTCTGCCCTTCCTAGGTTCTGGACCACCTGGCCTTGTCTGGCTTCTGCCTATATTAAGTTTCCACTACTCACTCTGCAATTGATCCCCCTGCCCCTGGTAGGGCTCAAAACAGTCACATGCCCCTTGGGCACTACTAGGACCTCCAAACTTACCTGATAGTCTCTGACCCAAATGACCAGTTAAAATAAAAACAAAAGCATAAGCCCTCTGGCTATAGTAAAATTCTAAGCCCACTGGCTGTATACCAACTCTTATTCATCTAGGTCCTAGTCCCCTGCCAGTCCCCAGTGCTTCACTTGCTGTTTCCTGGTGTAGTAGGGTCTCAGCCAGTCACATAGCAGCAGAAAATACAGGACTACACTACTCAGTCTACAATTGAAACAAAACAAGTATAACTTTATTGGAATATGCTTTAATTTGCTATATTGTATATTTTATATAAAAACACAAAAAACTTGGCAAAAGCGAAACAGCTAAATCGAAGGGCTTCAAGATGACCCCAAAATGAAACGAGGGCAGTCTAAACATTTAAAAACTTTCAAAATGTTTTGAGTTTCGAAGCTGAAGCTGGGATTGCCTTCAGGGAAACAGTAAATAAGGAGGGGGAAGGACTGCTCTGATATTGACTATGACTGTTTGGCTGCCTGAGATGCTGCTGGTGTTACTGTGCTAGTGCTCACTAAGTTATTTTATTACCTGTTGTCATTTAAAGTGGTGGACCAGGATGAGGCCATAGGGGAGGCCTCATTGAGGGCACACTACCATATCATGTAGAGGCCCCAGCACCAGTGAGGGCAGGCCTTAACACACAGATCACGAGTTTTGCTTCTCAGCAGCTTGAGGTGGAGTTTCCCAGAACCCCTGCACCTATCTCCTTGAAACTTGGCAAGTTTCATGCCCTTAGAAGGGGCTACCATCCCTGCTGTATTCATCCAAGTCTGCCACAAAATGACAAAATTATAGGCAGTTTCATGCTTCCCCATTATAGCCTATGGGTGAAATATCAAAACAGCATAACAGTTCCAATGAAATGAAACAGAATAGTGGTTTTGAAATGAAACGAGACTCAAAATGAAACACTGTCCTGTTGAAACAGCAAAATGGAAGTAAAAATGAAATGGTGCTATTTTGTACAGCCCTACTTCCCAGACCATCCATTCCCCCTTTAGGCCACTGAGACAGAATCCAAAGGTCAGGCCGAGTCCAAACATTTGGGGACTCCATGACTGTATTTTATAAGCATCCAGAATTTGCACCAGGGTTTCATGTGAGGCAAACAAGGATTCTACCACTTAACTACAGGGGACTCAGTGTCATTAGACTTAAATATACCATATTCACTCAAATATAAGATGTCCCTGCATATAAAATGACCCCCTGCAATAATTAGATTCCATATATGGAAAATGTATACATTTGTTATAATTTTCCAGCTACAGAATTTAATTATTGGAGCTTTTCCCTTAATTTGTCCCTTTCCCACTACTGCAGCAGAAAAAATAAACCTGGGGATCAGGCAGTCCCCTTGCCTTCTGCCTCTTCCCGCTACAGCTCCTTCCCCATCTCCTTATTGTCAGACTCTGCTCTCCCTCAGCGTATGGAAGTGAGGAACACACTTGAAAACAATAACTTTGAAATAAACATACCTGTAGTAATAGGCATATAGACAAGTTGCTATGGGTACCCATAAACTCTGTTCCTCTGAAATTGATGCGTTTGACTTTTTTTGAAACTGCTACAAGTTTTAGTGTAGGTACTCCATAAACACATTTTTAAGCAACCCTTCAGCATCTACTTACACATAGTATAAACTATACATTATATTAGTTCAAAGACAAAAGACTTTTGATTTACTATATGGTTTATTGGCCTCCACCAGAGTCAACAGCGTTTCAAGCCAGGGTGACCCCCCTAGCTCAGCACAGCTTAGTATGTGTATGTACTGCAAATACTCTCCACAAAGGATCCACGTACTAGTTAGCACCCCCATTCATGACTGGAACCAGGTATCCTTGTCACAAATCCTGGGATCCTCTAAAATTTTATATGCAAATGAGACCCACCTCCACTTCATGAAGTGTTGGGCTACACTAATCATATACAACAGGCTGAGAGATGGGGGCAACAGAGGGATTCTCAGTGTACTGTTTGGGGCCCCTTTTCATGATGTTTTCAGACATTTAAGGCTAGTAAAGAAATAAAAATCATTGGAAATAAGAAAGAAAGGCACATCTCAGCTGTGGGAGTTAAGGGGAAATTGAAATGTGGCAATGCGACTTGAATGGCAGTGTAGGCTCACCATGACTTGAAAAAAAGAGTAGGTGTTAATGGGGACTGTATGCAATGACTTTATCATATATCTTATTCAGCTAGGCCCCATTAACCTATTCTTGTTGTAGGTTTCCATCAGTATGTTTGCCTGATATGGTGTACACCACCCAGGGTGTCAGCACAGTGTACCCACTTTTTGGGACTTCTTCCTATGAACCTCCCAAGTCCTGCAGGTTCTCCCCATCTGTACTCTTGCCTTCCATGACTCAATGGAACACATAGGCAAGGAAAAGCCTCTCACAGATGAGGAGACCCACAGGTGTCAGGTGCATGTCTGGGTTGGGGCTGTGCCTTCTAGCCCAGAGCCTGCTAGTCAGGGCCATGAGTTTCAAGTGCAGGGGGTGTATTGTGGACTTGAGGGCCTGCCAACACATGTCCTGCCATGACCTTACAATCCCCTCCAGCTTCTCAGTCTCTGTCCTCTGCCTTCCCAATCACACTGAGGTTTGCAGTACTTCATAAGCATCACCTTTCTGTGGCCTTTGTCTCCTTTACAGTCACTACCTAGACCACTGGGGTGAGGAGCACCTACAATCCTTGTTGTTACCTTGCCTCAAAACCAAAATGGTTTCTCTCACCCTGGGGCAGCACTCTCCAAGACAAAACGAAAGAACAAAAATTTTCCAAAACTTATCTGGTTCCCAACATGATATCACTGGTCTTCTCCACCTGACTGCCACCCAGAGATGCTTCTCCCCAGCTCTGAGTTCAATTCCTCTGCCTCTTCACAGGGAGTTCCTTCCCCTGGGGGATCCTACAGCCAGACTGCCTCTCTGGCCTGAGGCTTGCATTTAAAGGGTGATGCAGGTCACCTGACTCTCCTATTTCCACCCAGAGGTCATCAGGGGCTGACTGCACCTGGACCCAGTGGACACCTTGTTGCAAACTCCTCAGCATCCTAGCAAGTTACAGTAGCACCTAGAAAAAGTGAGCAACAATGACCAAAGTAACATAGGTAAGTGGTGTAAGGAGTGGCAATGAGAGCATGAGGACAAGGAAGGGTTGAGGGAAGCGGAAGTGAACTACACCCAAGGTAGCCAGGGGGCATTGCAAAGGGAAGGGATGACCCGGCAGGCCCAAGAGAGAGTATGGGGAGGAGGCTGGGGGAAGACAAAGAAAGTAGCAAGGCAGGGGAAGAAAGCCCAAAATTCCCTTGCTTCTCGAGTAACAGGGTAGTGGTCCTGTTATATGTGGGTCATGTGTTTTATATAGGCATGCTCAGTGTTGCCTGCATTTAATCAACTTCATAGTTGGCTTCCGTTACTGAGCACATACTGATTTTGCCAGCAGTTTAATGATAGATAATGTATTTAATGAAGTGTCCTTGTATGCAAATGTAAGATGAGAAGCTTCCCCCCCATGTTGACTGGAGGGGGGGGGTGCTATCTCATCTTGTATTCAAGTAAATACTAATGATTCAAGTAAATACCAATCTGATTTTTGTCATCAACACAACATCTAGCCCGATAATGATGACTTTGAAACTCTGATTATAGATACTGATGGCTTCTCCACCATGTCTGTTAAAGCCATCAGATAAACAGTTCAAGTTTGCTAGCCCAGATTGTTTTTAATGCTAGCCAAAAACCTTAACTGAAGTGTAAAAACATTACTTCAGGTGTAGAAAAAACTTTCAGTAAAGCAACCTTTTTTTTTTCAGATTTATAAAACAAAATCAAGCCTTCTTAAGAATCTTGATAGTGCATCCAATTTGGGTGCACTATCAAGAAACTGGGTGGAGCAGGAATCAAAGTGGAGCACTTCTGCACCACTGGATCCACCCCTGTCAGGTGGTATGCATCTGACCATGCTTCAACTAGCTCACCATTTACATCAGTTATGCTATATCCCCAGTTGATATTGCAGCTGGTAAAGTGTCCATTGATCACCCATGTTATAGATAGATAGATAGATACTAGAGTCAGGAAGGAGCTCAACAGATCATCGAGTCTGATACCCTGCCCTGGGCAGGAAAG
>NW_005841998.1:2949632-2957628 GCF_000455745.1 Alligator sinensis | reverse complement strand
GGCAGATGACCCCAGCCAGATGCCTATCCAGCCTTCTCTTAAAGACCCCCAAAGTAGGGGAGAGCACCACCTCCCTTGGAAGTCCATTCCAAATTTTGGCCACCATTACCATGAAGAAGTTTTTCCTGATGTCTAGCCTAAATCCGCTCTCTGTCAGTTTCAGACCATTACTCCTTGTTACCCCAAGAGGTGCCCTGGTGAACAGAGCATCTCCAATCCCTTGCTGCATCCCCCTAATGAATTTGTAGGTGGCCACAAGATCACCTCTCAGCCTTCTCTGAGCGGAGGCTGAAGAAGTCCAGATCCCTTAGTCTCTTTCCTCATAGGGCTTGGCCTGTAAACCCTTAACCATGGTCAAGATGTCATGGTCAAGATTACATGGGCTAGCAAACTTAAACTGTTTATCTGATGGTGTTCATGTCTGAACAGACATGGTGGAGATGCCATCAGTATCTATAATCAGAATTTCAAAGTCATCATTATTAGTCTAGATGCTGTGTTGATGACAGAAATCAGATTTGAAAGTAGTGCTGCCACAGTGCTCATGTAGGCTTTTGATGGTAGACGTTTGTCATAAATTTTGGGAGGAGGGGATTGTTAATCTCTCCATGTATCTCAAGGAAACACAGGCAGACAAGTTCTTGGGTAAATCTGATATCTTTTATTGGTACTTTAAGTCAGGAAATGATTTGTCAGTAAGGTCTTGTTTAGCACCTGAGGCCCCTTGAACATTTGCTAATATAATTATTCATGCTGGCCTTGATGGGGCACCCTGGACAATCACCAATGACATCATCAGCTTTCAGGTATAACTGGTTGATGACTATATTGATCTGTAGCTATAGACATGTTCTGGGATTGAAGTGGTAGGCATTCAGCGGGATTGGCAGATTGAGACTCTGACAGGAGATACAACATGGAAGATGGCTCTTATAGTCTATTGTAAATACAAGTATCTGAGCTGGTTAACTCTATTTAGATCCACAAAAGCTTTCAAAGACAGTTTCTTGATTAAGTCTGGTCACAATGCATTAGAAACTACTTAGAACCTATGCATCAGAATTAGCAGGTATTGTCTCTGGACAATTATTAGCAGGTATGCAAACATTTAGTAGTTCACAGCAAATAAACAGAAATGTATACACATAAGGGAGAGGTACAGGCTTGTATGTATACAGATGAGGTCAGTTTTTGCACATAGATATGGCATTGTGCCATGAAATGGATGAGAAATATTATCACCATCTCAGGAAAGTGACAGGAACATAAGGTTTTAACTTCCTTTTTGCTGGCTGCAGTAGCTCAGAAGCCACTTTTTTATCCAACAGACTATGCATATCCCTTTCACAAAGGCAGAATTCAGACTATATTTTCTTTTGCACATCAGCAAGACTGCTGTTGACTTAATTATATGCTTATTAGAGTTTTATTTTTTTCAATGTATTAATTAGTACATTTGTATTTGTCATAACCCAAAGGTATGATTTTGTGTGTGCTTCGGCACTAGAATTATCCCCGCCAAATTACAGCTTCGTTGCACGGGAGAGTTTTCTGCTGCAGAGGAGAACCCCGGTGCAAGGAAGAGTTTCCCGCCAATTTGTAGCTTTCTTTGCAGGGTGCATTGCTCAAGTTGCAAGAGAAATGCACGGTGCAAAGGAGTTCCCGCCACCCGCATGCAAATTGGTTCCCCGTTATTGGCTAGTTCTAAATTATTCCCACGTGGTGGCTAACGATTGGCCTGTTAGCCGTATAAGAGGCTTGAGCGGTTTCCGCCCAAGCCGAAGAGGACTCCACCATCCATCTCGTGGGGACTCTGGGTACACGGCAGGGTAATAGAAACCCTGTGTGAGATTCAGAGGAGTTTGGCGACCTGATCCATCGCCCACCTTTTTCCATCTTCGAGCGATAATTCTTTATAAGACGTATCTACGAAGTTTCTATTTCGGTGGCGCGCTTGTCCAGGGCATCCAGAGCTCTGTTTCCGTGGAGCCTAGCAAACTCCACGTGATTGTTCGTGTTGTTTTTGTCTGTAACCGCAACTCAAGCAAGTTTTCCAGCCTACACCGCGACCATCTTCAGTGTAAGTAAATAATCTTTAAATCTACCATTAAGCGTCCGTGCCTAATTCTAGCATGTCGCCCATTCTCTCCGACCCCGCGTGCCCGGGCTGCTGGCCACAGCCCGCGTGCAGCACGAAAAAGGGCCCGGCTTGCGCCCGGCCCGCACAGTATTCTAATTGATATTTTTCCATTTTATCCATAAGAGAAGCTCTGAACTTTCAAATATTTCAACCTCTCGAGTGGTAGCATTTCTTTAGGAGTAGCTAAACTCGACTGAGCTATGTACTGTCAACCAAGAGCCCTGCAGGCATATTGTTGGTAAAGGTTTTTGTTGCTGAGCTGTTAAATAATTAGAAGGTAAAAGCCAAGTGGAAATTAACTTCAGTTCAATCGGCCATTATCATCCTGCAGTTGTATCTAGAACATTGTCACATGTTGATTAACCAGAGCTGTTTAGAATTCTGTTTTGATGAGGTAGTCAGAACTTGGGGAAAGCTAAAAAAAAGTAATTGAATTCTTTTGTTAAGGGGAAAAAAGCTAAAAGCTGCTAATATGAGATTTTTTTTTCACATATGCCTTTTAAAATTAATGAGAACCATCACCAGTAAAGTATGTGATCAAAGTATAATAATAAGCCAGCTTGTCAACAGCAAACATGGAAAAACAGAAGTTATTTCACGTCTTACATAGGCAACATTACATTTTCACAATATACGCTTGATCGTGTTCATTTCCTCTGGTTTTTTCTATACCTGTAATAGAGAGGGAAGGAGCCTTCATCTCAGATGATGGTGCACAATTTCCTTAAATCAGTAAAAGCCAAGTGGATAATCAAAGCAATTTAGAGGGTGATACATTCATATTTGAATGTTAATATGAGAAATAGATAGGGCACACTGAAAAATGATGGAGTTAGCTTGAGCATTTATTTTAAACTAAAGCAATTAAATGTTGTAGCTATTTTCTCTGGCTAACTGTTTTTTTCAAGGTTCTAAATATCACTTATGTTTTGCCCTATATAAGATACAAAGGGCTGTTTATACACAACTCATAGCTGTAAATTCTACTGGAAAACCCTTCCTTCCTTTGCCTTCTTTGCTGGCAAAAACTGCAAAGTGTGGAGCAAATCAAAAATATAAATATTAAATACATATACTTCTGGTAACCAAACACAGGTAACAAATCTGATGAATTGGAGCTATAAGGAAAAGCGAGTAGCAATATATAATTTGAGTAACTAAAGAAACGGTATGTGCCAGGGTAGGATTTGGCAAAACAAATCAGCAAAAATTTCATTCTGCAGTTGTTTCATAGATTTAGTTGACAGAATAGAGATTGCAGAGACTATTTTGACTGGTGGAAAGGATACAGAAAAAAAGGAAAGATGTAATTACAGACATACTGATCAATGTCAGAGAGCAGATTACAGATGGAGTTTTTTAGATAAGAAAACTATACAGTAGTCATAGAGATTTTGGTTCTCATGATATTAAACAGGAAAACAAAGTAAAGAGATATGTTCATAAAGGGTGTAACATGATCCGAAGAGCAAAAAAGAGAGAAGTAAGCCTGAAGCTAAGAAATGGAAATGAACCAGGGCAGTTAAATAAGGTCAAAACTAGAAAGTGCCTGGGATTCAGACTTGATAACACTGGCCTAGAATGTTAATGAGAATAAAAGGAAGAGCAATAAATATAGATACTGGACTATATAAAAGCAGATGCAGTTAGATTGTAACAATACAGGTAAACCAACAAAAGCATGTCTTTAAAATACATGGTTGATTTAAAATAAATCCATCCCACTTCATCCTATAAATACAAAATGGATCAATCCTAGAATGGCAAGAGGTTTCAAGCAAGGATCTGTTTCAGGTATGGTGATGTTTAAGATTTTTATTAATGATTTAGATGAACAAGCAGAGAACTCACTGATCATATTTGCAGATGACACACACTTGGGACAGGTTGTAAATACTTTGGAGAATTAGATTAGAATTCAAAAGGGCATTGGTAAGATTGAGAATTTTTGGCTACAGGCAAAAAAATGAATTCAAAGGCATTATTACCGGGGGGCGGAATCAGATGCAGATTAAGGAAAATTGACTAGGTTTGTAGCCCTGCTGAGAAGGATCTGGGGGCTGTGGTGGATCACAAGCCCAACTTGAATTAACAATGGATGCAGTCACAAAGTAAATGCAATTTAGCATTTGCATTAAGAAAAGTATTGCACACAAAACATGGGAGGCAATACTATCCAATAGTCAAACAGTGAGTAGTAACAGGCAACTGACCAAGGATAAAATGTGTAAGTGCTTCTACACAAATGCCAGAAGCTTAAAAAAAAATAAGATGGGTGAACTAGAATGCCTTGTTTTAAATGGTAGCTTCGACAAAATAGGCATCTCAGACTTGGTGGGAGGACAATAATCAATGGGATACTATTCCAACTAGTTACCAACTACATAGGAACAAAAGTAGGACATGTACGTGGAGGAGTGGGGACTGTATGTTAAGGATAGTATAGAAAGTAACAGCATAAAAATCTTACATAAAGGAAAACCACCACAGAATCCCTGTGAGTAGAAAGTCTGTACTTGAATAAAAAGAATATAGTACTACAATTGTACCACCTGATCAGAAAGATATAGGTGATTATGAAATGCTCAGGGAGATTAGACAAGCTACTAAAGACAGTTGAAGACAAGCAATAGTAACGAGAGACTTCAATTATCCTCACGGAGACTGGATAAACACCTCATTAGGTGCAATGCAGAAATACAATTTATAGATGCGATAAATGACTGCTTTCTAGAAGCACTCATCTTGGAACCCACAAGAGAAGAAGCAATTCTAATCCTGAGTAATACACAGGACCTGGTTCATGTAGTATCTGCTGGTAAGCCACTCTGTAATAGCAACCTAAACATAATCACATTCAACAGTCTAGCAGGAGGGAGTAAGCCAAAAAAAGTCCACTGTGCCAATATACAACTTTAGGAGGAGAAATTACACAAAATGAGGAAGTTGGAAAGAAGGTTCAAGTAGCAGTCAGAGATGTAAAAAGCCTAAAGGCAGCTTGGAAGTTATACCACAAAATAAATGTGTATACCACAAATCAGAAAGGGTACCAAGCAGGCCAGTAAAACCCCTACATAGTTTAATAGCACACTTAAGGGGGCCATTCAAAGCAAAAAGGCATCTTTCAACATCTTTCAAAAAACAGAAGGTATGCCCCAGGTTAAGTATAAAAGCAAAATAAGTCAGGCCCAAAAAGAATTTGAAGAGTCTAGCAAAAGATGCTAACATTTATCATTAAAACTTTGTTTTTTAAATATATCAAAAGCAGGAAGCCAGCTAGAGAAGTAGGAAGCCATTATATGACCAAGGTATAAGAAGTGCCTTTGAGAATGATAAGGCCATAGAGAAGCTAAACAGATTATTTGCATCAGTGTTTACTGCAGAAGATACTGGGGAAATTCTGATGCCAGATCAAACCTTTCTAGTACACGTCGAAACAGCTGGACCACGTTGAAAGAGACAACAGAGGACATCTCATAACAAATCAATAAGTCACCAGCACTGAAGGAACTCAAAGGTGAAATTGCAGCACTGCTGGCAATAGTATGTAACCTGTCATTACAAATGGCCCCTATGCTAGAGGACCGAAGGGTTGCCAACATAATATCCATCTTCAAAAAGGGCTCCAGAAGTGATCCTAGTAACAACAAATGAGTGAGTTTCACTTCTGTCCCTGGCAAGATGTTAGTCTCTATAATGGAGAATAAAATCGGCAGTCACATGCATAAATCTGGTCTGCTGGAGAAGAGTCAACGTGGCTTTTTGTAATGGGAAATCCTTCCTCACCAATCTGCTGGAGTTCTTTGAGGGTGTCAACAAGGACATGGACAAAGAGAATCCAGTTGACATAATGTATTTGGACTTTTAAAAAGCATTTGATGAGGTCCCCTCACCAAAGGCTTTTTTTAAAAAACTGTGTTTTCACAGGATAGGAGGAAAGGTTCTTCTGTGGATTGAGAGCTGGTTAAAAGATAGGGAAGCAAAAGGTAGGGCTAAATGGTCACTGTTCAGGATGGAAGGACATCCAGACTGGGGTCCTACAAGGATCTGTGCTGGGCTCAGTTTTGTTCAACATTTTCATCAGTGACCTGGAAATGGGGGTGCACAGTGAAATCTCCAAGTTTGCAAATGATACCAAATTCTTTTGGGTAGTTAAGGCTGAAATTGATGAAAAAGACCTGCAGAAAGATCTCACCAAGCTAAGTCAGTGGGCAAAAAAAAGGCAGGTGAACTTCTATGTCAACAAGTGCAAAGTAATGCACCTGGGGTAAAATGACTTCAACTATACACATATAATGCTGGGTTCTGAGCTAGCTGTTACAACTCATAAAAGAGACCTTGAAGACATCATAGATAGTTCTTTAAAAACATCAGCTCAGTATGCAGCAATGGCAAAAAAGCCAATAAAATGTTGGACATCATTAAGAAGAGAATTGAAAATAAAACTGAACATTATTGTGTCATTATACAAAGCTATGATGTGCCCACATATTGAATACTGTGTGCAGTTCTGGTCCCCACATCTCAAAACGAATGTAGTAGAATTGGAAATGGTACAGAGAAGGTAAGTAAAATGATCAGGGGCTTGAAGCAGTTGCCATACTAGGAAACTAAAAAAGCTAGGGCTCTTGAGTTGGAAAGGAGAAGGCCAAGGGGAAAATACATAGAGGTCTATACAATCACGAAGGGTGTGGACCTAGTGAACAGGGAACTGCTGTTCACCAAGTCCCAGAATACTAGAACTAAAGGACACCCACTGAAATTAGTAGCTGACAGGTTTAAAACTAACAAGAGAAAATACATCTTTATGCAACACATAGTTAATTTGTGGAACTGACTGCCACAAGAGGTAGTGAAGACAGGTAGCATAGCCAGGTTTAAATGCATGGATGGATAAATTCATGCATGATAGACCTATTAATGGCTACTGAACAGAATGGTTGGAGATGTTTCCTCTGGCCTCTCTAAATGAATTATGGTGGATTCCAGGAAGGGTATTGAATGGCAGATAGGTCACTGGATATATTCAGTGCTCTCCCTCTATAACATCTACTCCTGCCACTGTCAGAGATAGGATACTGGGCTAGATGAACTGCTAGTCTGACCCAGTATGGCACTTCTTATGCTCTTTTTCTGCCCAGCCTCAGATGAAACACTCTGAGCAATTCAATGTTTTCCATTTTAAAGAAGGATGTAATGAAACTTGAGAGGATTCAAAAGGTGAATACTGAAGATGAGAAAGGACTTAGAATGCAAGCTGTGTAAGAAAAGGTTCAGGAAATTAAGTGTTTCATTTGGAGAAAAGGATATGGAAGAGGGACATGATAGCAATTTTCAAATATTTGAAAGGCTGCTGTAAAGAAAAGGAAGAACAGTTGTTTTCCCTTGTGATAGAGGCCAAATCAAAGTTAGGCATTTTAACCACAGCAAAGCAGGTCTAGATAAAGCAGGTCTAGATTAATCCTCAGACAAAAATATTCCTAACTGCTAGAACAGTATGACAATGGAATAAGCTGCCTAGATAAATTGTGAAATTTAGTTCACTGGAAATTCAGGAAGGGACTATCTAGGCATTTATTTTATCTGGGATTGGCTAGGAATGGTATGTCTTACATTTATGCAGTGGATCGGACCAGATCACCTTTGAGATCCCATCCAATCTTACAGTTTTGTGAACTATGCAATAATCATATCATTATAATTAGTACATATTAATATTTGTGGCCCAGATGTGGCTAAACTTTATTTTTTTATAAAAATCAGGGTGGGGTGGGGTGTAGTGGGTGGCCAACTACCCTGGCTCAGATCAGTCCTTGAGCCCTTTAATCTGGTCCGACCAACACAGTCTTTCTCTGG
>NW_005841998.1:2923532-2949601 GCF_000455745.1 Alligator sinensis | reverse complement strand
AAAGAGTGTGGCAAGTAGCCAGTTAGACCAGCTCAAATCAGTCCTTAAATCCTTTAATCTTTTCCCAGCTATGTAGTCTTTCTGGGGGCTCAAAAACTCAGGCTGTAATACCCTGGGTTCTTCTGCTTCCCACAGCTCAGCCAAAATCAAAAACAATCCAAATGAACACACCCTTAACATGTATTAATCTAAACCCTGGGTTAATCTACACCACAGGGCTCCCTTGAAAACATAAGACATTCCAAAATAAACACTCCCAGTATGATGAGGTTAGCCCTCACCCTGTAGTCTTCCTTTGCTTTGCAGAGTCCTCCCACTCCATGCAGACATCTCCCATTCTTGGTCCTCCCCCGCCTTCTTCTTCCTGTCCTTTTATATTCAGTCAACTTCCCCTCATTACTGCCGATTGCCTGCCAGCTGAGGCCCCTTACATGAGGGGCTTGTTGCAGGCTGGCTAATTGAATCACGCTGTCAAACTGAAGCCTGTTACAGGGGGTTCTATATTTTTCCTTCATAGTTTCAGTATGGGTACAGTAACCATATGATCCCATGTATTGACACGTTTATATTTCAACCTTTGGGTTTCCCAGACTTTTGCTTGTTTGGGGGAATAATTCTTTTAGTTTCTTTAGCTCAAATTTCTAATGTGTGTTAGAACATTAACATTCACTTCATCTTTATATAGTTTTTTCCTTGAGAATCTCCTTTTTTAATGTTCAAAATGTTAACATGAATATTAAACAAGAATCTAAACAAGACATTTATAACAAAGTTTTAGAGCCATATTGGCCAATAGACTTATGCTGTTGTATGCTACTACAATGTAAATTATTCTAAACCCCACACCATTTATTTTGAAAAACTTCCTGTGCACCAAACCTATTTAAAATTCCCCTTCCTGCTGCCCCCAAAACACTTTTTTGTGCAGATAGACAATATCTGAACTCAGCTTGACACTAGAGCATTTATAAGAATTGGATAGTTCTCAGTAAATTTGCCTTAGATACAACCTATTTTCTTCTAATGTAACTGTAACAGCATCCCTGTTAGGAGCTCTGTTACTTGGGAAAAATCCCGGACAGCTGGGGGAAGACTCCCTGCAAAGTCAGCCAATGGGACACCCCCTCCAGGAATAAAAGAAAGGGGAAGTCCGGAAGAAAAAGCCTTTGGGCACCAGAAAAAGAGGTGAGGAGTGACGAAGTTCTGGAGAGAACAGGAGGACTTACAGAGACCTGGACGGACCCTGGGAAGGAATGAAGCCCTATGGTACATGACAGACATGGGGCAGAGGGGATTACCCTCCCGGGAATCCTATGGTATCAGCAAGTGTAAGAGAGAGAAGGAGAACAGAGACACCGCGTGGCAGATCCGAGGGAAGCAGCAGGGCAACTGCAAGGGAGATTATACTGCCAGTAAACTCAAGCAGTGCTGGGGAGAGTGGGGAGAAGCAGAGACACCAGGTGGCAGATCCACTGGGACCTTCAAGTAAAAGGGATCAGGATCCTTAGTGAGGAAAAGGGGCTAAGTCTGAAGCCCAGTGAGATTGGGGAAACTGGGAACAAAGAAACTGGTCATGAGGGGAAGTAGCTAGAGGTTCCTCCCAGGGTTGTGCACCCATGAAGAATGAGGAACATAGAGAGTGCTTGCCGCTAATGAGGCAATTAGTGGCAATAAGCGGAGACACGGGCAGGGAAACTCCTTATTCCCCTCCCCCTCTTGTGACCCAAAAGCGACTGAGCCAGGATTGTGAGTAATTACCCTGTACTAATGGAAACAGCTGGGGACGTCCTCTACTCAAGTAGCCGGTGCAGAACAAAAGCTGCCAGATGTACAGACTACTAACAAGGCAATTAACCACATGAGAGACTGGCCAGCACTTACCTTGAAGATTTCACAGCCGGAGATCCCTTCTTGAACCCAACGGTGATCCAGGGAGCAGCTCAAACAGGCTGCCGCCTCCAATCTTGGCCACTGTAAGAGAAAAGATAAGAAAAAGAAATAAAATACCTAGAATAACATAACAGGTCAGGAGTGGTCATTCTGCGGGTACCAATTAACATCTCATCAATCTCTTTCCTCCCCTCATAATATCCAAGTCGTGGCAGGCGAGAACCAGGGGAACGGGCGGTGCCCCGCTAACCTGATAACAGTAACCACTGCACAAGATTATAGTGCCTTTAGCTAGAGAGAAAAACTGAAGAGTTTGCACACACAACAAAAATAAGCTGACATTAGGTATAAAATTTCTTCAAAGAGCGATTTTGTCATTTTTTACTCAAACCAATAAAAAGAATAACTTTGAATTTCTCAGACAGTTCATTTCTTTGTTAAAAGAATAAATGCTGCAGATTAGGTGGATATTTATATTCTTCATCTATAACAACATGGCTGGATTCCTAATACAAGTGAAAAAAACAAACACAGCCTTAACCAAGGAGCTATATCCACTGCATCCCAAATAAATAAGCATAAATACCACATGGGGAATTTCAATTTCAGAAGATTGTACTTAGTTTAAATAATTCTCTATGCATTTTTTTTAATTTAACTTGTTTGTTTTCTCAGGGAAGTGTTTTTAAGCTACAGTTGAATGCTACTTCCCTTGTTATCTCAGTCTAATGCATAATACAAGCTTGTTTACTCTTACCACAGAAGGCAGGGGCACTCAGGGTGCTCATGCCTGGGACAGGCACTGGTGTCCTGCACATGGCAGTGAGGGGTGCTGCCCCCACCAAGCCATCTCTATTGCTGGCACTCCCTGCCATGCATGCACAGCCCCCACATTCACGTGGCATGGGAGGGAAACCCCAGTGCTGGAGCTGATTTCCTTTCCCACCTCTGGCCCTTTGCAGCAGGGGGCAGGGAAGGCAGCCGGTTCCAGCGTGCAGGGCTTCTTTTCTATGCCACATTAGTGCAGGGGCTGCCCATGTGTGGTGGGGAGTGTCAGCGATAGAGATGGCCTGGAAGGGGCTGCACCCCTCACTGTGATGTGTAGTGCTGGCTGGAGCTGTGCACCACTGGGCACAAGTGCCTGAGCATCCCTGCCTGATGCTGCACCATGGGGGAAGTGTCAGGGGGGGTCCCCACATCTCCACAACCTCCCTCACACCCCACAAATGCCACACACCCACACCCTGCCCCCACAATATATCAGATAAGGCATTAAGGGTGATGCTTGTTGAAATTTATCACAAAATAAAATCTTAGAATGCTTAATAGGTGGACTGGAAAGGATAAACCTTTGGCATTCACCATTGTTACAACTAAAAGAGCAAGTATGAGAGACAATATACCAACAGAACCATATGTGCCATAAGCATAAATCACCTGAAATCCTGCCACATGCAGAGAGTGATCACTTCCCCCTCTCTCTAAAAAGTTCATTAGAATTTTATGAGACTTCCCCATTTACTATACAACTAACCCTTAGATTAGAAGTTCTTATTAAGAAAATTTAATGGAATGATGAGTTAGGAGAGAAATGTGTTGCTGTATTCAAAGATACTCTCTTACACCACTCACCTCAAATTCTTTAAAAAAAGAACCTCAAAAACTCATTCCTCAATATGAAGCTGATGTCCAACAGATGAAAAATTATCTCACAAAAGAGAGCAACTTTCTAGGGAATATTTGCCAATGGCATAAACCATGGTTTGATGAAGACTTCTCTAAAGCTATGGACTTTAATAGAAGCCTTGGATGAATAAAAGTCCAAAAATGACTGTGCGAGTTTCCAACAGATAAAGATTAAAATCCAGCAGATGAAGTTTAAGACTATTAAAAAAAAAACAGTAAAAAGAAACAGACTCAGATGAGAGAGGAACTCGTAAAATCAGGCAAAATAGAAAATGGATGTTTTTGGCAGATTATAGTCAAAATGACAAAGGACAAACAATTTTAACATAGTCCCCAATGTGTATATTCCTGAAGAAACAAGTTATGTAAAAAAAAAACCCAGCCATGAATGGAAACGCCCCTGGCCATGATTATTTTCTCAGAAATTTTCAAAGAAGTCATCAGCTGGTATTGCTCAGTGTTGAGAAAATATTTAATACAACTATTTTAGAAGGTATTTACCCTAAGCATTGGATTGAAAACATAATAGTCCCCATTTTAAATATGATGATAAAAGAGCTCTTGCAGCATATCGTCCTATTAGTCTTATGTACATTCCTGCCAATACATGGGAAACTCTCTCATGTACAAACAATTTCTAAAAATAACGTTCTGGGAGAAGAGCGGGCTGGTTCAAGAAAAGGCTATTCTTGTACGGACCACTGTTTTGTGTTGCACTGTTTGGCATCCAAACATGTAAAAAAAATCTAAAAGCATAAATATGTAAAAAGACAACATTTTTATATGTAACCTTCATAGATCTAAAGGGAGCTTTTGACTCCATTGGCCAATTAAAATTAGGGAAGAAACTTGTAGGGACATAAGTGAATAAAGCTTTCCTACAATAAATTGTTGCTCACTACTCAAATACTGCATCTAGGGTGCATTATGAGATCAGTGATGTCCTCTCTAGTACTTTTCTAAGACAGGATAATGACAAGAATGCCTGCCTGCTCCACTACTTAGTCTACTTCTGAATTATTTAGAACATGTGCTAACAGGGACTTAATTCTACACACCAATGCTATTGAATGGTTCTCTCTCTCTCTCATTTTATGCAGGTGAAATGCTAATAATGTCACAATCCCAGGTAGGCCTCCAAAGGTTATTAGGTGCTTTTCATCAGTATTGGCCACGTCTATCAAGATGCTGACGGCGCAGTAGCTTGTTACTACTGCACAGTAGCGTTGTGTGGCACAAAGCATGACACAATACTACTGTGCAGTATTAAGGAGCTACTGAGCAGCCAGCATCACCAAAAAGCCATTCAGCAGTGCTACTGCACGCTAACTCCAGTTACTGCACAGTCATTTCGTACTTGGGTATGCAAGTATTAAATGACTGCAGCAACAACTGTGCAGTCAGCGCCTCATGTAGGTGCAGCCACCGTCTCAAATAGCTTGGAAATCAATACTGCTAAATCCAAGGTAGTGTTTTTGGGAGTGAAAGAAGGAAACAAGCATAGTTTTTACAGAAAAGGAAATTGGAGGTAGTCTCCTCATTTAAAAATCTTGGAATATATGTATTTTAATAAAAATCTGTGCCAGAATAAACACATTGAAAATGTAATCATTAAAGCAGAACAAGCTTTGGTTGGAGTTTGAGCCTTTTATAAAAAGACAGGCAGTACTGGCAGCACTAAAGGTCTATTGATCTAAGGTAGAGTCCATTTTATTGTATGGAGGGGAAATATGGGATGCAGCCCCCATGGCTGATTCAAAAATATTTAAAAAATTATATTATTTATTCTGTTACTTTTTCAGGCAGCTTTGATTTCTACCATATTCTGTGATGGAGGGCTCATGTGATCTGAAACAGGGTTGCTTATTGTGAGAACTTTAGATCAATTAAGAATTCTAAATTACACCATAAACATTAGAGCCTATACCCCTATCAGATATTATAAAAGTATGTTTCAGAAGCCCATCCTATCTTCCAAACAACTTGTTTGGATGGTGAAATAACATTTATATTCTTCTCCAGACAAATGGCCTAAGAAAGCTGCTGACAGTCGCTGTGCTCCCCCCTCCATTCTCACCAAGTCTGGGGAAGGCATGAGGAGTCTTACTTTACCACTTTACTAGCCCTGGAGACCAGGAGGAGTGGAGGAACCACTGCTTCCTAGGGATCCCTGAAGAAAAGTGATGGTCTGGGGAAGGTGCAGGGAGCTGGGGAGAGATATCAGTGCAGGCTGAACCACTGGATTGCCCACTCTTGTGGAAAGATTGCTAGAAATAAACACCTGTTAATACCCTAAGTCCAAGTGCCCTATTTCACATAAGTGTTACTCTAGCCTTGAAAATATCACCAGACTCACCATTGCCATCCTAGCCTGTGCATCCCTATAACTGTATCCCTTACTCTAGTCCAGTGACCTTTTTTGTAGGTAAGGTGACCTGTAGTGGTCTTCATCTTTAACTGCAGCCAAAGGAGCCCTTGAAACAGTGAAAGCAAGACATCACCACAGAAGAACAAGTTCTCTGTGGCTCTCAGCCAGAGGACTGGTGCCTTAGGAAATGAAAACAAGAAAAAATATGACTGTAATTTGTTCACAGGTTTAATAGAATGTGTTATACCAGACAACAATATCATGGGTCTATCAAGTCAGGAAATTTGCTTCTGCCAGAGGACCACATATGAAGCTTCACAGAAAAACACAAAATTCCCAAGGTAAGCTATTACATGCCTAGCCAATGGTGCAGTGCTTCATGTGGAGGGGTGTGATATTTATTACAAACCTATTTCTAGAGCCCCCTCAGAGCCCCACGTTTTTCCCCCACTGTGCTGCCACTGCCCCAAGGAACAGACCAAGGTTGCCCTGGGATAATTCCTTAACCCAGCAAACATCAGCTCTACTGCCCTTATACCAACCCCTGAACCTGCAGGGAGGGATTCTCTTCCAGCCTCAGGTGGCACTCCATTTTTGGGTTGAGAAGAAATTATAGGTCCTTCTTTCCATGGAAAGGGTAACTTGAAATACCACTCACTCAGAAAATCACTTATTCCATAGGCAGTATGTAAGGACACAATCAGCAAAACAGACACTGTAGATTTGAAGACAGAACAGCAAAACAAGCACAATTGCTTTACCCTCTCATCCGGCTACCCCTAGCCTTCCATGCCAGAGTTCTTAGAGATCAACCTTTATACTGAATCTACCAGCCCTGTCTTGCTGGGCATCTTGAAACTGCTGGGATTCAAGGACACTCATTCTGTCTTAGATAGACACTAAAAAGCCTCCAAGGCCAGCCCCCCTCATCAGCATTAACATTAGCATTATTCTAATGCTGATGAGTTATAGGAATCCTCCATAGGTTTCTGGCCTCAATGGCTACCCAGCATACCTCTGGCCTGGTGGCCAGATGTCTTTTCTGTAAAGAAGCTGAATTCCCCATTGCAAGCAGACAATACCTTGGGACCCAACTTCTGTCTGTGTCTGAGCCAGGGGGATGTACTTGTCTTTAAGTATGTGTGCCTTGGTTCCCTGGCTGAACCATATAACAAATTATAAAGATGTATATAGACAAACAGCATAACATAATATACACAGTGATAATAGTAACATAACTAGATACAGCCTAGAATTGGCTTTCCAACGAGACCACACATGGCGCAGCAATACGACAAACCACAAGAAAACATCCATGAAATCCCATAAACCCCCAAAACATAACAGGATTTGTGACGATACTTATTCATGATTCTGGTTTCCCATATTGGGGGAAAGGACTAGGGAGCATTCAGCTTAGAAAATCTAGGAACTACAAATGAACAATGTGCCTTGTATTATTAGACTGAAATAAGTCTCTCACTAATTTAGGATGGCAACAAAATGGAGGCCATCTACAGGGCAGTTCCAAGAAATATTGCCCTAGTAAGTTAGGTTACCTGCCCCTATGGAGGTAGCTGACTGGGCTCCCTGATTGCAAGGACTAAGATTTGATATGAAACTTTCTCCTCCTCCATACAGTTGCCCTAAATTTCTGTACTTTGGAGCTTTGAAAGATTGGAGTATATGCACTGTGATAGGTAATGATCCACATTTTCAAAAACTGTTTTAGTGACCAAATGACCTTTTGTGAAGGTAATTTGGCACCTAAGAAAAGTTGAGGAGAACCTTAGCTAGAAACAATATGAGACCTCTTTTGCTCTAGTAAATTTTATTGTCAATGAATGTTAAGACTTAAATATGCACAAGTTCCACTGAATTAACAAAATCAGTGATATAACCCTTATGTATGGACATTCTTAATCTGATTGGAAAGGTGTCAAGATTGAAAAGGTGTCAAGGTACTCAAGGAGGTTGTATTTAGTTAAATTGCTTTTGAAAAAATATTAAATTGGTGCAACTTTTGTGTTTAGACAAGACTTTTTAATGGTTTTAGTCCTGTCTTATCTAGAGAAAGCTGTCTTAGAAAATGGGGTGGGACCATTTAGCTTGTCATTCATTCAGGAAAATCATACCAGGAGGTAAAATTGAAATATTAACCTTCAAGAATGGCAGTCTTTATATACAGAATTTGGAAATTGCCTGAAGGGAAAAAGTTTGGAAATTAAATCCATGGACTCATGGAGACTCCTAATGTCTATTTTATTAGCATCACAGAAGGTATAGTCTGCATATGCCAGAACCTAAAAAGAAAGGAAAAAAGCAGGAAGAGAACCACCTAGAGTGTACTTAAAAGATAAGATACAATAGTTTACTCAGGCCAAAAATTATCCTTTAAAAATACAATTTTAGTCCAATTAATTCTAATAAAATTAAAGAGATGTTTGCAGATAATAGAATCTAAATGGGAATGTGAAGAACTAATAGTCAAAGATATAAAACAAAGAATGGATTAATAAAATAATCAGCAGTAACCTGCCAGTGAGAGACCGTCACAGTATTCCATGGACAACAAAGAGGGGTGAGGGATTGCAAGGCAGTTTATTTGTGTGTTTTCTTCATAAGCTAAAGTTCCTTTTCCTTCTAAATTTAAGAAGAGGATAAGCAACAGCTCCCAGAAAAGATCTAATGTTCAGGTACTGCTGTAAGACCTGAATTCAAGTCCAGATGGGAGCTTTTAAGCAAGAGAAATTGTGTCTAGAGCTTAGTCTTTGATTGACATGAAGCAAAATACACACCGTCTATCATGAGTAGTCAGAACTACCTACTCTTCACTCAGATGGTAGTAGCCTGACCCTGATAGTAGGGATGCAATAACTCTCAGAACTTGTTGTTGTTTCTTTCTCAGATTATACCAGCAGTGATGAAATCTTAGAGGCAGATCCAACCGCTGATTGGATTTTTGCCCACTCCAGACAATGTACCTATTTAAGTACAGATAGTGTACTTACAGCAGTGTATTTACAGTGCTCACTAAAGCAATACAGTAAAATCAGCAATATAATTACATATAATATAATAATAAAATTATATAAATGATGGTTATTGGTAAAAGCATACAATATGATTACATACTATACTAAAATTAAAATAGCATAATATATGATGTTACAGAAAACAGATACACTGAAACATTATACAGTAGTAGAATAAAAAATATATAATTTTATTTGATTTTTTACCTTATTCTTTGCAAATAATCCTAATTCAACTCAGGAATATACGGCACATTATAAATTATTTGAGAGGAGCCAAATTGGTTTTTTCCTCATTAGTCCATTATTTAAAAGTTCCTATCAATGAAGAGATACATTTTTCTCTTATTTCTTCAAAGAATGAGCAAGACCACAAATAATGATTTAAACAAATCTCATTCTTCCCACAAGAACATGTCCTGTCTGTGTAAGAGATCTGATGTCATCCACCCATAAGGATTTCAGATCTCATTTGAGTGAATCTCAGACTAGTAATGACCTCTTTTTGATTTGTTTTGTACTTCAGACAGGTAGGTTTCTAGGCCAAAAGAGTTTTATTAATCTAAAAAAAAAGATAAATCCAAGAAAATCTCACTGTCTACATCTATGCAGGTGACTTATAAGTACTTGCATCAAAACCCACAACCCTAGGAATTGACACAGGGAGCCAGCAAGGGAAGTTCTCACTTTTATACAAGAGATGCTGGGGATTAGGGTCACAAGCAATGGGCTAGAAAGAAAGGGACAAGCACAGGTAAACAAACATTAACATTAAGGTACATACACTTAGGATTCAGGTAACAGGTAATAAACAGTGACACTATGATGAAGTCACTCAAAAACAGGGAACATGTAGGGAACACTAATATTGTGCTTTATACACTTCTAGGAGTCCATCCCACAATTCAGTCAGGACTCCCAACTAGCCTCTGGTCCCAAACAAGTTTAATTGCTGTCTTCCAGGACTCCTACATCTGAGCCCCACTGCTGCAACTCACAGTCTTAGCTCTGCTGCTCCTTCTGAGTCTCTGGCCATGCGTCTCTCTCACCTGTGGAATCCTGCACTCCGTTGCTGCTTTTCTGCTTCCTCCTGTCCCCTATAGCCTTTTGGGAATTGTACTGCATGTTATAGTTCATTCCTCCAGTCCCCTGGAGGCTTCTTTCTCCAGGTTTGTGGGAGCTGTAGTTCATGTTACAACATTACAGTCCATGACATTCAACACTACAGTCCATTACACGATGTTGTCCTTTTACATATTTATCAATATGTCTCTAAAAATTAGTTTTAAATATCTAGTGTTCAGATTTCTTGTTTAATATTCATGTCAGCCTATCTGTCTATATGCTGTCATCCTTAATTCTTAAATTTATATCATGTTGAAAATAAAGGGACTGGGGCTGACAGTCACTTGGGGAACAGGTAAGGAGCCACAGGCAGCTGCTCCTCCCCTTCCTTCCCAGTTTCTGGGAGATGGAGAAGCAGCAGAACAATTCCCTGTTCCCCAGACTGGGGTATCTTTTTAAAGGGTTGGGATACCAGGAGCCTGACACCAGGGAGCCTTTCTCTGATGTCAGGCTCTCAATGCCCCAGACCTTTAAAAAAATGTGCAACTGGGTGCCCTGGCTAAACAACCAGTCACTTTTTGAAGTTCTCTTAATACCTAGGGGAGCTCCCCCAATCCGAGCTGTATGTGTCAGGCTCCTCTTTAACATTTGCATGTCTATTGAGGGGAGGATTTTGGGAAGGGATGGAGCAGTAAAGCAGTGCTCCCCACACCCTCTCCAGACTGGGGCATCCTGGTCTCAGGAAGGCACAGGGAGAGGTGCAGGGGCAGCAGCAGCTCAACAAGTCTGTGATCAGTTCAGAAATGCCCCTCTGCCTACTCTTCCCAGATCAGTCCCCCCAGTCTGACAAAAGAACAGGGAAAACCGCTGTTCAGCTACTCTGATCATGGAGGAGTCAAGTGTATAGGTGTTCATTCTATCAAGAGAAACTCTCTTGCAGGGGAGATCTTACAGGTGTCAAATAGTAAGATCTTTCTTGTGAATGAGAAATGTTTCCTCTGGGCAAAAGTGAATTGATGTCTGCACACTGGCAATTTATACCTTGAGACCAGTGATTCTCTCAGTAGAAACATAATGCCTGTATGTGGCCAGAGCCCGAGAACCAGACTGCCCCATTTTCTAATCCTAGTATTAGAATTAGCTAGAAACAAGCTTGCATTTGGATTAGGGCTAGATGGGCCTACACAGTCCAGATTTGGGCTGCAAGGTCTCCCAAGTCTATTGTAACAGCTGGAACAGACAGGGCTTCCTAGCTTAGAGCTAGGATTGGTACAGATAGGGTACCCAATGCTACGTTTATGATACAAGGTGGCAGGGCTCTCCAAATTAAGATTAAATACAGGCCAGAAATTGTATGCAACCCCTGAGGCATATAGAGATGGGGCCTGCAGGGCTGTAATTGGCTTAGAGTTGGTATAATGAGACACAAGCTATAGCTGGGTTAGAGAGTGTACCTGTTTACACATATGGATAGAGCTGTGGCAAGTGAGGTTCCTGGGTCTGAGATTAGAATTACAAGATATAGACCTAGAGTTACAGTTTGAGGGAGGTAGTGCTCCTTAGTCAGGGTGAGGATGAGAGTATGTAGCATTCCATAGGCTAGGACTCTCTGTTCAAGGCACATGAAGTTCTCCCACCTATCATTAGGCTTGCAAAGTACAATTCCCAGGCTAAAAAACAGGATTGTGCTAGTATGGTTCCCCAGACTAGGCCTGGAGTTCAGAGTGGTAAAGCACTCCAGAATAGCATTAGGATTGCAGGGTATAAAGATCCAAAAAATAGGATTAAATTTGGAACCAGTAGGGTTCTTTATATTAGTTTATACAAATTGGGCTCCCTGACCTGAGGAACGATTCAGGCAGATACAGTAAAGTGGGCAGAGCGCCAAAGGTTGAAATTAGGATGGGGCCAGAAGGGCTCTGCAGGCTCTGCTAAGGATTATGTAATGTTGTGCTCTGTGGGTAAGGGTTAGAGTATGAAAATACAGGACATCCCAGGCTGTAGTGAGGATTGGAGCAGACAGGGACTCTTAGAGTACAGTTGGGACCAAAAATTAATGTTAGGATTAACCCCTGCAAGGTTCTCCAGGTAAGATTAGGGTTACAGTCTCTGGAATTCCTTTAACTAGCTGATTTATGGTTAAGACAAGTAAGGGGTACTTGAACTAAGGTTAAGGCAGACAAGGTTCTCCACAAGGTACTACTAGGTTTGCAGTGTGCAGGAAGGAGTAGGGTTGGGACAGGAAAGACTCCTATAGATAAGAGTTAGAAATGGAGCTGATAGGGCCCCCCAGACTAAGACAGGTCAAGTAGGATTCCAAGTCTAGGGTTAGGAGTAGGCTTCCAAGGCTATCTTAAGGTTATAGTGTATGGATCCATGGACTCCAGAAGTACTTGGGGCAGCTGGTGTAAGGGCAGGACTGGATGGCTTTTTAAACTAGAGTGGCTTACTATCAGGCTCAAAAACGGATTGGTGGGGAGACTGGTCTACAGGTCTCTATGGGATAGGGTTAAAGCAAAGGCAGCTCCCAAGCACAGGGTTAGGAATATAAATGTTATGATTTCCAGAGTAAGAGACAGTTCTAGGGGGAGTGCAGTTAATTCCAGCCTGGAGAGACCTGATATTAGAGTCAACAGCTGGCAGATATTAAGAAAGTAAAGGACCCCAGTCTAAAGTTAGGTTTATAATATGCAGGGATCCCCAAGATAGATGGAGAAATGGGGCAGTGTAGTATAGCTACTGGTGTTAGCATGGTGCAACTGCTTTTATGGGAGAAGCTGGGTGCAGCCGAAGGGCACAGTAGCGCCCTCTGGTGACCACTGGACTCCTGCCTGCCTGGTTGCTGGGCCATTCCCTCTGTTTCATCTGCCACACCTTTGATGTTCCTTGGGGGGGAAAAAGTGTTGGGAGGCTGCCCAGGACCCCAGGGAACCACTCACCTAGGCTCTACCACTCTCTCAATTTACCTCACTCCTCAGTGCCTTACGGGCTGCAGCCATGGCCTCTGACCACCCCTACATCCATGCCCAGGCCTTGTAGGTGTTACCATTAATTTACTCAGCCCTGGTTGGGACCGGGCTTTACTAGACTTCATCCTGCCCCTCAGAATCTTAGCTACTTCAGCCCTGCTCAGGGTACTAACTCTGCCCTGCTCTGGGCTCTGCTGGGATCTCTACCTCCCCATTAGTCCCAACCTAAACCACCAGTAGTACAACAAAACATAAAATTAGGCTAGTGACTTAACTAAACACACCCCGCCCCAGGTACTATCCCTAAAACTGAAGGATATACTGTCACTTTAACACAAGCAGTCCTGGTCAGACAATCATATGGCAGAAAAAAAATGGACTTGTTTTTACCCAGCTAAGTTTTCCCAATTGGAGTACATGAACCTCCCTTTGGGCAGCCCCATCCTGGGTCTCTCACTGCTCTTCTCCCAAGGGTCCAGTTCCCCTGCTGGGGTTTCCCAACACTCAGTCTCTTTCCCCATGGGAGAGATTCAGCTTTCCACAGGGTTTCTTCCAGCTGCTGCTCTGCTGACTGAACTTTGCTCCCTGGCTGCTGCTCAGACTTCTGAGTATGCCCTTATCTAGCTCCTCTCATTACCACCTGCATCCGGTGACTCACCCACCCCAGGTATTAGTCTCTCATTTGGATTCATTGGTTGCCCTCCCTCCTGAGACTGCCTACTCTCAGACTAGATGTCTTTATCTTAGCTGTTTGTTTGCTCACACACTGGCCATTCTGACAAGTTTGCTTCTGCTGCATAACAGGAGTCTCTGGCTCCCTGCTACAATGGGCCTCTACCCGCTAGTCTCCTCAGGGTCTCTCCCCCTGTCCCTTGTATTCTCACCTGCTATACCTTGATGTAACAAGCTGACAGGGAGGCTGCCCTAAGCATAGAGAGAGCTTTCAGTAGTGGGCCCTTGTCTGGACCACAGCTCCCTTGGCCTCATCCCACTTTTACTCTGTCTGCACACTCTAGCTTGAAGTCCACTGTCCAGGGCCACAAACCTCTGGCTCAGCTTGAGTCATACCCTTGTAACTTCAAGTTCTAGTCCCCACGGGGCCCTTACACAACCCCCAGGGCCATGGGTCCTGCTTTCATGTATTCCTACCCTGCCTCTTAGTCTCTGGCAGGCTTTCCCCCTCACAGGCTCCATACTTATCCCGCGTATCTATTTTCCTTCCTCTTAACACTGAGTCTGAGATTCAGAGTGTCCCCAGGCACCTCTTTCAATGGCCCCTGCCTCCCCTACAGCCAAAATCTAGTCCTCCAGATGAAATAAAAACCACAAAACATGGGCACCTCCTGTGGCTCAAACAACTACACTGCCTAGGTTAGCCTCACCCTACAGCGGTACTTACAAAGCAAAACAGAAGAAGGCCTGGAGTAGTTATCTCAATCCCACTAAGGGTTCTTAGGTTCCTTTTACCCTGGATGTCCTTCTGAGACCTTATTTAATGGCCCTGGTTCAGTCCCAGGCTCCTCCATCTGGAGCTCTACTCTCTGTAGCTCCTATGGCCAGACTGCCTCTCTGCCCTGAGGCTTGGGTTTATTGGGCATTGATACACATACCTTTTCATCACACAATAAACCAGAGATCTGGTGGGTTGGAGCAGACTCAATTAATGGAGTCTGCCCCATACATGAGCTGATGCACATTGTGCTGCATCGCATGCAGTTGTGTAAATGGCAAAATGCACATTAGCATGCAGAAAATGGTGGCGGTGCACTTTTGAACTAAAACACCTTAGAAGTGTTTAATTCAAAAGTGCGCCACAATTTTCTCAGTGCTGACATGCATTTCCCCATTTATACAACTTCATGCACCAAGAGCCTGGCACTGCTATGTAACCATGTGTACAAATGCCCATAAAGCCTCTTCTGGATCACTTTCACCCCTGGGCCATGAGGCACTGCTTGCACCTGAGCTTGGCAGCCACCTTGGCTCAGGCTTCTTTGCCTGTTAGTTTGGCTCTGGCAACACAAAGGAAGCATGAGTAAAAAGGAAGAAAAATGGGGGGAGGAGAAGAGACAAAAAAAAAGGGAAGACAACAAAGAAAAGGAATGAACTGGTACAGGAAGACAGGACCAGGCACCCCTAGACCATTTCCCTCTCTAGTAATGGGGTACAGGCCCCATTCCAGGCAGGTAGTTCTCCCAGGCTAGTTTTTTATTATAGTGTATTGGCACTTATTGTAGTATATATAGATTATACATTTTAGGGGATTATATGGTATAGATTATAGTATGATGTATATAGATTACAGTGTCAATGCCTCCTCTGGTTAGAGCAAGGGTTGGAGATGACAAAGGTGGCTTGGCCTGAGTTTAGGGTTTCCACATGTCCAGCTCATCCATCAATCAAGAGCCAGATTTTCACACAATAAAGCTACCTGGGCCGGGGAAATTGGGAGCAATACCTATTGCCCTGCTTATACTTCATTAAAAGATAGGACTCTACACTGAATTGTTCCCCAAGATTACTTTTTTATGTGAGCAGCTGCTGTGGTTCTACATATATACCATATTTACTCAATTCTAAGATGGAATATACACGTATATATGGGGCAAACAAAGCCATAATCTTAGAATCACGTATTGTAACTGAAAGCTGTTAGAAATCTACCACTAGATAAGTAATGCCTGTATGGACCCTAAACCTGCCACCTTTCTTGGCATTTTCTAACTGGAATGAAGAAAGAACTGCAATCTGGATTAGAATTGAAACATATTGGTGAGGCGCTCCAGTGGATGTTGTAATGGACAGCTCTGTTGTCCCTTATTTTTCATAAGGACTTAGAAGTAGAAAGGAAAAAAAACCTGAAATGCTCCAGCTGTGTTACTGCGCACAGAGCCAAGCTGGGGCAGGGACAACATCAACTAGCCACCTGGACACAAGAGAGCAAGTTGACATTGTATACCTTGACTTCCAAAAGACCATTAACCTAGTATCCCACAATGTCCTTGTGAGAAAATTGGAGGATTGTGGGCTTAACGCGGAGACAGTCAGATGGGTAAGAAACTGGATGCAGGATAGAACCCAGGGAGTCATACTGAATGTATCTGTCTCATCCTGGAGAGAAGTAGGAAGCGGTGTCCCACAGGGGTCGGTGCTCGGTCCAGTACTTTTCAACATTTTTATTAATGATTTGGATGTGGGGGTGAAGAGCTCACTGGCCAAGTTTGCAGATGACTGCAAGTGTGGTCACGCTTGAAGATAGGCTACAGATATTGGCAGACCTAGGCAGGCTAGCAAGTTGTGCAGATCGAAATCTGATTAAGTTCAACATCAAGAAATGTAAAGTGTTCTGCCTCAGGACTAGCAACCCCCAACACATCTATTGGCTTGGTGGCACCAAACTGACTAGCACCACGAATGAAAGGAACCTGGGGGGTAATAACAAACCACAGTATGAATATGAGCTGTCATATGAGCTGTATCCAGTATGGCAAACAATACTCTGGCATGCATCAATCGATGCATCTCCAGCAAAACTAAGGAGGTGATTCTTCCACTCTACTCAGCATTGGTGAGACTGCAACTGGAGTACTGCATCCAGTTCAGGGCACCACACTTTAACAAGAACTTGGACAAGCTTGAGAGAGTCCAAAGAAGAGCCACCCGTATGGTCAGTCTTACATGGCAAGCCATATGAGGAAAGGCTGAGTGATCTGGGACTCTTCAGCCTGAAGAAAAGAAGGCTGAGAGGGAACCCGGTAGCAGCTTACCACTACACTCGGGGAGTATGTCAAGGGCTCAGCGAACAACTGTTCACCAGAGCACCCAAGGGGAAAACTAGGAGTAATGGCCACAAATTCCTGGAAGATCAGTTCAGGCTCAACATTGGGAAAAACTTCTTTACAGTCAAGGTGTCCAGACTATGGAATAAGCTCCCGCCAGAGGTGGTGCAATCACCTACCCTGGAAATCTTCAAGAGGAGACTAGACAGTCACCTTGCTGGGGTCACCTGACCCCCAGTTATCTTTCCTACTTGGTGCAGGGGGCTAGACCCAATGATCTTCCAGGGTCTCTTCTGGCCTTACAATCTATGAATCTAGGAACAGAATGCAGCAACAGCTTTGCTCTCTGCCCAGATTCCCTCTTCCCTTGCTAGCAGGGACCCAGGCAGGGAAGGAGTCGTCTCCACACTGCTGCTACTTTGGTCTCCAGCCTTCCCCAGATTTCTGCAGCTGTGCTTGGGGCCTGGCTTGGCATCATGCAGATTTCTCTTTCCATGCCTTGCTCCCTTCCCCCTGTCCTTTCTCCTGTCTCTGCACACCTGCTTTCTGTAGCATGGGTCAGAAGCAGCTCTGGAGCTCCACCTGTGTCCAGATCAGTGGGGAAAGAAGCAGAAGGAGGAGGTCAATGCTGGGGTGGCAGTCATGAGAAGGGGCAAGGGATGAGGGGCTGGATCCCTGCTCCTCTGCCTCTGCTTTTTCCCACCACTACTTTACTCCTGCCTTGGCTTTTCCCTCCACCTGCTCCTGTTTTTCCTGCCTCCTGCACCTCGCCCCTGCTTTCACCACTGCTTATCCTCAACCTTTGCTTCCCCACATCTCCCCCCTTGATTCTGCATTTCCCATTGCCTTCCCCCCTCCTGCTGTTTTCCTGCCACAACAGTGGGGGGACAAATTTAAGATGCCTCAATAATTAGATTCTAGACACAAAAAATTATAACAAATGTCTTAAATTTGAAGTTATCTTAGGATTGAGTAAATGTGGTACTGTGTTATCACAAATGGAAGCAAAAAGGTCTATGCAGTTAGGAATGGAAGAGGATGTTATTTGCAAGGTTGTCACCTTTAAAATATGTCCACACTTTCAAAGGGTTTGAGAATATCTGTCTCTTAGAATAAAAACAGTATCTGAGCCTATAGATTTTCCTTAAACTCAGAGTTTTAGAGCTCACTAGTTATTTGGCTCTCATTTTCACTCTTGCTATATCTA
Source organism: Alligator sinensis (assembly GCF_000455745.1). Classification (NCBI taxonomy): domain Eukaryota; kingdom Metazoa; phylum Chordata; order Crocodylia; family Alligatoridae; genus Alligator; species Alligator sinensis. Next base: position 2,931,602 of record NW_005841998.1, on the reverse strand, counting down.
CAAAGTAATTGGAAAATAGCCTTAAAGCATAAAAAAACAAAAAAGTATATGACACCAAGCTGAATAGTGTTCCAGAATAGAAATACTAAATGTAAGATAAAAAAGGAAAAGTTCAATATGATGCCTAAGTTTTGAAATCATTGAATTAAATGCATAAATTGAAGCAATCATCCTAGGAATTTAGTCTAAACTGGTAGGTATAATACACCCTAAAACATGAATGTATTCAGGTTTCCTTCATCACTGTAGCATAACTCAAGCACAAAGGGTACAGAATTCAGATGAATTGTGCATGGAGCATTTGGAGTCAGGATTACTGTTACTTATTATGTGATATAAGAACCCAGTAGGCTGTAAACAAACTGAAAATTATTACTATTTCCATAGGTGAATCTATGGAAGACAAAAGACACAGTTTTCAGTGCTCTGTGACAGAAGTGCACTCATACAATTTTTAAACAGCTCCCTTGAAATGTCTACAAGCTTCACTGCTGCCTTTGAAATTAGAATTGTTGAAGGCATTTTGCTCATTGTATTGTACACACTGGAGAAAGATAAAGGAAGAAAGGGGAGGCTTCTTTACTCAGGAGACAAGATTAGACTCTTCTTCTAATAAGAAATACATGTTGCTATTTACCTTTTTTTTTTAATTAAATGACTCCAAAGCACAATATTTTTATTTACCACCTTCAGAGTTTGCTTTAAGTAAAAAATGTTCCTAGTATAGGGATCTTGTTTCCTTGTAATAAACCTGAAGTCAGTCCTCTGCACCGACTCTACAAGCCACATGTCTCCTAGGAAATCTATTCTAATCTAGGCTTCCCTACCCTTACATTTAAAGATTTTTTTTTTAAATGTTAAACCTAAATCCCCCTTGCTGTAATTTAACTCTGTTATTTTTTGTCCCATCACCAATGGGCACAGAAAAGTCTCATTGCTTCCTTCTATGCAGTTGAACTCAAGAACAAAGAGTGCAGGAAGAGGTAGATGAAGGAAGGGATGCAGGAAAGATTCCCATAGTTAAGAGTTGATAGTGCCCACGGACTGAGATGGGTCAAGTGGGACTCTGAAGCCTAGGGTTAGGGATAAAGTTCCAAGGCCAGCATAGGGTTATAGTCTTGGTCTCTATACATTTTATAAAATTGAAGACTTTTAATGGGTCTCCTCAGATTTCTCTAAACTGAACAAATGCAGTTCTTTCTGCTTTGTTGTTCCTTCTGCTTTGCTGGTGGTTTCTGTCCAGAGTATAGAGGCTAATGATGCAGAACACTCTCAGAAACAGGTTTAGGATATGTGCAGTTCAATGAACCTGTGAAAGTTAAAAAGTTTAGTTTAAGTGGTTGGAAACCCAATCAGTAGAGGAAAGTAGAAGCATTCAAAAGCCAACTGCATGCTCTGCAGACAAACTGTGCTGCAGAGGGTACTCCGCAAGCAGGGGGGGGGCAGAGTACCCACCCCATCATGCTTTTCAGGCTCCCCAGACTGCCTGGAAATAGGATGTAGGTCAGCACTGATTGGCTGGCAGCCGCAGGGGACCATGTTCCCCCTCCTCACCCCCTCCCTCTCTTTTAACTGTCAGGCTGTCTGACAGCACACCCAGAGCAGGGACACAGTGGTTTCAAGCTGGGCTCTGGCCATGGAGGAGAGCTTTGCATGTGGCGTTTCCTGGGACTTGCATGAGGCTGAAGATGCTGGCTTTGATGTGGCCCGAGGAGGAGATTCTCCTTCCCCATGTAATGTTTTAAAGGTAGCACCTGCAGCCCTGAGCAGAACTGCAGGTCTATGAAATAATTCACAAGGTGGGGAGGAGAGCATCTCCCCCACAAGGCACATCAAAGTCAGTGCCTGCAGTCCCCTCAAAAGCAGAGGGAACAGGAAACAAAGCCCCCAGCCTGTTCCCTCTATCAGGTAGTTCCTGGTCTGGGTAAAAGAGGTAGGGAGCAGGAAGGCAGCTGCTACTCCCCAAACCCATTCCAGGAAGCAGGCAGACTACAACAGCAAAGCAAACCCCTTGCTCACTTGTCCCACCAAGGACTCCAGTCTGGGAAGTGGGTGACAGCACCTTTCCCACCCTGGTTCCCAGCCCCTGGGTTTTAAGGGCACCTATACATGTGATGGCACTCTGCTCCGATGCGTGCTAATTAGCATGCATTGGAAAAGACTTGATTAACTGAGTCTGCTGGAGCATGTTGATTAGCTCATTAGCACACTCCAGCAGCCTCCCTGTCACATGTATCCAGCATCCCTGCTTTTCAAAATAGTAGCAGAGGCATTCAAAGTAGGTGCCTGAACCACCTGTGGCAGCAATCTATTCCAGACCTTGGGGGCTCGGACAGTAAAGAAGTTCTTCCTTATGTCCAGTCTAGAGGAGTTTGCAACCATTTGACCTTGTCATCCCTTGGGGTGCTCTGGTGAACAGACATTCCCCCAGATCCTGGTAAGCACCCCTGATAAACTTATAGGCAGCCACCAAATCACCCCTGAGCCTGAGCTTGTCCAGGCTGAAGAGTCCCATAGCTCTCAGCCTCTCATCAGGTCTGTTTTCCTGACCTCTGATCATGCATGTGGCTCTCCTCTGAACTCTCTCAAGCTTCTCCACATCCTTTGTGAATTATGGAGCTCAAAACTGGACACAGTACTCCAGCTGCAGCCTTACCAATGCTGAGTACAATGAGAGAATGATGTCCTGGGATTTGCCTGAGAAGCATCTGTGGATGCAAGCCAGCATTTTGCTTGCTTTACTAGCTGCAGCATCACATTGATGGCTCATGTTCATCTTGTGGTCAGTCATGACCCCCAAGTCCCTTTTGTCCATAGTGCTAGCCAGCGTAGCACTGCCGAACCTATAAGTATGCTGTGGGTTTTTCTTCCCAAGGTAGAGAACCTTGCATTTTTCAGTGTTAAACACCATCAGGTTCTCATCCGCCCATTTTCTGAGCCTGTCAAGGTCTGCCTGGATCGCCCTCCTGTCCTCAGGTGTGGACGCTTTACCTCAAAGTGTGGTGTTGTCGGCAAACTGGGCCAGTCCACTTCTGACTCCAATGTCCACATCATTCATGAAGATGTTGAATAATATAGGCCCAAAGACATAGACTTGAGGAACCCCACTGGTCACAGTACACCACGACCATTGACTTCTGTCAACCACCACCCTCTGGGCCCGTGCCTGCTCTAGCCCCAACCCCAGCCCCAGCCCCACTCCCTCTCTCACTGCAGGGCCCTACAGGAGCCATGCTATGGTAGGCTGCAGCCACTCCAGAATTCACTGTAGCCCCCACCCTGCCCAACCTCCCTCCCAGCGCTGCTGCCACCCACCCCAAGTGCAGTCCAGCCCAGTCCCCTTCCAGAAAGAGCCCAGCACAGACCCAGCCTTCCCTGCCCTGTGCGCAGATCCAGGGGCACATGCCCCCATGCCCTTCCAGGGTGTGCATAGCAGCAGGAGCCATCCCTCCACGTGGCTTAGTCCCGTGCCCCACCCCAGCTGGGCAGCTCCTGCCCCAGCCCCAGCCCTACTCCCTCCTCCCACAACAAACTTACCAGCCAAACCACATGATCAGGTTGTGCTCCTGGCCACCTGCATGCTGCACTGCAGCTGTGTGCATGCACGCAGAGTTCTGTGTACACCCTACAAGCCTTTTAAGTACCCCTAGGGGTAGACATACCCCCAGTTGGCAACCACTGGGATAAGCGTACAAACATTTGTTAACACAGTAAAACTCCCATCAGACTAGGCTTCTACCTCATCAGCAAGGTTGATGTTTCTACTGATCCTACAATTTTTGGTAGGTAGAAACCATTTGAACATTTGTACGCTTAGACTTTCTGTTGGCAAAACTGTGATTCTACCACTAGATAAGTAATGCCTGTATGGACTCTGTCACCTTTCTTGGCATTTTCTAACTGGCATGAAGAAAGAACTGCACTCTGGATCAGAATAGAAGCATATTGGTGAGGCACTCCAATGGAGGCTGTAATAGACAGCTCTGTTGTCCCTTGTTTTTCATAAGGACTTAGAAGTAGAAAGAAAAAAAATACCAGAAATGCTCCAGTCATGTTACTTAACAATTTTGAGATGATCACTCAATGTTCTGCCTCTCTCAGAGCAAAGCTGCACTCATGCTCGGAAACACTGGAGTACTGCAGTATATACATTCAATTCTTCCAGTTGTCTTCAAGTTATCTTGAGCTCCAGAAGTACTTGTGAAAACCTAAATATACAGGGAAAAATATGCGTCTTTAAATTACTATAACTGCATGTGGGAATCTTCAGGGGTTTGTAAAAGCAGCAATTAAGGACATCAAACTAATAAATAGCTCTGCCTTAATCAGCATGCAATGCTTCATGACATTTCTGTTGTTACATATACAAAATGACATAAAAATAAACTGATTTGGCTAAATTTATGTCTAGGTATTAGAACTGTAAATTTATATAAGACAATAATGACTGAATCTTACACCAGTAAATACAAGCACAAAATAGAAGGCATCAATGGATATTACATCTCTTTAGCTGCCTGATCCTTTGCTACTGGCATCAATGCAATTTTATTAACATCAATAGAAGCAGTTTTATTTTGTTTTATTTTTGTTAATATCAATAGAAGCAGAAACAGGCTTATTTCAAAGGATGAATCCGGCTCACAATTGGTATCTAATCTTTAGACTTTGTTTCATGAAGTGCTGCTGAAAAGTGCATAGCTCAGAATGAATATTCACTATAAAAATATATGACGAGAAAGATAGGAACCAACCAAGGCTATTTTTACTCAACTCTAAGCCCCAACTCAAACCAGAAAGGTAGAAAAATATGACTTTTCTAACAGCACCATACCATCCAGCCTGCATCTAGGTTAAAATAAGCAAGTACAACTATGATGTAAATCTGTTAGATTCAACTGTGATGTAAACAGTTGGGTAAAGTAATATGCTGGAGGTACGTTGGTCAGAAAATAAGTGTAAATAGGAACAGAAAAACTAAGGAAACAAAGCAAGGACAGATGTAGCTAAGGACAGATTTACCTTAAATATTTATTTTTACTTCTAAACTCTCTCCACTAACAAATATTAGCTTTTAATGCCTACAAAATATCAAATGGATACAACTTAATACAGGTGATCTTTTGAAGAGACAAGTTATATATACATAAGAATTAACCTGAAAGTTCCTGAAATTAGTTTAGTTACCCTGGATTTATGCTCATGTAGATTAAAGAATTTGGCCCAAAATGTAGGTTGTACCATTTTTCACTGAATATGATAAATGGCAAATGCTGAATATAGCCAATGACCTTAGCAAAATCCTATTCCAGGATAGACTAGTCAGTGGAGTTAAACTCCACAATTCTTATAGAGTTCAATGGGGCAAGGATTTCACTTCCTCTGTGTGCTTTGGAAAGCAACTTTTTGGTATGCATTTCATCATGCAAATAAAATATATGTACTACATACCTACCTACCTATGCCTTTAAAAAAAAAAAAAAGGTAAATTATCAGCCATAAGCAAAGAATAGGAGTCAAACACTTTGGGATTACTGGGAAACCTGTGTATCTGAAACCCAACATGACCTTCCTAGAACTCGCAAAGCTTAAACAGTTCAGTAAGAAAAGAAACTACTCCTGAGAAAATTACCACTTCCATGTTCACTGGCAAAGGCTTTCAATAATTGCACTGCAACTTTTTCTAAACAAACAAATTAATTGAGTTAAGCTCTTATCATCCTAATTAAACAGCAATATGGGGCACTTAATACATTTACAAAGGACACATGAAAGACAGGGCTGGGACCTCCTTCCAGCATTCCAGACGGGTATTTTCTTAATGTTAGCATTACTATAGAAGTGCAGGATGCATATTAATCACTTTAAGTTCACAAGCTCATGATGCCAGATGGTCATGCCAACTTCTTCCTCCAGTCAGTTTTTAAAAAGCACAGAATAGCTGAGTTGGTTCAACGAGGTTACAATGAGCACTCATAGCCAAATGAACTTTCCCAACTGTTTAAATAAAATTTAAACAGGGATTTTTTTTTCTCCATCTGCCTATGTGGGTGAGCAAAATTGAATGCACATTAACTTGTAGCTACATTTTGCCAGTGTAAACTCCTGCACATAAAAGATGCATGTGTCAGACCTACGACTGGGAAGCAGGCAGTCACCAAGCTATGCCATGATCCAGGAGCTGGTAAAACAGTCTGAAGCAGAGGCATTAAGAAGCTGCTAAAGTAGCTTGGAGCAGAAGGGTCAAGGCTAGAGTCTGGAAAGAGGAGTCAACAGGAATGAACCAGAAAGCAACTAAGAACAAGGATGAAGCCAGAAAGCCAACAAGCAGGATTTGACACTGAGGCCAGAATCATGGGATTATCAGAAGATAAGTAGCCAAGGTCAAATCCAGATATCAGTCCAGCTACCAGGTTATTGAGCTGATGGTCAAAATGAGGTCATGGTCGGGCCAAACAGTTGATCAAGGCTGGAAGGTCAAAGACAGGAATAAGAGTAATTAGGAACAAGCAAGAGAGACCAAGAGAGCAACACCCAACAATGCTGTTGCTAGAACAAGGCCCTACAGGATCTAGGAGGGTTTTCAGCCCACCCATTTGGGGCTTGTGGCTCTTATTGGTTCACCGTCATCTGTTCTCCCATTGGTTGGAGGACCCAAGTGGTGGAGCTGCAGCCTACTCTCAAAAATATAGATCAAGATTCACTGGGTTAAGACTGAAAAATTTAGACCTGACCTAGATAAACATGGTCAGTTTGTTTTGTTTTCTTTTTTCAATTCTCCTCTCAGGAAATACAATTATTTCAGTATTCAAGTTACCTGTAAGATTTTATTTTTAAAATTCTGATTGAGAAACTATAAATAAAAATATTGTATAATTGATTTCTGCAACAATTGATTTCTGCACCAGATCTAGAATCATGCCGGTCAAGTGTTTCTCTAATCTGCTCTTAAAAACTACTAAGCACAGAGATTCTACAGCCTCTTTAAGTAGCCTATTCCAATGCTTAGCCACTTCCATAGTGAGAAAGTTCTTCTTAATCTCCAACCTAAATTTAACTTGCTATAATTTGAGACTACTGCTCCTTGTCCTGTCCCCCTCAGCCACATGATAGTCTATCATTATCCTCTTTATAATCCCTTTCAGATATTTAAGGTATTATCAAATCCCCACTGTCTTCTCTTGTCCAGACTAAATAGTCTTAGTTCTTTCAGCCTTTCCTTGTAAATTACTGTATTCAAGTAGATTCTCAGAAAAAGTTTCGTATCCATTCCCCACTCCATTTAACAAATGCTGTGGCTTGGGCTCCAGTCCCTACCCACGTATGGGGCCATAGCCACAGCTGCTGCCTGCCCTAGCATTGCCACCTCTGCACCCCACAAGCTACTTTTGCTCCCCTACCTGTCCCTCTCCTTCCCCACTTACCCTTGCTCTGTGCTGGCAGGCTCTGTCCACACTGCAGCCTAGGGCAGTGAGCATGGCCCCAGACACATAGCAGCAGTGCACAGCCCACACAACTGCTACAGGGAACCAGACTATGGCTGTGCTCAGTGCCTCAGACTAGAACAGGGCCAGAGCCTGCTAGAATGGAGCACAGGTAAGGGAGAGGGAAGTGTGGAGCAGAGGCTGGGGGAGAACAGGGGGAAGGGGGAAGCAGAGGCTGGAGGGGTCATCTTAAATTCAGCTTGTGGTTAGGCCTGTGCGAGTCAGCAGCGATCCACTCCAGCTTCAGATCGAGCCATTTCGGATGCCAGCGATACGATCCAGAGCTCCGGACTGGGTTTCCACCTCAATCCAGCCAAAGCGGCTCAGAGCGCTCCCAGCCGGGTCATGAGGTGCTACAGGGATTTGGGAGCGGGGCTAAAGGGTCTGGGGGCACAGGTGGTGTTCTCGTTGATCCTCCCAGTCTCAGGCTATGGGCCGAGGAGGGAGAAGAGGATCCACGTGGCCAACCAAAGACTGCGGCGCTGGTGTCGTCGGGAAGGCTTTGGCTTTCATGACCACAGCCCGCTCTTTGGCAAGAGAGGCAGCGAGCTGCTGGGAAGAGATGGCCTCCACCTCTCTCCCCTAG
>NW_005841998.1:2920450-2920755 GCF_000455745.1 Alligator sinensis | reverse complement strand
ATCTTGCTGGGATCCTATGAACCCAGCTGACTTCCTGCCCTTTGGGCAGGGGGCTGGACTCGATGATCTTCCGAGGTCCCTTCCAGCCCTAATGTCTATGAAATCTATGAAATCAAAGCTTCGGAGCTGCCTCAGAGATCTGGCCATAGGGTATAATGGGGAATAAATTAAATATCTATAACTTTGTTGAGCAGGGATGGTGGCCCCTGCTCAGCAGCTAGGAGCGAAGGGCCATAGAACCCCCCTGCACCGATCTCCTTGACAGCTAGCAGGCTTCGTTGCCACAGCAGGGGCTACCCACCCCG
>NW_005841998.1:2918002-2920232 GCF_000455745.1 Alligator sinensis | reverse complement strand
CCCCCCGTGTTGTAACACCTAGACATGACATGAGTTTTGCTTTCAAGAATTTGGGGTGCAGTTCATCCAAACCCCCTGCACTGATCTTCTTGAAACTTGGTAGGCTTCATGGTCTCCACAGAGTCTACCATCCTTAAAAATTTCATCCAAATTGGACAAAAAACAACAAAGTTATATAAATTTTTTTTTGTTTCCCCATTTTACCCTATGGCTGGATCTCCAAGGCGACTCTGAGGCAGCTCCAAAGCACTTCAGAAGCTCCGAACCACTTCAGGAAGCCTAATGAAGCCAGCGCTTTGACCCGGATGTGCTGCTTCAGACCCTGAAGCATCTGAAGCTTCTCTGGATCTGAATCTCTGTCCAAAGCCTCGCACAGCCCTACTTATGGTCTAATAATACATTCCAGGTCCTTTTCTTTAGTACTGCAGCCTAGGCAGTCATTGCCCAGTCTGTATTTGTGCATGTTATTGTTCTGTCCTTACTGAATTTCATTTGATTCATTTCAGATCATTTCTCCAGTTTATCAAGGTCATTCTGAATTTTTACCCTATGTTCCAGCATGCCTGCACTCCACCCAACTTGGTGTCAGCTGCAAATTTGCTGTCTGCATTCAATCCTACCTTCCAAATCATTAATGAAGATATTAACTAGGCCTAGGACAGACCCCTGGAGATCCCCACTCAATACCTCATCTCAACTAGACAATGAACCAATGATGACTTGTTGAGCACAATGACTGAATCAGTAATATACACACTTTACACTACTTTCATCTAGACTGTATAACCTTAGGTTATCAATGAGAATGTCATGGAAAAACATGTCAAAAGCCTCATTTAAGTCAAGGTATATCACACCCCAGGTTCTCCTACTATCCATGGAGCCCATCATGTTGTTTTGGAAGGCAATCAAGTTGGTCAGGCATGAATCCAAGCTGGCTGTTCCTGATTACCTTGTTCCCCAGGTGCTTAGAAATGGATTTTTTAATGGCCCGCTCCATGTTCTTTCTAGATATTGTCAGCTGCACTTGCCATCTGATAGCTGAACTTATTCATGAAGACTGAAGTTAAAGAGGCATTACTTTACCTGTCTCCTGCATTATCATTATTACTCCTGATTTTTTTCTCTGCATACCCACTCTCCCCTAGTAATATAGCCAAGCTAGTACTTTTTGTAGGCATTTGTTCCTCTTTGAGTTGCAACTCATTGAAGAATTTGCTCTTTAGCCAGGCTGGTCTTCTGATGTACTCCTTTTCCTTTCTCTTCATCAGAATAGCTTACTCTTGTACCCTAAGCAATCCTGGCCTCCTTCCCTCTTTAGGCTTGCCTCACAAGGGATCCTGCATGCTAGTTCCCTGAGTTTGTTCAAATCTGCTTTTCTGAAGCTGTGTTTTCCTTCCTTCCTTCCGCTTTGGACCAGGCTCGCTTGGAGCTGCGTGGGGCGATCCCAAGCGTAAGACTCCCCAGCTTCCTATCTCTTTTCTTTCCTCACTCCCACCTGTCTAAAGGTCTCTAGCTTCTGTTTATTTTGCTTTCTGACTCTTCTTGCTTTTTTGTAGCTTTTTCCCCCACTTTTCTCTCCTCTCTCTTCCCTCCCCCTCTGCTTCCGGTTTCTTTGTCTGTGAGTCACTTCTCGCAGCCTTCTTTTTTACTGCCTCTTTCCGTTTTTTTCTCTCTTTTCTGTTTGCTTGTTGCAGGGAGTTACCTTTTCCATTAGCCTGCCTTCTAGAGGTACTCTTAATTGTCCCTTCTTCCCCCCACACCCCTTTGTTTTCCTTTTTCTTTTCTTTTTGCTGTTCTAAAGGTCTCTTATCATTTGCTGCTCAAGGGGTGTTTTTTTCTTTCCCCCCCTCTTACTTTGCTCTATCCATGCTTTTCTTTCACCCCACCCCCGATACCCTTCCCCCCTCAGCTGCTTATCTTCACTTTCTGTTTTGGCCGCATTCCCGGGAGCTTGGCCTTGAGCTCCTGTGTTTACATTTTTTTTTTGTTCCCTTAGTTTTTTGCTTTGCACTTAACCCTGTCCTAGTGAAGAATGGCTGCTCCTACACCTGGCAGCTGGCATGAGGATGTCTCTCGGGACCTCCCGCTGACTCATGGCCTGAGGGTTCACACCCCTCTCCATGTGGGGCTCAAGGTTTGCGTAGAGGCTCTAGCTGCGCTCCTGGGATGGCGTACCATCTGTTATGCGGGTCGTGTGAACATGGTCCCGATGATTTACTTGAGCACA
>NW_005841998.1:2917148-2917802 GCF_000455745.1 Alligator sinensis | reverse complement strand
CACGTCCTGTCCTTTCAGAGGCAGGTCTTCATGCTCCTCAAGGAGGGCCCCCAGTCTCTACCTCGCTCCCTGAGCCTCACACTCGAGGGTCGGAGGTTTATCATCTATTTGTCTGTGGGAGAGACCACGTGTTTCAAGTGCGGTGGCTCTTCCCACCTGGCTGCTCAGTGCCCTCAGGGCAAGGCGGCCGGACCATCACTGCCTGCGGCAGTGCCAAAGGACAGCGCGTCGACTTCTGGGGCATGCGCCCGGCCCAGTGAGGCTGGGAGATCTTCCTCCCAACCTCCTTCCACCCCTATTCCATATCAGGGGACTGGGGTCTCTGGTGTGAAACCACCGTCCAGTGGAGGGGCTGGTGTTACTACCCAGGCCCCACCACCACCTCCCCCATCTGCAGCACCCCCTGCCCTCAGTGCGAGAGCCCTACCAGGTGGAGGGGCGGATGCCTCCCTTTGCCCCCTGCCTACCGCGGCTGAAGTGGCTGGGGTGGCCGGGGACTGCAGCAGCTCGGGCCCCCTCCCAGCCACCTGCTAATGTGGTGCTGCCTGAGGTGGCTGGCCCTGCTGGGGCGGGCCAGGAGCAGTCTGACCCATCCCCGGCACAAGGGGAGCTGCCCACCACCACCAAGAAGAAGAGCAAAGAGAGGAGGATGAA
>NW_005841998.1:2916448-2917036 GCF_000455745.1 Alligator sinensis | reverse complement strand
CTGCCCTGTTGCATGTAGCCACCAACGGGACACACTGGGCGGGGAGGGCGCTGCGGGGGTCCCCCCGCCGCCTGTCCCCCAGCCTTTAGAGTCGGGCAGCAGCGGGGATAGTGGTGAATGCCTCTCTTCTGGTGGCCTGGCCTTGGGGGTGGCAGGAGAGTGTGCTACCCCCTTGGTCACGCCCCAGCCTAGCAGATCGGATGGGGAAGTTAGCGAGATGGAGATCCAGCTCTCTGAGTCTCGCAAGAGACATCATGAGCAGGATGGCCTCTCCCCACCCAAGAAGACAGGGAATGCCCTCGTGGAGACGGTCCTTGACTCGCACGACGAGAGGTGGCTGATGTGCCTAGACATCGAGGGTGTCGACGCTGCAGTTGCGGGTGAGCTCCCGCCGGGAGTGTGGCCTCGCCGTTCTTCCGTAGGCAACATCCACCCCAAGTTGGCGGACCCCCCTGGGTCCCTCCTGACTATGGGGGGCTCCTGTCCTTGTTGAAGCTGACTAAGGGGCAGAAGAACATAGCGGGACGCATCACTCAGTGGTGCGCAGACCCCAAGGTGTTTGTCAAGGCTGCCAGGGCATGAGCCAAA
>NW_005841998.1:2915443-2916008 GCF_000455745.1 Alligator sinensis | reverse complement strand
GTCTATGCGCCCTCCGATGGCCAGGAGAGGGTCGTTTTCTTTGAGACCTTGGCTGCCCTCCTGCGTGATGCTAGTGAAGATGATGACCTGCTCCTCCTTGGTGGGGATTTCAACTGCACCACTGCCCCCCGGCTCGACCACACAGGGCCTGAGCCCCACCTGCCCTCCGCTCGCAAGCTGCAATCTGCCCTGGAGGGGGCAGACCTCATGGACATTTGGCAAACCCTGCATCCTGATGCGCGCCAGTACACCTGGGCCAGGATGGGTGCCGGTGGTCTCACCATCGCTTGCTTTGACCACCTTTATGTCACCAGGCACCACCTGCCACTCCTGCGCAGCAGCCGCATCGCTCCCTCGGGTCTGTCATACCATGGCCTAGCCTTCAGTGAACTGAGCCTGCCGGGGAGAGCCTGCACACGGGCACCTTATTGGTGTTTCAATGTCAGCCTGCTTCAGGACTCCTATTTCCGGGACTGCTTTGCCCACTTTTGGCGGAGGTGGGAGGCTGCGAGACTGAGCCACTCCTCCTGGAAGCTGTGGTGGGACGTGGGCAAGGTACAGATCC
>NW_005841998.1:2913477-2915431 GCF_000455745.1 Alligator sinensis | reverse complement strand
CCCAGCTGGCCACGAACGAGACGCGCCGATGTATCTGAGAGTTGGAGGAAGATGTGCGGAGCTCGAGACTGCTCTGCTGGCAGCGACACAGCACTGAGCGAGAGCCTCCGGTTCCGCAGGAAATGCCTGCGTGATTTGGCGGACAGCGCGGCCCGTGGCACGAGGATCCGCACCCGCTGCCAGGAGCTGGTGGAAACTGACGCCCCGACCCGCTTCTTTTTCAACCTGGAGCAGCGGAGGGCAGTGAGCAAAGTCTTGGTTCATCTCAAGACTCCTGAGGGCCGGGCAGTTACAGAGCCGGGCGAAATACACGAACATGCCGTCGCCTTCTATTGTGACCTGTTTGTGGCTGAGCCATTGTGCCCTGAGGCCACGCGGGAACTCCACGCAGGCTTATCGCGTCTCGATGCCCTGGAGGCCGGCGAGCTTGAGCAGGACTTGTCCCTGGAGGAGCTGGCAGCTGCCACGGCTGGCCTGGGCTCCAGCAAAGCCCCGGGCCTCGATGGGTTGCCTGCCGAGTTTTACAAGACCTTCTGGCCTCTCCTCAGCCCCAGCCTCCTGCGCGTTTTCCAGGAGAGCCTTGCCAACAAGATCTTGCCGATCAATTGCCGCCGAGCAGTGCTGACCCTGCTGCCCAAGAAGGGAGACCTTGGCTACATTAAGAACTGGCGGCCGGTCTCCCTGCTGTGTGCGGACTATAACATTCTGGCCAAAGCGCTGGCCCGCCTCCGCGCAGTCATGGCCTCTCTCACTGGGCCCGAGCAGAGCTACTGCGTGCCAGGCAGGACCATTCAAGACAACCTGTTGCTGCTGTGTGACCTACTCACAGCTAGTGAACTCTTTGGCCTCAACGTTGGCCTCATCTCTCTGGACCAGGAGAAGGCCTTCGACCAGGTGGGCCACTCCTATCTCTTCCGGACTCTGGAGGCCTTTGCATTTGGGCCCCTCTTCACCGGGGCCCTCCGGGTCTTGTACCAAGACATTTCCAGCCTGCTCAAGGTGAACGGTGTGCTTTGCGCTCCATTCCCCGCACGCAGGGGCATTCGTCAGGGGTGTCCGCTGTCAGGCATGCTCTATGCCCTGGCCATCGAGCTGCTGCTGCTGCACGCGCTGCGGCACTGCCTGAGTGGTGTGGCCCTACCATTGGCCATGGGTCCGTCCGCTGGCCCTCCTCTCCGGCTGTCGGCATATGCGGATGACGTCACCATCTTCCTCAACACCCAGGAAGACGTGCGGGCCCTGGCAGATTGCCAGCATGACTATGAGCGCACCTCCTCCGCCCGCATCAACTGGGCCAAGAGAGATACTCTGCTGCTTGGCACATGGACTGGCACGCCCCCCCCAGATTTGCCGGGGGGCCTCATCTGGTGCCACGAGGGCCTCAAGGTCTTAGGCGTGTTCCTGGGGCCACTGACCTTCATGGTGTGCAACTGAGACGGCCTTGAGGAGGGGGTGGAGGCCCACCCGCAGTGGTGCTGCTGGCGCCTGCCCAGCCTTTCCTACCGGGGGCACGTCCTCGTCATCAACAACTTGGCAGCAGCGACCTTGTGGCACAGACCTTGTGGCACCGGTGCACCGTGCTCGACCCCCCACTGGATCTACTTGAGAGACTCCAGTGCATCCTGGTAGACTTCTTCTGGGATGGGCGCCACTGGCTCCCGCGAGCTGTCCTTCACCTACCTGTCACCGAGGGGCGCCAGGGTCTGGTTGACCTGGCAAGCAGGGTGGCAGCCTTCCACCTGCAAGCCCTTCAGCAACTGCTTTACAGCGAGGAGCACCTGCTCTGGCAACAACTGGTGTGGCGGTTCCTGCAGAGGGTTGGCGCTCTTGGCTTTGACCAGGAGCTCTTTCTGCTGACCCCCCACACTCCTGAACTGGGCGGTGCTTCGCGCCTTTTACCGCAGTGTGGTACGAGCCTGGCAGGCCGCTTTTCACCTCCAGCCTTGAGGCCGGA
>NW_005841998.1:2908951-2912959 GCF_000455745.1 Alligator sinensis | reverse complement strand
TGCGGCGCGCCCTCCTAGCCACTGGCACGTTTGCGTCCCACTTGTACCCAGCCACTTCGATGACCTGCCCCTTCTGCCCTGGGGGCGTGAAGGAGGATCTCTTTCACGCCTTCCTGGACTGTCCCCGCCTGCGCCCACTTTGTCACCCTCGAGCCGCCGCTGCGGGGGCTGGGTAGGAGCCTCTCGGAGACCACCTACATGTGCTCCTACCCGTACTGGGCGGCCGAGCGGGGCGCCATCTGCCTGGCCAACTTCTTACTGGGCCAGGCCAAGATGGCCATCCACAAGAGCTGCCGCAACCAGCTTGCCGGCACCAGCTCAAACGATGCCCCGCAGCTCTTCGGCCTCCTAGTGCAGGTGCGCCTCTCGCTGGAGTTTGAGCACGCTGTGCTCCGGTGGGGGGTGCCCGCCTTCGAGGCACTCTGGGCCCTTGAGAAAGCGCTGTGCCATGTGGAGGACGGCCGTCTCAAATACACGCTCTGATGTCTTGACCGGGCGGGCATGGTGGCGGACTGTGGCTTCCGGTTTGTGCCGTGCCCTGGGCCCTCACCAGGCTGCTTTTGTTTTTTCTCGGGGTGAGGTGCTGAAGGTTTTTGCACGTGTACTATGGGACAGGGAAGGGTGGAACTGTTCATGTCTCGAGGGCTATATGGAATGTTAGGCATGATGTGTACTACTGCGAAGGTGTTTGTCACGGTGTGATGTTCTGAATGTCCTGGAATGGTTTCTCTTTGGTGTGGTTTGATGGTTTTTTTGCTTTCTGTACCTGATCTTTCGTGAAATAAAGTAGTTAAAAAGTCAAAAAAGTCCTTCCTTCCGCTTTGGACGCTTCAGACCAGGCTCGCTTGGAGCCAAGTGGGGCGACCCTGAGTGTAAGACTCCCTGGCTTCCTATCTCTTTACTTTTCTGACTCCCACCTGTCTAAAGGTCTCTTGCTTCTATTTATCTCCCTTTCTAATTCTTTTCTTGCATTTTTCCAGGTGTTTTTCTTCTTTTTCTCTGCGCTCTGTCTCTTCCCCCTCTACTTCCGGTTTCTTGGTTGCTACTTCAGTTTTTTTCTTTACTGTTTCTTTTTCTCTCTCTTTTTTGCTTGTTTGTTGTGGGGAGTTATTGTTTTCTATATCTTGCCTTTCAAGGGGTGCTCTTAATCCTGCCCCACTTTTTTTTCTTTTTTTCTGTTTCTGTTTTTTTCCTAACCCTCATAACCCATCCCCTGACTCTTTTTACTCCACCCTTTTCCCCCTCCTATTTAGTTTTTTTATGGCTGCATTCCCAGACACTTATCCTTGTAGTTAATACACATCTTTTTTTTCATTCCCTCAGCTTTAGCTTCTGAAATTAACCCTGTCCTAACAGGAATGGCTGCTCCTACACCCAGCAGCTGGCATGGGGATGCCTCTCAAGACCTCCTCCTTAACCGTGGATTGAGGGTACACACCCCTCCCTACGTCAGGGTTCAGGTCTGCGTAAGTGCCCTAGCTGGTCTCCTGGGACAGCATAACATGTTACGTGGGTTGTGTTAACATGGTCCCAGTGATTTACCTGAGCGCTTCCACCCTGGTCAATAGGGTGTGCACAGAGGGCCTGGAAATCACGGACGTACACTATCTTGTCATGCCCCTAGACACCCAGGCTGTGAGGGTGGTGATTTCCAAAGTGCCCCCACATGTGAACAACCAGGAGCTGGCCAAGGAACTTGAGCCCTATGGGGTTCCTATGAGTCCCTTTCACTGCCTGATGATCAGAAGCAAGGACCTGAAGCTGAAGCATGTTCTGTCTTCTCAAAGGCAGGTTTTCATGCTCCTAAGGGAGGGCCTGCAGTCTCTGCCTTGCTCCTTGAGTCTCACATTCAACAGGCAGAGTTTTGTGATTTATATCTCCTTGGGGGAGACCACATGTTTCCAGGATGGTAGCTCTTCCCACCTAGCAGCCCAGTGCCCAAGGGGGAAAGTGGCCAGAACATCAGTGACTGCAGCGGCGCCAACGGATGGTGCATCCACTTCTGGGCCACAGGCCCTGCCCAGTGAGGTTGGGAGCTCTTCCCAACTTCCTTTAACCCCTGTTGTATCTGAGGGGGCTGGGGTCTCCAGTGTGAAAGCACCATCCAGCAGGGGGGCTGGAACTATTCCCCAGCCCTCTCCCCCGCCCATTCCACCTATGGTGCCCACCCCCCCCTACCACGGTGCAGGGCCCCACCAGGTGGAAGGGCTGATGCTTCTACTTGCCCCCTGCCTGCCCAACTGTCCCAGCTGAGGTGACTGGGGTGGCCGGTGACTGTGGCGCCAAGGCCCTGTTGGACACTGGGACTTGGGCCTTCTCCCAGCCACCCTCCACAGTGGCCTTGTCTGAAATAGCTGGCCCCGGGGAGCTGGGTTGGGAGTGGTCTGGCCCATCCCCTGCAAAGAGTGGGCCACCTGCCACTAGGAAGAAGAAGAACAAAGAGAGGAAGGTAAAGGGGGTCTCTCAGGACACCCCATCCCCGCCAGGACCCTCCTCTGCTGGCACCCCTGCTGGAGAGCTTGACACTGCTCCGGCTGTTATGCCAGCAACCCTGTTGCACGTGACTGTGGGCAGGGACAACTTGGAATTGGGGGAAGCAGCAGCAGAGATCACCAATCCCTCGCCTGTCTCCCAGCTTCCGGGGTCGGATGGCAATAAAAGTAACATAGAATGCTTCTCTTTTGGAGGCCCAACACAGGGGGAGGCAAAGGAATCTGCTGACCTCTTGGTCACGTCCCAGCCTACCAAATTGGATGAGGAAGCTAGTAAGGTGGAGATCCAGCTTTCTGACTGTTGCAAGTGACCTTGAGAGCAGGATGACCTCTTTCCCCCACCCAAGAAGGCAGGGATCACTCTCCTGGAACCAGTCCTTGACCTGAATGATGAGAGGAGGCTGAAATGTCTAGACATTGAGGGTGTAGACACTGTGTTTGTGGGTGAGTTCCCACCTTGGGTGCAGCCTTGCCACGCTTCTGTGGCTTGGCACATTGCCTGGCAAGGCCACTTGTTCCTGAGCCATGGCACCAACCTTAGCACCGGAGTCATGACTCTCCTATCGCTACAACTACAGCATGATATGGTGGTGGCATAGGAGGTCGTCCCCAGCCTCCAGCTGACTATCCGCATCACCCTAGCACACCACCACCTGCTACTCGTCAACATCTATGCACCCACTGATGGCCAGGAGATGGTCATTTTTTTCGAGACCTTGGCCACCCTCCTGCACAACGCTAGTGAGGATGATGACCTGCTTCTCATAGGCAGGGACTTTAATTACACCATTGATGCCTCACTTGATCACACGGGGCCTGAGCCTCACCTACCCTCAGTCCACAAGCTGCAGTCTGCCCTGAAGACTGCAGGCCTCATTAACATCTGGCAAGTCCTGCATCCTGATGCGTGCCAGTATACCTGGTCAGGATGAGTGCCGGTGGTCTCACCATGGCCTGCCCTAACTGCCTTTATGTCACCAGGCACTATCTGCCACTCCTGCGCAGCAGCTGCATCATTCCCTTGGGCCTGTCAGATCATGGCCTGGCCTGCTGTGAACTGAGCCTGCCGGGGAGATCCTGCACATGGGCACCCTACTGGTGCTTCAACATCATCCTGCTTCAAGACTCCTACTTCCATGACTGCTTTGCCCACTTTCGGTGGGGCTGGGAGATACTCTGTGGCACTATCTGCCACTCCTGCGCAGCAGCTGCATCATTCCCTTGGGCCTGTCAGATCATGGCCTGGCCTGCTGTGAACTGAGCCTGCCGGGGAGATCCTGCACATGGGCACCCTACTGGTGCTTCAACATCATCCTGCTTCAAGACTCCTACTTCCATGACTGCTTTGCCCACTTTCGGTGGGGCTGGGAGATACTCTGTGAGACTGAGGTACTCCTCTTGGAAGCTATGGTGGGACATGGGCAAGGTACAGATCTGGGCTTTTTGCCACCAGTACACCCAGCTGGCCACAAATGAACTGTGCCGCCCTATCTGAGAGCTGAAGGAAGATGTGGCA
>NW_005841998.1:2907218-2908880 GCF_000455745.1 Alligator sinensis | reverse complement strand
CAGGAAATGCCTGCATGACTTGGCAGAGAGTACAGCCCATGGAGCAAGGATCTGCACCCGCTGCCAAAAGCTGGCAGAAACTGATGCCCCAACCCACTTCTTCAACCTGGAGTGGCGGTGGGCAGTGAGCAAAGTCTTAAATCACCTCAAGACCCCCAAGGGTCGGGTAATCACAGACCCGGGTGAAGTACATGAGTATGCCATCGCCTTCTATTGTGACCTGTCTGCGGCTGAGCCATGCTGCCCCAAGGCCACACAGGAGCTCCACAAGGGCCTACCATGTCTCTGTGCCCTGGAGGCCAGCAAGATTGAGTGGTAATTGTCTCTGGAGGAGCTGGCCAGCTGCTGCAGCTGGCCTCGCCTCTGGCAAAGACCCAGGCCTCGATGGGTTACCTGTCAAGTTCTACAAGACCTTCTGGCCTCTCCTTAGCCCCTGCCTCCTGCGCATTTTCCAGGACAGTCTTGCTGACAACGTCCTGCCGATCAGCTGCCGCTGAGCGGTGCTCATGCTGCTGCCCAAGAAGGGAGACCTTGGCTGCATTAAGAATTGGCCGCTGGTCTCCCTGCTGTACACAGACTACAAGATTCTGGCCAAAGCACTGGTAACCCACCTCTGCACCATCATGGCCTCTGTCACTGGGGCTGAGCATGCCAGGCAGGACCATCCAAGACAACCTGTTCCTGCTGCGTGACCTACTCACAGCCAGCGAACTCTTCAGCCTAGACATTGGCCTCATCTCTCTGGATCAGGAGAAGGCCTTCGACCGGGTGGCTCTTCCAGACCCTGGAGGCCTTTGGTTTTGGGCCCCTCTTCACCAGGGCCCTCTGGGTCTTGTACCAAGACACCTCCAGCCTGCTAAAGGTGAATGGCATGCTCTGTGCCCCATTCCCTGCATTCAGGGGCATCCATCAGTGCTGCCCCCTGTCAGGCATGCTCTATGCCTTGGCCATCGAGCCACTGCTACATGCACTGTGGCATCACCAGAGTGGTATGGCCTTACCACCAGCCGTGGGCCCGTCCATTGGCCCTCTGCTCCAGCTGTCAGCATATGTGGATGATGTGACTGTCTTCCTTAACACCCACAAAGATGTGTGGGCCCTGACAGATTGCCAGTGAGCCTATGAACGTGCCTCCTTGGCCCATATCAACTGGGCCAAGAGTGATACCCTTATGCTTGGTGTGTGGATCAATGCAACCACCCCCCGGGATTTGCCAGGGGGCCTCACCTGGTGCCGAGAGGGCCTCAAGGTCCTGGGAGTGTTCCCAGGGCCACCAACCTTCATAGCTCACAACTGGGACGATCTTGAGGAGGGAGTTGAGACCCATCTGCAACAGTGGCGCTGGCACCTACCCAGCCTCTCCTACCATGGACGTGTCCTCATTGCAAACAACCTGGTGGCGGTGACCCTGTGGCATTAGTGTGCCATACTCAACCAGCCACAGGACCTACTTAAGAGGCTCCAGTGCCTCCTGGTAGATTTTTTTCTGGGATGGGTGACACTGGCTCCCACAAGCTGTCCTGTACCTACCTGCCACTGAGAGGGGCCAGAGCCTGGTCGACCTGGTGAGCAAGGTAGCCACCTTCCACCTAAAAGCCCTTCAGTGACTCCTCTATGGTGAGGAGTGCCTACCCTAGCAACAACTGGCATGCTGGTTCCTGG
>NW_005841998.1:2891108-2907171 GCF_000455745.1 Alligator sinensis | reverse complement strand
CCTGCTGGACTTCACACTCCTGAACTGGGTGGTGCTTCTGGCTTTCTACTGTGGTATGGTATGAGCCTGGCAGGCCACCTTCCACCTCCAGCCCCAGCACCTGTAGTTCCCACAGCTGCTGAGGGAGCCCCTGGTGCACAACCCAGCCCTGAGGTGCCCTGTGCCGAGCCTGGCCTCTGCCAGCTTCATGGCCACTCTCATCCAGGCACATGTCCTCTGCCTGAGCCATCTCCTTGACCACGCTCGGTCAGCCTGGCTCTTGTCCAAGGCCCTGACCACCCGGCTAGGCATGCACTCCATCTGCAGTGGGGGCCATCTCCTGCGTGACATCCAGGCTGCCCTCCCACCAGAGTTAGCAGCCACCCTGGATGACCATCTCCAAGCACACCAGGTCCCCTGCACTGCAGATGCCCCAAGTGAGGTTTTTCCTGTGCTGCCAGTCACCCTGGCCATGGCCAGTGAGCTGGCCAGTGAGCTTGGTACCCTGCTGATGCTCCCTGTGCCTCCTGACAGTGACACAGGTTGCCCCTTTGCTGTTCTGTTGCATAGAAGCCTATATGCCTGGGTGGTTCATGTCCGCCATGCCCAGGTGGTGGTGGGCCACCACAATACACCGTGGCGATGGCTCCTGGGGCCACCAGATTACCAACCAGCCCACCCAGTTTGGCGCACATTGTATAAGCTGCCAACCACCAAGAAGACTGGCCACCTGCAGTGGCGGTTGCTGCACAGCATTCTAGCCACTGGCACATTTGCGTCCCTGTAACGGGGGGGCCTTCTCAGGGTCGATTTGCCATTGGCCCGCCCACCAGTTTCAGGGCCAACCACCCGCCTTCTCACCTGCCATGCCTTGATGATATTTAATTAGGATGTTAATTAGGTGGGAGGCTGCCCACTTCTTGCCCCGATGCCAGGGGGCACTATCTGTGGCTCTGTTCCTCCCCTACACAGCAGCCCAAGCCTCGCAGATGGTTTTATAAATTTTGCTTTATGTTGGGGTCTCAGCCACTGTGGGCTTACCCCCCTCTCTCTCTAGCTAGACCTGTCAGTCAAAACCCACTAATCGGGGCTTGACTCTGAGGCTCTAGCTCTCTAACTCACTCGGGCTCAAGGCCCTCTGTTCCATGCTGTCCATGACACCAGGCTTACTGGCCCTTCTACACTGTGCGCCCCTGTGGCGTCCGACTGTTGGGGCCTCATCCCCCTTCAGCTTTGCCCCTCTTTCTGTAGTTAGGGCCTTTCGCCTAAGTCCAACCAGTAGGATCTGGCTTCAAGGCTCCTATCTCCCCTTCAAGCAACTTTGGGTTCCTGGCCCTAGTGTGGCACCCCTAGTGCTGCAGGGCTTCCTGATCCCCTCTATCACAGCTCCCCTTGGCGCTAATGAGGCCTGCTCCACCCCTACAGCCTCAGCCACAAACCACCGGCTTTTTTTTTTTTTTTTTTTTTTACATCAAACGTAAACCATAGGCTCCTATGATGAAAATAATAATAAAGAAATAAGAGAGGCAATGTACCCGCTTACTTTATGGGATCATGCTTCTGGCTCATAGTGTGGCATATTCTTCCCAAAGAGGCTGGTGCAGCTGGAACATAGTCATCGGGGGGCCCCTCTGCTGCTTCTCTGGCCTTCTCCACTTGCAGTTTATAGGGTTCTGACCTTCCCCTTCCTGTCACCTGACCAGCTGGCAGGGTTCAATCCTTAACCCCTACTTGACCAGCCGGCTGTGCCCAGAAGGTTCTGGATTTAAAAGGACTGCCCTGTTTCTTGGTAACAGGGCTAAGGTTCCCTGTTACAGTCCCACTTTGACCCAGCCACCTCGACAGCCTGCCCCTTCTGCCCCGCAAGCGTTGAGAACCTCTTTCATGCCTTCCTCAACTGCCCCCACCCCCAGAGCCACTCTTTGTCACCCTCGAGCTGCCACTGCAGGCACTGGGCAGGAGCCTCTTGAAGACCACCTACATGTGCTCCTACCCATACTGGGTGGCCAAGCGGGGCACCGTCTACCTGGCCAGCTTCCTACTGGGTCAGGCCAAGATGGCTGTCCTCAAGAGCCGCCATAACCAGCTCGCTGGGACCAACTCAGATGATGCCCTGAGGCTTTTCAGCCTCCTGGTACACGAGCACCTCTCGCTGGAGTTTGAGCATGCTGTGCTCCAGCAGGCCGTGCCCACGTTTGAGCACACTGGGCCCTTGAGGGAGCGTTAGGCCATAGAGGATGATTATCTTCAATACATACTTTGATGTCATTACCAATCTGAGCGACAGGACAGGCTCAGTATCGGACTGCGACTCCCACCTCGTGCCATGCCCTGGGCCCTCGCCAGGCTGCTTTTTGCTTTTTTGTGTGTGTGGGAAGTTGAAGGTGTTGTCACATGTACGACTGGATTACAGCAGGGTAGGAATCATTTGTTTATAGAGGGTTTTGGTCTATACGACTGTGTGGCCAGTGTCCCGACCACATAATGGCATGTTAGGCACGACATGTAATATAGCGAAGGTGTCGGTCACGGTGTGATGTTATGAATGTAATGGCATGGTGCTCTTGGTTTGATGGTAATTTTTTGTCTTTGCTTTGTATATTGGACCTGGACCCCTGAGGGGCCAACGTTTTGTACCCCGAATCCCTGAATAAAGTAGTTAAAAAGTCAAAGCCTTTCCTTCCTGCTTTCCTTCTCTTAGGATTTTGAGCTCTATTATTTTGTGGTCACTGTCACTCAAGTTACATTCTACCCTCACATTCTCAAATTGCCCCGTTTGTGAGAAGCCAAGTGAGAAGACTTTCTACTCTAGGTGGCCTCCAAAAAGTCATACCCAATGCACTCCAAATATATGATGGACTGCCATGTTTTCCTCTCAGCAGATGACACAACAGATAAAGTCCCCCCGAAAAATCATATCCTGTGATTTGGAAACTTTCAGCAGTTGTTTAAAAAAGGCATAACCCACCTCTTCCTTCTGGTTTGGTGGTTGATAACAGACACCCACTATGCTGCTCTCCCCTCTGATTGTAACTCAAAGGCTTTCAACAGTGCTACCTCCCACTCCACACCAAACATCAGAACAAGTGTACATCTCTTATGTATGCAGCAATACTACCTCCTTTTTCCCCTACCTCTTCTTCCTGAACAAATTGTACCCATTCATGGCAATGCCCTGGTCATGTAAATAACTTACTAGGTGTCTGTTATCGCATTTACACCATAATTCTGTTACTGTACTAAGACTTCTAATTCTTCCTGCTTATTCCCCATACTTCTTGCATTCATATATAAATATTTTAGGCAACTGACTGTCCCAATTTCTCTCTGAGAATATTGTTGATTCTTCCTTTATTGCTTCCTCATCCTTGTTTTTTATCCAGATTACCTGGCTCTTTACTTACCTCTGAGCTTTTGTCTCCATCCCTGGTTAACACAAGTTTAAAGCCCTCCTTGGTAGCTTAGTGATACTGTATTCAAAGACATTCTTGGTGGACCCCTTCTCTTCACAATAGTCCTTCTAGCAACACCATCTCATGGTCAAAGAAGCCCAAACCCGGCCAACATATTCAAGTGTTGATCTCCAGAATTCATCTGTTCCTGCTTGGTTTGCTTGTAATACCATTGAAAATAAAGGGATCCTACAAATAAACAAACCAAAAAAATTAATGATCAAATATTTCAGATCTATTAAATGGGGGGGGTGCATGCACATGTGTGCGTGTGTATACACTCATGCATGTTGATGTATACATGTGTGTATAACTAGCATGTAAACAATGTTTTCTATTGAAAACTCTCCCTTCCACACACACAATAAAGAAAATAAATCATTATTTCTGATTGTGGTTTAATATTCCAAATATAAAAGAATAGAATTCTACTTGCTTCAAGGCTAAAAATATCAAGAGGTCTCTAAATTCATTTGAGCTATAAAGATAAGAAGGTTTCATGCTCCTAATTTTTTATTCTTTGCTATTTGGTACAGTGAAAGAATCCAGGCATTCAGAGAAAGTACTAATTTATTTATACTATATTTTGGCAATAGCCCAAGAGAACAAAATAAAAGATGTTTGGCAAGAAGCAACAAAGCAGGAAATGAAAATCAGTGTTTCAGAGTGAATGACTATAAAAACTCAATTGTTTTATTTAAAATGCTGAAATGGTCTTAGGTTGAGAGTATCCTTGATCTGCTCCCTTATGATACTTCCCAGAGGGAGGGGGGGAAAAAAGACATCAACAAGAAGGTCTAAATTAATACAGAGGGATTTCTTATATTTGGCAAGCCTAGATTTTTTTGCATTACTTTTCACCACAGAGGATTACAAGGTAATTACTGTCTCAGGGTTATTCTTTATAAGTAGAGAAGATGAGTTCCTGTCAGAGAAAGAACTATTTGAAAAAAGCATGTGATTGAACAACTCTGTAGAAAACATGTCTGAACTCGCAGGGGCATGAACTAAATGACCTATTACGGTTAGCTATCTCTAACTTCTATAATGGATCTGAAAAAAATAAATGACATTAGTGACCAGAATTTAAGAGCATTCAGCTGAGTTCTAATGGAACTATAGAATGGCAGCTAGTGAAATGAAATCAAAGAACCCTCAAGTTCCAGACCCAGTTCTCTACTCCCATGAACCAGCTATAGGACCTAGCTTAAATATTATGCACTGATAAAATCTTACAGGTCCAGAAATTTATACCACCTTGACAATACTGTTCTTTCTATCCTTAAGGCTAGGTACATGGTTTTCTGTAAGTGATGTAGTTTAAATTGGCAGCAAACAGAACACACACTCACCCTTTGGTGGCTGGGGGAGCAAATCTTATACTGGGTTCCATCATTTTTAAAACAGTCTATGGGCGTGTCTACATGTGCATTTAGGCATGCCTAAATTTAGTGCACATTAGTTTAATGTGCATTAAGGTGATTTAGGCTTGCATCTATATATACA
The DNA here is from genome assembly GCF_000455745.1 of Alligator sinensis. Classification (NCBI taxonomy): domain Eukaryota; kingdom Metazoa; phylum Chordata; order Crocodylia; family Alligatoridae; genus Alligator; species Alligator sinensis. The sequence continues at coordinate 2,902,234 of NW_005841998.1, read as the reverse complement.
CACATTAAAGCACATTCATGTTGGGGGTGCAGACTGATGTGGGACTAAAGTTATTCCCAAGTCAGTCCATACACAGCGTTAATTCATCTTAATGCATCTACACATGCGTTAGTGTGCTTTAGCTATTCGTGCCTAAATCTGATACCTGCTTTTGCCTGTGAATAGCCTAAAATTGCCATTCTGAAGGCGCATTAAGGGCATGCACATGTAGACACAACCTTAATGCACCTTAAATCGGGCTACAGCACCTTAAATCAGCACGTGTAGATGCATCATATGTGGGCCAAACTTCTCTTCTGTAACAGGTTTTGACTTGTTTCCTATCACTGATACTGGTAAAAGTGTAATGCCTTTATCTGGCCTTCAAGTCACATCACAATCCTCTTGCCAAGGGTCTAGAGATAAATCAGTAAAATGACTGGTACGCGGTGATGTCTTTAGTGGGCATGAAGGGAACCGTACCATCCTCTTGTACAGGAGTCCCTCCCCCCTCAACTCTCCTGCCATGACTTGATGTTATTGGGTGAAAGGAGGGGTTCAGTGGTGTTCCTCTTCTCAGAGGGGGACCCGGTGACAGAGGTACTTACAGTTGCACTGTGATGTTCCTTGGGGCTCCACCACCCCTATACCCCGTCCACTCCCCAACCACTTGGGTGTTGCCGGTATAGATCCACCGTGCCCCCTGTGAGCCCCTTTGCTAAGGGGTTAGGCATCGACTTTGGCTCTGGTAGGTTTTTTTTTTCTCTTTTTCCTTTTTTTTTTTTTCTCCTGGGTTGTTACGGCAGCTAGAGCCCCCAGCCCCTGGTGCCAGAGACTCCAGATGTCAGGCGTGCCTCTCTTTCCCCAGAGAGGGCGACGCCTTTTATCGCCTTGCAAATGTAGTTAGCTGTGGGGGTGGGAACAGATCCTCCCCAACCTAACGCAGGGACTCTATTTCCCCTGATCCAGATGCAGCCTCTGCACCTGCAGCAATGCTCCTGCCAGCAGCAGGAGTCACACCAAGCCTGGCGTCCTCCCCACTGGCTCTCTCTCTCCCTTCTCCCTTGCCGGCTTCCAGCAGGGTTTTTAAATCTTCCCGCTGCCGCCATTGGCCCGGCACTCCCCAACCCTAGGAGCAGCCATTTGAAGAGCCAGTGAAATGCTGGCTCGCACAGCCACAGCACCAATTCCTGCTCTGGCCACACACCTGAAGGTGAGTTTTCCTGGGTGTGGGGGTCTGTTTATCCCATGCTGGGGCTCTCGGGGTTTCCCCCAGCCCCTGTGGAGCCTGTGGGGGCTTTTCACCACCACATACATATATGTAAAAAGCTTTTGAGCGTATTTTTTATGGGAAGGGGGTCAGGGTTGGTAGAAGAACAAGGTAGTGGTTCCACCAGCACTTAGTTTTTGCCCATCTCTTTGACTCATACATTTGTTTAATCCAGCTTTCATGAGTGCACCTTTGGCTTTGCCTACATGATTGCCTGCTGTGCCAGGTCAGTACATCATCATCATTATTTGATTTCAAAAGAATAGGCCCCATTTTAAAGGTATAACCAATTAAAAGGTGGGGGAGACAATGGTAAATTTTAATCAGAAAATGTGACTGATATTTTTGTCGTATGGATGATACAGAAGTTTTCTTGTTCGCCAAATAAAACTGGGAAACATAATCCACAAGTGATTTGTAACCAAGAGAATGCTGCTGCAGAAAAAATTAATGAAACTTGGAGAAAAAGCACTTTGACAGGTTGGATAATAATTAGGAGATAATGACTAAGAATATAAGTGCTTATATTCCGCTTCCATCATCTTGGGTTTCTTCACCATAAAGGAGGCTACATGCACGTCACATTTGACAAAAATTATATTGTAAAATATTGAACAGACCCCAAAAGAGTGTGTATTCTGAGGTCTAAAATTCAAACTGTGCAAGAAAATCAATTTAGCTTTTTTATATATCCAATGACACTTGGTATGAGTTACTCCAGATAATGAGGATATTATCTGATCAGGAAAGCAGTTAAAATGGTTTGCAGCTAAAAATGGTTTGTTGACAATGACCTTAGAAGCTGTGAGACACTCAAATTCTGGCTGTTGATGGATTTCAAAGCTGCATTCTATCCTTACAGTCTGCTGTCAATATGAGATATGAATCTTGGTGAAGTAAAAAGCATACATTATACTAACATTACAGCTGTGGCACACCCAATGGATTTTAATGTGTAGGAAAAAATATTTAGGTGCTCCCTCATACACAGGCCCCCCCCCGCTGAGAATCATTCCCTGATATAAGTGTGATGGGGAACACTTATTGAACAAGGCTGAAAAATCTGGCTGTTTGGAAGGCCTGAGCAAAGGGCAGCCCAGGGCAATCTCCTTTTCTGCCCCTCCTTCCCATGTCTGTGCATTTGGGTATGTCTCAAACATGAGATCACAACCATGAGACCAGAGTATTAAATGCCATTTGCATAAGTGAGAATGTAGCATGCTCCCAAAATATTCCTTCTAAAATCCTCCATTCAGTTTTCTTAATTCTGCTATTAATATTTGTGTTACCTTGGTGTTACTTTCTTTTCTTTTTTCTCATATAGTATTAAATTTGTCCTCCTTGGCTAGTATTCACAACTCCACCTAATTTAACATCCTCTGTTAATTTAAATTTCACTCTTTTTCCAGGTTATTAATGAAGATATTTAATAGGACTAGTCTGAGCACTGATCTCTAAGAGTTGCTCAACTATACACTCCTCCTAAAAATATATCACTGTACATTCCAGTTTTCAGTCCACATGACAGCACCCTTTATAACCCAATTTGAATGAATTTTTCATTTGAGTTTTCAGGAAATATTACATTAACTGTTTAACTAAAATTCAGGTGTTCTATATTTACTGCCATCACTCTAGCATTATTCAAATGCAAAAATGACTACATTTACATAACTGTTTGAATATGATACCTATGTAACAAATTGTAGAATTAACCCAAGATTGTCAAAAGATGATTTTCTAATATAAGAGGTATTTAAGTATCTTATAATAATGACTTATACATTTTAGTCTGACTCAATGTTTTAACACTTGATGAATAAAATGAGCATCAAAAGCAGAAAATGTACATTGCAGTTGTATATAAGAGCAGATTATATAGCAATTGAAGTATAATCATATGATTATAATTTATAGCACCTGACATACTGCAGGCATATATTTCTCTTCTAATTTGTCAGGCTAGGTGATTTTTCTCTTATGGTAATTTCCCATTTCTATTGTTCCATTTTGTCTTTCTTTTTTTTATGAATTTTATTGTAAATGGAAGCCTATTTTGAAACTACTAATCAGGAATCTTCTATTTTCTTATGTTGTTTTATCTCAAGTAAAATATCATTTTTGGCTAACTCCTCTGCAGGCCTCCAGCTTTTTTACATGAGTTTTGAAGCAGCATGCGGTTAAAATATGTTATGGCCATAACATATTTCCAAGACTGCTTAGATTCCCCTATAAAAAGAGACCTGAGAAAAGAAGTCTTGCATTTGAAAGCTTGTCTAACTTTGTCCCAGCTACATAGATGGTCTGATAAAATACATCACGCAAAGAAATTCTTGCCTCTCGCATCATGTTTGGACCATCACTGCAGCAATATCACTCTTACACTATCTATAAAAATAAGCAGAATTATTTTACACCCTCCCTGAAGTAATTAACAATTGTACATTATACAAATCATTGTAGTGAAGGGGTCAGCAACCTGCACCCCATGGAACTATTTGATCCAGCCCGCAAACACGGTTTCAGCAGCATTCAGTGGCAGGGGCTTTGGCATCATTCACTTTTCCCTATCTCTGACAAAGGTGCCAGCCACAGGCATTCTCCTTGTGCTGCCACAAGAAAAAGCAGCAGTCCTGAGCACATTCCCTGTGCTGCCATGGGGGAAAAAGTGACAGTGGCAGCTGGGTCCCAGTGCCTGCCATCCACTTAACCAAACTGGGTCCTTCCAGCTGCTGACCACTGTTGTAATATAACACTACTTACTGTATAGAGACCCCAATTCAGCAGAGCCATCAGAATGCTTACACAAACAACTTACTATGGGGTCAACTTGGGATGAAATTACAGCTTGTTACTTACTCTGCAATAACTGCCTATACAGACACACTGAGCCTGCAGTGAATGTAAGGTTGCTTACCTTATGTTCAAGGCAAAAGGCAAATAGGGCAGCACCTTAGGCTATAAAACAGATGTTGTTAAATGAAGCAGGTCAGCTGTGGAGGGAGTGTTCTGGTACAACTGATCCACTTCATTGGGAGAAACAGATATATCCTGTTGTTCAAAGACTCAGGCCTCTGCTGTTTCCAGGGCTTCAGGGCCAAATCCTGTGGGACATCCCTCTTCAAATAAGGAAACCCCAGGTTTTCCCACTTGCAGAGATATGCCCAACAGTTCCCTGGGCATACCTCTCTAAGTGGGGAAGCCTATTCCCTGCATTTGCAGAGTCTCATTCCCATAGAGGAATTCCAGAGAACACTGAAACCCCAGGAGTACCTGCCCAGGGTGGCTGGAGCATCCTGTGCTCTCCTGCCTCAAAACAAAAAGACATCTGCTACAAAATAGCAAAATTTATACAACCTATTCTCCCAACCACAAATTGGTTATTTGTGGCACAACAAAGGGCATGGATGTCTGTTTGCTTTCACTTTGTGCCTCCATAAAAAAATGTTATGGAGGCACAAAGGCAATATCTGTTTGCAGACTTCAAGACTAACTTGCTCAGAAAGGCATAAACTCTCTCAGGCAACAAATAAGTTAGATATTATCAATGCACTTGCAGAAAGAAATAAAGTAACTTAAATATACAGGATAAAGAAAGAGTACCCCTGCTTTCTGCAAGTCTATCATAACTTTTGGCAAAGTAGGCTGTTGCCTATTAAAGTTTATGCCTTTCTGAACAAAGCAGTCTCTTAGGTGCCATCTGGCCCTGCCTTCCACCAGCCTACAGAGTAACATGACCAACTACCTCTCTCCATTTTATTTTCATTAAGAATTAAGCTACCTTGCATTTACCACAAAGAGGATGTGCACGCTGATGGCTAGAAAATGGTATTAAAGGGTGTAGCAGCCAGAGCCAGAGGGATTAATAAGCAATAAAATGTGCTTCTTGAAGGCATTTGGTATTTTGCCTAAACAGGTAATATTAGTTAATATAAGCTTGTAAGTTTGTGAACTGCAAATGTAACTTGTCTGTCATAAGTTTAACCAAAATGATAAATTAACTGTTCATGGAACTGACTGGGCCCCATAGGCAAAGCTATAGCTGTGAGATTACCTGGCCTAACTGTTTTTTGCTCAGGGTTCAGCCTTAGCGATAAAAACTGGATCTAACTGCTTGGCACACCCAATACATTCCAGGAAAGCATATCCCAAGAAAGCATATTCAAATGAAGCCTAAAAGGGGTTAGGATTTAGGCGGAGTGATGTCAATTTCAAACCTAAAGGTGCTGCATCATAATTTGCTTTTTGGATAAACCCAAGTCTGGATAGTAACCTTTTATGATAATTTTAACAACTTTCAATCCCATAGGGTAACAGCTATAGGGCAACGTTGTGAGTGGCCCTGAGGCCAACGGATTAACATAAGACTAGGTATAAAAAGCACATGGCATCAGATAACCAGCAGGAAGGAGGGAACAGAAGAGTCTTTTTTGTTCCACGCCCGGACCCCAGACTCCTGGTGTGAGTAAGGATCAGATCCTGATCAAGAGACCTTCCCCAGTAATCCCTCTGACAGCGTCGATCATCGGGGACGCCCAACTTCGCTGGAATCACTTGGCACACACCTGGCATTGAGGGACTATCAATAAGTTGCCAACCCATGTCTGTCTATTTGTTGTTTTGAACAGCCCAGTGTGGCTAATACCCTCACAGTGCCCAGTTGGCCTGCGACAGATTGATCTATCTATCTGTTGTTATTATTTACTATTAGCTCTTTTGTACTGCATTATCTGCTTATCGTATTTATCTTTCTGTTAACTGTTGTGTGTGTAAGGTATAATAAATTTGCCTTTATTTCACTCCCAACTTTGCCTCCTCGATCTGAAACTGAATCAAAGAGCCCAGTTGGCCTGTGATAAAATTGATACACTCACAGTGCCCAGCTGGCCTGTGACAAAGGGTTTGCTTTTGGGAACTGGCTCATAGGAAAAGTAGATATTGTAGTAGAACAATGGTCTAGGGCAATGGCAAGAGTTCATTGATTTCTAAAAGCCTGTTTGTGACAAAGTTTCTTTCAAGGCCCACTGTGTCTGACATAGGCAAGCAGCAAGCAGAGACACAGGCTGGGAAATTGAAGACAAGTACCATAACAGTGATAAGGGACCCTGCTGCATTTTCCAGGTCAGAGTGACCAGCTGCAGAGCCCTTGGGATTTCTGGTTTTGTTAAATGAACCAAATTAGGAGAGACCAGAAAAAGCCCAAATTAAGATGTATGCATGTGATGAGTTTGGGAAACAAAGGAATATGCTGACAGGTCAGAATTTGAACAGTATGGTAACCACAGGGAAACCAATCAATGATGCCTGGAGATGAAGAGTCATCAGAGGTGGAGAAAGAATAGAAAAGGAGAGATTTCAGAGCAGCAAAGAGTCCCCCAAGAAGGGAACCTGAGGCCACCGTGGACAGACCACCAGTGCATCTCACCCACTCCACTGGGGGAGAGTGGGTCTTGGCTTTCAACCTCCAGGCTTCCGACATCTGACATTCAAGAAAGAACCTCAGAGTGAAGCTCACATACTGGCCAGACGTACCTTCCCTCTGATGACAACTCTAGTACTGATAGATACAAAATTGTCTGCAGTATTCTTAGCAGCTGTCACTGTTAATCAATAAAAAATATCTATTATGGAACAGAGAGGTTGTGATTGGCCTGAGAGTTTGGGTCCATCCTGAACAAGGTATCTGGTTCATAAATCCAGCGCCAACACATGCAGTTATCACAGAGTAGCTTGCAAGCTGTAAGTTCAAACCTGAGCTTTTCTTGCACTAACTTGCTCAGGTAGTCAAACATTAAACATGCACTTAAGTCTCATTGAAAACAATAGGACCTAAGAATACAATGAAATATTTTGCTGAACAGAGGCTCAATGAATAGTATACTGGCTATCATTCAGAAATAGATTAAATGCCTACTTAATTCCATTAATAAATTAAATTAGTTTCACTTGCTGAAGAGATCCATCCCCAAAATATTTAAATGAGCATGGTTGATAAGCTGCCAGTTCCCTTTAAAGAGGTCACGGTACCCACTTATATATTATTTCAATTCTCTAAAAAACAGAACCTCTGCATTCATTTCATTGTCTTTATTAGCTCCAGCTTTTTTCCAAACCTGCCTCTGGCATCAAAATTAAAAACAAAATTACTGCAGGCAGAGGAAGCTATTATAACACCTGTGATTTGCACAATACAACCAATATCCAGCTCTGGCCTATAAAATGAAAGACCCATTTTAATGAATAAACCCATCTTCACTCATCCTTGAATCATTTGCAAATCAAAATTGATATTTGAATACATGAAAATTACATTTAAAGCTATATCTCTATATTTGTGCACACAAATCTAGTAGTGATTGCCTAATTAAGTGGCTATGAAAAATTTTAATTATACTTAAAAAAAAAAAAATAGCCCCCAAATCTGAGCCACCTTCTTCATTTTTAAATAAAGTTCAGTACTTGGCTTATTGGCAGATTATGTGAATTGTGCTTATGCATCAAAGCAGAAAAAGACAAGGACAGGTGTCTCAGAGGAAATTAATGGGTTCATAATGTCAACAACAAATTCTGAATTAGTGTGTGACTGATGAGTAATAAGTGCTTGAAATACTACAGAATATACTTCATATGAAGTAAAATAGAATTGAGACTTTTTCCAATATAAGTATTCATATGAGATATATAACTTTGTTTACTATGCAATATCATAAGATATACTATGTCTTTCCTTTCCTTTACAGGAGTTTTGTGAATGACGTGGAAGATAACCCTTTCCACTTAGCACTCCATACTAACATTTTTCTTCATGTCAGCATTCATTGTTCTCAGCACATTATTTCCAGAAATGTGTGACAAAGTGGGAACAAAAAATAAGAAAAGACAACAACTGTTTGGGGAAGAAACTGATTTATGACAGAAGTTGGAATTGGAAAAGTAGAAGGCTACAAGAAGATAAAATCTGGGTGTCGTAACAGAGGAAATCTCATTTAGGGAATTCCAAAGGACATTTTGGTTAGTATGGGAATGCATTTCATCCACCCTAAACCTGAAAAGATTTCTATTTATTTTTTTAAGGTGGCTTTTATCTCTACCTAATCCTAATATATGAGGCCTTATGTGCTCTGAAATAGATTGATAAACGTGAGCACCTTAGCTCAATTAAAAACTCTGAACTACTAGATAAAAATTAGATATTTTATGCCTATTTGATACTCTAAGCGCATTCTAGAAGCCTTACCTTTCTCGCGTAAACCTTTGTTTAGATGTTTAAATAACATTTATATTCTCCTGTAGACAAACAACTTGCGAAATATATTGAAAGTCACTGAGTGAATAGCTCCCCTATATTTAAAAGACAACAAATTTAAGAAATAAAGTTACCAGCATATTTTAAACTTCCCCTTTTTAAGATTAATAAAGCACATCTTTGGCCCAGAAACCTACTCATCTGTGGTGCAGAACTATAAATAATGAGAAACCATTACTAGACTGTGATACATTCTAATAAGCTCTGCAGTTTTCATGGGCAAGTAGTGTTGACCCCATATTCAGAGAGAATATATTCTTATAGGAAGAATAAGATAGATTACTAAAAAATCACTACTTGTGGTCTTGTTTGTTCTTTGAAGCACTAAGAGGAAAATGTATGCCCCTGTTAATGAAGAGAAATACAGGGTTAATGCAGAGAAAACAATCTGGATTCTCTCTAATAATTCAGAGCCAGTCCTGTACTCCTTAGGTGTATTAGCTTTATTTGCACAAAGAATAAGGGCCAGAATCAAATAGAATTTTCCTGTATTATTTTATTGTCCACTGCTTCATTTTTTATTTTCCTTTCTATCATCATACGCTATGTTCTGTTTTAATTTTGTATTAACTGATAAAATAGATCATCTTACTGTATGTTTTACTAAAAATTATAAATTATATCATGGTTTTTTATTATTAATAAAATATATACAACTTTTATTGCTCATTTTATTGCATTATTTTGGTGAAAGCCATAAAGCTATAAATAAACTACTTTTAATATTATCCTCTGAAGCATCTAGGACCTCATCACTCTGTATTTCAATTGCATTATCCAAACATGACAAAAAAATTAATTTCCCTATAATCAAAATAAACAAACTTCTTCCCATTTACAGTCAGTCTGAACTCTGCAGGAAAATTATTCATGCATTGATAACACAATGGATAAAAGCAGGGGTTTAAGAAAAAACACTTCTTTCTGTGCATGACTAGCCTTACATTCTACAAGAAAGGCTGCACACACATTTTTTTTATTTAAATATTTCCATTAGTTCTCCCTGCCTTCAACATGAGACCAAAAAGTAGAAAGCACCAGAGAAATAGTCACAAAGGTCTTAATTTTTATTAGAATAATTTATAGTTTGTTATTTTTCTTCAGGATGTTAAAAGTTCCTTTGCTAAAACTAGTTATTTACTATGAAATGTAACTATTAAATTTAAATCCTAAAAAAAATTATTATGTGACTGAACTTTATCACAGGGACAGAAGCCTGATGATGTTACAGTAACACCACAAACTGACTGGTTTATTGGAGTAAGTCCTCAACATGGAATCAGTCAAAACATGAAAATAATACTTGAATAGTTAATAAAATCATTTATTTATTAGAAGATGAAGGGAACAAATGGGGAGAAGACAATCTATCAGCATTTTAAGTGGCATCTAAAGTTGCTGTTTCCAAGGAGATATTCCAATAACAAGAAGAAAAACCCCTTCATCTTTCTCTATTGCTTCTGGGTGTCAGTAAATATTAGACCCCAGATCTGAAAATAATTATGCTGTGCCTGTGGGATTCATTATGGGACTAGAAATAGTACATGCAAGTTTTTAGGTATAAGGAAACTGGTCCTCTTCAAAGTTGGTAAAAACAACAAATCCCTTTAAAGGCTTGTATAACGTAATCACTGTTGGCAGCTGGTGATATAAGGCCACAGTCCCCACCTATCTGATGCTTTATTGGAGTGAGCCATGGGGAAAAACTAGAAGATCTTGCCACTTCCAAACTCTGATGTCCTTCTCTCACCTGCCACGATTTAATGTATGGGTCTCTTTGTTTGAAACCTTGGGATTTTGACAGATGCTGGAGGGCAACTTCTGCTGGATCCCCTGGATAGGCTCCCTTTGTGGGGCTCCTCCTCTCTTACACCCCACCATAACCACATCCACAATGGCACACACCAAGGGCATGTATCTTGTGTTGGCTAGACATGCCACTGGCCGGTACTCATAGTTCACTAAATAAATTTTAGGAGCTAGGCCCCTTCATTTAGGATGTATGAGTCTATTCCTAAACCAATTCCTTGCAGACTTCCAGATGCATCATTTAATAAGCCCCTTCAGTCTGTGAGGCATCCACCCTGCATCAGTTCATTCCTGGCCCCTGGGCTAATCAGTCCTAGTAGGTTTATTAGGGGTCCATGAGAGAATCTAGTAGAATCAATTCATCCCAGATTCCTGGGTTAATCAATTAAATAATCTATACCAAAGTCCATTAAGTAATCCAAAAGAAAAAAAAACCATGAAAATCAATTCTGACCAGTTCCTGGGCCAATCACATTTCCTCAGTTTTTCAAGTACTCCTGAGGCAATCAGATGAAATCAATTCCACCCCAGATTGGGGTCAGTCAACTCAAAATCAATTTTTCTGGGGGTCTCTACCCTTCCCTGGCTCTTCAGGGTCAGGATCAACTTGGTTTTGTGAGGAAAGAATCCTTCCCTCTTGCAGCCTTTCCAGTGCCTCAAGTGAGGGACCCCAATCCCACAAACAGGGGGAAGAAAAAGAAAAAGAAAGAAAAAACCAGGCAAATTCAAAATAAGTCATGCCCCTTTGTAACGGGGGGGGGG